>NC_088985.1:19866780-20190280 GCF_963932015.1 Anas acuta
TCCTTTCTCTGTCCACACCGTTCCCCTTTTCTGAGCACAGTCCTGACTGAAAACATTTGACAGTTTCTTCTTTCCTTCCCCTGCTCAGACCACTACAGATTTGAACAGTCATTGAGAACCTAGCTAAATCAGGGACATTGAATTGCATTGACTTGATTAATTTCAATATCAATTAAAGTTGTGGTCTTTTGAAATTTCATAAGCAATTAAACTAAATCAATACAGTCATTAAACAGAGTCTGGCTGACAAATTGTCCTTCAGTGAAGGCACTTCGTTCTAATGTTCCTTCAACTAATGACATAGTGACACCAGCTATTATTTCTGATAGTATTTAAAACACTAGCCATAAAAGAAAGAGATCTTAAATACTATAAGCAATATTCTCAGTTTTTACTTAATTCAAACAGTGTCAAAAAAAGCTACAACAACACAAGAGATACATTTCTTTTCACCAAGTTGTAGGAAAAAAATATTTGCTTCAGATTTGTTTTGTCTGTAGTACACATCTGTATTTGTGTTTGCATTTGATTGCTGAGATACCACTGCCAGCAAGCACAAATGAAACCAAGACACTTCCTCAACAACCTGAGAATTTATCATCTTGAAACACAGTGAAGACATTAAGGGAACAATGTTTGAAATCACAGAATCGTCTAGGTGATCAGTGATAAAATGTATTTAGACAACTAGAAGGATATCAGTTTAAAGAAACTGGCAATGGCTTTTTGTTCTCTGAAGCCAAATAGAGTAGCAGTCTGCACTGAATCAAGAGGTTGCTGCACAGCCAAGTGCTTGCTCACATTTTGTGACCTGGAAGACACATACTACGTTTAGGAGTACTGCCATAACAGCAGGTTGTGCTCCATTAGTTTCAGTGAATGAAGTTACACCTCTCTATTCAGAACATTATACAGAATATTCCAGGATTATACAGACCAAGACAATGTGCTGCATTCTACCACCCTTCCTTGGTTCCTTGTGAAGCACTAATGCAAGCTCACACCAAAGTAAGACTTCAGAAAAAATGTACTAAAGCTGTACCAGGGTGCCTGGCAAACTAGCAGGTCCCTGAATAAAGCAAGTCCTGCCCAAGCGTGCAAGCTGCAGAACAGAAAGACTGCAGACAGAGTCCAACAGGGGCCTGGCGAGCAGACCCAGACACAAGGGCTCAGAGATCAACCAGAACAAGAGGCAGCCTGAAGAATGACTGCATATAAGCCAGCACACTTGAGCTGGAGGATTTAGAACTGTATTGCAACTACTTGGGACTGCATCATCTCTCCAAACATGTCTGGGCAGGACCGGTGCATGGTTTTGCAACTGAAAAACTCAAATAAAATACAAAAGTCTGGAGATGCTGCTTCCACAGCTGTACCGGGGAATATTTCACAGTCCAGACTTGGTTTGTTTTTTAAGCTATACCAGCTGTAAAGATACAATGAAGAAACTCACTGCTGAGCAGCCTAGCTCCTTCACTGATAACATGTGCACATGCCAAAAAGTTCTGAAGCATTAGATTGCATACATTCTACATACCAGCATGTTTTAAGGGTAATCATGCTGACAGTACCTGGCAAAACAGAAGGCAAGATCTCCTGCTAGCTAGCAGGTTAGTACACCCACACAACACTGCTGTTCTATAAGTACTCCTTCAGGTACTGAAAACTATTTAACACTGCCATGCCCTGAGCTCAGGCTTCTTCCAAGGTTTACTAGCCTAGGCAAAGCAGCACTCAAAGCTGCCTATAGCCTTCCTAGAGTCAGAGCAGGCTTAGATCTTCGCACCCATCTTCAATAAGCATGCAGCATTTCCTTTTAGAATACGTGGAACAACTCTTCTCCCTGTTCTACAGTATTTACATAACACCATCAGAAACCAAGAAGGCAAGACACTGGTTTGAGGGCTGCTGCTTTCTGAGTGGTATAAAGGAATTAATCTTGGTCTTCTGTGTAGTTCAACACAACAGCAATGGCTTTTCACCACTTTACAAATGGTACAGTCAGCTCTGTATAAGGCATGCTCTAAATCAGAAAAGTTATTTTATACTCCAGTGACCTGTGCAATATGATCAGGAGAATTGCTTATACTCATCAGTTACTTTGCACAAGTAGGCAGCTAGTGCACCTAAATGAGACATTGGGGCGATCAGGCTGAACAAAGGTAGCAATCAGTTTGAATCTTTTCTATCTTTTAGAGTGACCCAAATGGTCGTGGCTTCAGTGAAATATGCTAACATTATTTTGGCTAGATCTAAGTAGAAAGTACACCACACTGGGAGCAGATACATGTGGTGGAACAGATTGTGTCCTCCATGACCCACACAATACTTATGTCAGAGATTTTCTTTAAGTCCATTATTATTTTCTTTAAGTCCAAACAAAATCATTCTTTGATTCTACATTAGGGAGAAATAATCAGATCTGCTTCAAAAGCATGCTGTTAATCCAAACCAAAATGGATATTTACATGTATGTAAACATCCCTAACTACTCCAAATGAAGACACTAGACAGGATCTGCCTACTGACCCAGTAGGTTGGACTAAGGACAGAGACACATGCAGTAGAACAATAAATAATGAATCTTTTGGACATTATAGTAACAGACTATTAATATAATGGCTCTTCACTGAAGGCTTACTTTAAGCCTTAGCTGTTGCACCCATCCATTCTCATCTTAGTTCTACTGCTTACAGTGTATCTGAAGTAACAGCACTGCCCTGTCTGTACAAGGCAAATGAAAATGTGTATCAAATAGGTAAGCGAAGCCCCTGCAAAGAAAAGCCTGTGAAAGGACAAGGAGTAAAGACAACATTCACTTAGCACCCTAACTACTGCCCTTTTAACCCTCAACACAGGATACAACGTGGGGTCTGTAATGGTTGTTTTATTTTCAGTACCAGCTAGTTTGCTACTGATCATGCAGCAGCAGCATGTGTTAGCTTCTCTGTAAGAAAATGCACAGAATACATCACAGCCCAACCATTCAATTTTGCCTTTCATCACTCTTACAACCTTTTTTTCACTAACACTGGCCTCCTATCCCAATTAGTAATAGGATGAAGTAGTTTTGCATAGCTTGCTGCACATCATATTTTAAGCAAGCCATTCAGCATTGCCTTGTGTGTATGTTCCTCGGCTTGGAGAAGGCTAGGTAATACTCTGTTCTTCAGACAAGGCTAGAGAGCTACAAGCTCCTGCCATTAATTGAACAGTAGTCACAGAGAAGAGAAAGATATGATTAGCAAGAAGACACAAAGATAGGTAAATGCCATAAGCAGTAGCTCAGAATCCTAAATTCAACATATTATGTCCTTTGTTGTTGTAAAAATCTGTTACAGACCACACCATTGGACAGCCCAAGTACAGAAACCTGTTTACTGCAAAGGTCTGCATTTTCAGGTCTGCACCATGCACTGACAGTTCCCAACTGGAACCACTGCAGCAGACTGTTCAGAGGACAAAGCAGCACTTCGTTTGTATCCATTTGCCACTTAGTTCACATCCATTTGCTGAGTCAGCTTAAAGCATGCCTTCACCACCAAAGCACACACGATGGGCTACAGAACCATAGCAAAGCCAAGCACCACTCTCCGCTCCCACTGAACCTTGGCAGCATCTCTTGAAAGCTGTCCATCATCTCCATCTGGTTAGTTAGAACTGCCTACCTGACAAGCACTGCTCAACTCACACCCTGCTGCTGGCAAAGCTCTGCAATTCCTTGGGCAACCACGCTGAGCTACAGCTCACCACTGCCAGAAGAGGGAAGTCTTACTCCCTTCTCCCTACACCCACACCACTCTTTCCTTCTGATCCACCCAGCCTTATGTTCCCACACTTCACTGACAAGCTCAGACCTTTTTATAAGAATAGTTACTCTCTGGAATGCCAGGAAGTCATCTCAGATTTCTTTTCCCGTGCTATTTTAGCGAGTCAAATCAGGTCACAGAAAGACGACTGAATAAATAGCTTGTGCCCCCTCCACAATCAGTAAAGACCTCTTGTAATCTTCCCAGTGGGTATGGATTTAAGACTTCATTTTAAATAGTGTTCCTAGACATGGTGGACCGAGGGACAAACAAAAAATGCTGGCCACAATCACATTCATGTTGGAGCAGGGACTGTACTAAACTTGTACAGCACCAAACACTGTGGGATCCTGGTCAAAGCTGCAGCTCTTCAGCACTACAGATACAGCACATAGGTCTGCTGCATCATAATAATTCAAGTTAGTCATATACTCTGCATTCACTAATGCACTTATAACAAATATTAATACCCGTGACATGCCAAGTACTTGGTCCATATTCTTCAGATACTGCAGCGGATGCCAGCATCACTGGTATCTTATACTAACCGGAGACATTAGTCTGCCACACTCCATAGAATACCACTTCCCCAAATTATTGTGAAATGAAAATGGTAACCAGGAGTAGAGAAAACTTCGTCAAGGCCTTTTGTCAATAACACTGAAGTGATAATGTCAGCCAGCTGCTTTCAGGAATAAAACCTCCCCATATTCAGCAATACCTCATTTCTCTTATACAAAGATCACCACAGGTATTCATTCCTACACTACTCTTAGGGTATTACACCAACAGCTCAATGTTGATTTTAACATTTGTTATGTCTGTTTTCCATGTGCAAACAGCACCTGTCCCCTTCTCTGTAAAACAGGTCCCTCAGTGACAGGGTTATTTATTTGGGAGACAGAGCTAGAAGAAATCCAGGAATTCTTACTCCTACATGTCTCATAATCTGAACACAAGTACACAAATTATTTGGCTGTTTGTAACAAGATGTCATGAGTTAATACCATATGGAGGGGTTCTCCTAACTTGGAGGTCTGCACAAGGTTAAGCATTAGACTGTGAAACTCCCTGCCTACAGTCCTCCCAGAGCTCATGACTGATCCAATCCTTTCCCCTGCAGTGTAACCACCTCACCTTAGAACAAGTGTATACAGCTTCCTCATCACTTCATAGAATATCCCAAGTTGGAAGGGACTCAGAAGGATCATCGAGTCCAATTTAACACCACACACCATAGTTTTGGGTGTAGTTTTTGTTTGTTAACTTCAAGGAGTTCACAAATAACATGAACTTAAAAGCATAATGTGCTTTTAATTACATGCATTAAGAGGAAAGATACTCCAAGCAACTTTTTTAAACGCCAGAGAACACCTAGTATCTCCCCTATTAAGCTATTCATAAAGACAAATTTACTCTTTTTTGGGCATGAGACACACACAGAGAAGCTCTGTTGAAGGCAAACACGCTAGAAGGACTGTCAGCAGCAGCCTCCCTCCCCCATGCTAGTTTCAAATACCTTGAACACATGCAGGCCTGGGCATGGATCCTTTCCTTTCCTCTTCCAGCTCACCAGATGGCTCACGCTGCACCCTCATCAAGGGGTTCCCCCCCGCCATCATGGTGTGGGAGGGCCTTCATCATTGCCTCAAACTACCTCTGCCTATTATGCAGGGAGCTGGAGAAAACACATCAAGCTGTTTGTACTGCTGTGCTTGCCTATTAACTACCAGCAATGTAAAAGGAAACCAACAAGGAAAAATAACGTAATTCTGGTAGTAGCCTTGCAATGAAAAGGAATGCATTTATACAGGCTCCAGAAGGAGCAGGTGACTGACCTCCCAGGAGTGAGGTGCCAGCATCTGTAGTGCTACCACTGTGCTCTTCGCCAGCCTGTGCTTGCTCAGCAGGTGTTTTACGGCTAAATTAGAAAGCCTATGGCTTTTTCATTTTTAAATATTTAATTTCCCCCCACACGCCGTTTATCTCCCTGGCAGCCCAGCCGCCCTTCAAGCAGTGTTACTGCTCCTTCCTAAGGCCTCAACCGTTGCCCAGGAGGCGAGGCCGTAGCTCGTTATTTCAAATTCAAATGGCGTGCGCCCAGTAACGGCCGCTTGCCTGCAAAGTTTCAGGGCTTGCTCTACAGAAGGTGATCTCCTGCCTGAGCCTTCAAGCCAGGCCAGAACACTGCTATTGCCAAAAGCTTCACCTAGCTCAGCATACACCACGAAGCCCATGTGGAAAGAAAGAGGCATCTCCACAGGGATAGCGAGGCTCACCCCTCTGAACAGCCCAGGTCCTTCTGCCATGGATCATACCACCGAGTAGCAGCAGGAGTTGAACCTCCCTCTCTGGAGTTGTGCCCCAGTTATCAGTTTCTCAGACCACAGGAGACTGACCACTACCAACAGGACAGGAATAATCCCCTACCTCTTTCACCTCCCTAGTGCCAGACACAGCACGCAGAGACACCCACACTCTTATTTATCCACCCCAAGCTTCCCCATCCGGTTTGGGGCTATTCTTTCCTCCTGCCTTCAGGGCACCTATAAGAAACTAGCCCAGCAGCACACCAGGCTCCAACCCCAATACCTCCCTCAACAGCCCACAGCATTTTCTAGGATTTTAAGCTCAACTCAGCAGCTTTACCTCACATTTCTCCAAAGCAAGGAGATGAGGATGAAACTCACACCACAAACAGGGCTTGCCCCACAGTGCCTCAGAAGCTCCTCACACAAGTTCACAAACCACAAGCCATAAACCAAATTGGTTTTACTAGCATTTCACTCTAGCCTTTTACCCACATACCTTTCTAGAACACGGCTCCTAAAATTGCCTCTTCTGTCTCAAAGAAACCCTCTTTCAAAGAAGGGATATAGTGAGCCTCCTCCTTGCAGCTGGGCTCCCCCAGTGTAATGTTGTCCCTGCCATGCCAGCTGCAGCTAGTGACTCTGATTGCTCCACACCATGGGGGCTGGTGTGCTCCCACCTGTGTTGGTGGGCTCTCAGGGGCTCGAAATTTCTGGAGGAGTTCACAGCTCCAGGGCTATTGACTTTGGTTGCAAGAGTACAAGGCTGGGTGTTATTGTTTGCCTGGTAAGATGGAGGTGCCAAGGTGCAGGCCACCCACATGCTTTGGAATAGCTGTGTGCAACATCAGCCCCTCAAACCAGAGCTGCAGCATCGGGGCTGCAGAGCCCTCAGAGTTCCTCTCCACAGAGCTAAGAGGCTGCAGGTGCAAAGCTGTGGTTTGTGAAGGGGACCAGGTGTCTGTGAGAGTTCCCCTTTTCTGCCTCACACTAGCCAGAGAAACAAGCTTTTCATACAGCATGATTTTGAAGATGCCCCCAGTTTGCCCTGTATGCCTGAGGAAAATAGCAATGTGACAATTAACTGCTGTGCATAGGGCAGGAGGAATGCCTTCTGTAGAGGACTCAGAAAAAAGCCAGAGGGTTGATCCCTCAGTAACCAGAGAAGCCAGATTGCACTTGAGACTGTTTGGCTGCCTCTGGGACATTATGAACTCTATTTACTTCACAGTTCCTAATGTCTTCTCTCTTCCATATCCCCCTTTTTTTCCCCCATAAACTAATTTTCACACTTTTTCTTCTCCTTTGTGTTGAAATCTCATTTAATCGCTATTTTTTGTTCCCTTGTTAGGCCTCATCTCAGCTTTTCCTGTTGCAGACAGTCTTGCTATAGGCACCTGCTACTGGGCCTGTGTGGTTGATTCTTAGATGCGGCCCAGCCCCTGGGACCTGAACAGTGTCAATGGTACTGAAAAATTAACTGGCTTAGCCAAATATGACTCTGAATAAGCAGCATCTTCTAACAGAGTCAGAGGTCACCTTCACTGGTATAAAAATGCCCTATTCATTTTCCAGAGATGTTGCACATCAAAGTTCATTCCTAAGCCTGGCAAACTCAGGCTAGATGAGACCTTCTGAAAGCCATGACTGGTTGATAGCTTTCTCCTGTCGTTAAGGCTTCTTGAAGAAGTGATTAATAGCAATTTCATTTAGACAGGAAATCTTTAAAGGGATGACCCCAATCACTCCATATTTCTGGTACAGAAATAAGTTACTACTAGCAAACCCCACAATTTCATACCAGTACATTCATCCTATTGTCCTCCACCTGCTCAAGAACTAAGGTTGCAGGGTTGCATTCAGATATCTAAGCCCTTAGCTGGTGAGTTCTTACAGTCAGATGTGTTCTGATGACACAGAATGACCAGTTAAAAGCTGTTGAACAAGGAGGAAGGATAATTCAGTATTCTTTCACACTACACTAAACATCAGGAAACTTGTTTCAAGTCCTAGCTTTGCCTTGGAGTTTTCCCTAATCCACAGAATGTAAATGTTAACTGTGAAACGTAGCATATGCAAAGGCAAATCCATTATGAATTGTGAAGTTCTATGAAATGGTAGTGAAGTGTTGGCCTCAAGTAATGGATTGAAATAAAATTATCAGTTCTGAATAGGTGTGTTGTGACTGACAATTTTGGAGATGTCTACATTAGTAAATGGTGCAGATCCTTAGGAGTGCATTTGTTAGACAGTTAATGGCATGTAACTAATATCCTTACCACATATGAATTTTAAGGGGCTCTGTTTTGCACCAGTACTATTTTGGTCCTATACAGGATCAACCCCAACAACACAATACATTCCTATATCCCTTAACTTTCTGGCTAACTTGAACATGTGTGTGCATTTACAAGATCATCAATGTGTTTTTTGCATGGTCATTTGGGCATTTTCTTTCAGAACATATATTTCTGTTGAGTATTTTATGAGAGTTTTCTCTGGGTACACAGATAATGGTTATCTTTCCTCTATCCTGCCTCCAATTTTATTTGAGCTTATAGGAGTCAACTATATTTTGACGTGTCTTTTCTCCTTTCAAGTCTGTCTGGATTTAGCCAACCAGATCACAAATTGTTAGGATGGAGACTGAACAATCGTGTATCCTTAGTGCCGTAAGAAATCAGTTTAAGTATAGTGTATCTGTGCTCCAGAAATCAAAGAAACAGCACTTTCATTAAAAATACAATGACACCATTGCAAAAGCACTGAATATTAAAGCATAGCTGTCCTCACTGCAAGCACATGAAGCTTACATTGTACATGTGCACACTCCCAGAGGGGTATAATAATACTTTACCCTCTAAAGTTCCTCCTGCCAAGATTACTATACATCATTCTTAGAAATGTTTTAAGTATGCTAAAGCCCACTTTTCATTAAAATCGAATTATGATGAGTTTCAGAAAAGAAAAAAAAAAAAAAAAAAAAAAAAACAAGAAAGAGGGGAATAATAAGAGGGGAATAATGCAATTTTACGACAGGCATGTTGAAGGATACCTGAGGAAAAAACAGCCTGCCTGCAGCAGGCTAGCTAGCTAAAATGTTTCCCATCATCTTTTCCAGTCTCTAACTTTTAATTAAACAGTAAAAAAAAAAAAAAAAAGTAATTCTTATGACTGTGAATAAAATTTTCAACATACTGTAACATATGCGTGAATGTGCAGCCAAACAGAAATAATAAATCAGAGAAGTGCAGACAATTCCGTAATGTCAGACACCCACTAGTACAAAGTCCTAGTAAGAAGAGAAGGTTACATGTAGTTCTTCATGCCTATATAACTGAGACAGACTGTGCTGAAGACAGGAATATGGTAAAGAATCTATCATGTCAGCAGTTCTTTTGCGATAGAGAGCAATACCTTCATAACACTTATTAAAAAACAAATGTGCAAATTTGTAGCCAGTCCAGCTTCTATTGCCAAGCACATTTAAAAGCAACTGGTCAGATACAGTCTTAGAATTTCTGAGAAAAACAGCAAATGTTTTGCTTCATTTTTTCATACCTTAAGAGCAATGAAACAAAAATGCATTCCTTGAGACTGAAGGATGGAGTCTGAAAACTGCTTTCCCTGCTCTCCATACTTAAAGTTCTCTTGCCTCCACTTTGGAAGACAGCATTTTTATGCCCCATCACAGTAAGTGACAGGAAAGAATGTGAGAATAGGAGATGTTTTCCATTGCAGTCACTTATTTCAGAATTCTGGAGTCCGCCAACTTCTGTACATAAAACACTGTAGATGAAAAAATAATGTAAAATCCATTCAAGCCTAACCAGGATGAATGATTTTCCAGAAGGCCCATTTAGGCACATTAAGATTTCCAGTCTGTGAGATTTTACACCTTACTAGGCATTATGAAAACAATGTACCTCTTAAATGAATGTGTCTGAGTTACAGATGCGAGCTTGCTGATGAAATGGCAAGGACTACATTACACTGACAGTTACCTCTGGTAAGGCCAGTTATCTTTGTTCTCTACCTTACCTATCATGGATATTGAGAGCTACACCCCAGATGTCAGACTCAACACTCTGGAAAGCCTTAATGTCTTTAAACCCAGGACCTATGTGAACAGATGCAGGGAGCCTGAAGCAAAGAGCAGCACATACAGACAAGGTAGCTTGAGTAATTCAACCACAATAAATCTACAGTAAATACAAGAACATCTCTGGGTTCCACTTTATTACTGCCTCCCATCACACTCCAGTGAACCCAGAGTCTGTAGCCAGAGCATTCTTTTTGATCCCTTCTCATCTGCTCAGAGAAGTCACGCTGCCAACAACTAAGTCCTCAGTAGCAGAGCTAACAGCCTGCCCTGAAGTCAACAAAGCTCATGCAGCAGCTTGTGGATTTCCAGACCTTGTTGATACTCACCATCAGCTAAAGATTTGTGCAGCCCTTCTCAATACGTTGCTTGCTCACCTTTTACTATCTGAACCTTCATTAACAACCCCAGCAGAGAGGTCAGGGAGCATGAACAACCATTTTATATTCACTTCAGTCTTGCAAGGTGGGATGCTTACCTTCAAAGAAACATTCAGCCATCTTCAGCACTGCCTGTTTGCAGCTCCTATGAATGACAGCTACAGAAGAGGCTTGCAGTATTAGGCCCTGCCTAATATTTTGCCAAGGCATTACAAAAGTAGGAAAATTCCTTACGTTTCAAAAGGCATCAAGACAGCTCTTTCCGTGAGCTCTAAATTCACTCAGAAATAAACCTACTACTGCACAGTTAATAA
This sequence comes from Anas acuta, assembly GCF_963932015.1. NCBI lineage: Eukaryota > Metazoa > Chordata > Aves > Anseriformes > Anatidae > Anas > Anas acuta. The sequence continues at coordinate 19,877,695 of NC_088985.1, forward strand.
ACCAAACTCAGATCAAACCCTGAGAGAATGACATATATTGCTATAAATTGAAATTGAGTCACAGAAGTACACTACAGTTTGTCTTCTGAGCATCAGTAACCCACAGGGATCTAGGATATGCCTCATAACTACACTTCAATATATATTTATCTTCTAGATGAAAAAAGTGGTAGTACAGCATATAGTTGTGAAAGCCTGTTTCCTTCCTCTGCCACAGATTTCCTGTACCACTCTAGTCACATCAATTAGCTTGTGTCTCATCAGGGCTACAATAACCCACAGGAATGCTGGATAATAAATGTATTAAAACACTTAAATAAGATCAGGCACCCCTTAGAAGGGGAATGGCAAAGAGGCAGCATCTACAAAAGATGTGCTGAACTTCTACAAAATTGTGCAAGTAAATTATAAGTACCTATGAATTAGCATGGATGAGATTGCATATATACAACCCAAATAGCAGAAAGCTTCTTTCTTTTTTTTTTTTTTTTTTTTTTTTTTTTTTCCCTAAGATACTGCTACTTAATAGACTGTTGGTATTTTAAGGACTGTTCAGAGCAAAACACTGCTTTTAGATAGATATGTATGACCCGAAGCGACATTTAGCTGGTATTATCTGTCTCAGAATCACAGCAGTTAGAATCAGTGACGCTTTTTTATTTTATAACGCTGGCATGGCAGAGGAAAAACCTAATCTTTACGTACACTTCTGTGTCTGCTTTTGCTCCTAAATGACATTAATCTGTTTCTGTTTCTGATGGGCGGGAAGATATTCTCCCGAGACTGCCATTAGGCTGTGAATGGCAATGATGCTCAACAAATGCCATGTCAAGCGAGGAGCTGGAGCAGCAGCAGGAGATCACCCAACGCAGCCCCTGCCACAGCATCTCCTCCAGGCGAGCCGTGCCCAGCCCTTGCCGATCGCTTTACGAGCAGGGCTGCAGGACTGCTCTAAGCAGCTGTTGCAGACCCAGAGCAGGTTTTCCTCCCTTCCTTCCTTTGTCCTCGCCAGCAGCTCCCACCAAGTGACTTTCCCCAGCGCCTGCATCCCGGCCCGGAGGGGCAGCGCGCTCCAGCAGCCCGCTGCTGCGAGGTGCCGCAGGTGAGCCTGCCACACCTGCCGCCAGCAGGAATTTCGGCATGACAAGCGCAGCATTAGCAACCCCCACAGGGGTGCAGAGACTCCACCGAGTCCCAGGTCGGAATCCAGCGCTTCAATTCCCCCCGGCACCGCAGACCACCGCGGGTCCAGCCCCCTCCCTCCCACCCACCGCTTATTGCCCGGAGCCTCTGCCGCCGCCGCTCCCTCCCCTCGCCCTCCCGGGGAAGTTTCCCGGTGTGGCCCGGCGCCCCCCGAGGACTCACCTCGCCGGGCCTGCCGGATCCGGGGGCTCAGCATGCTCCTTCCCTGCCGGCAGCCTCGCCTCGCCTCGCCTCAGCGGGCGGCCCCGGGCCCGGCCGCCGCCCTCCGCCACCTCACTCAGCTCCCAGCTCTGGCTCGGGGGCGACGCTTCACGTGGGGCTAAATAAACCGTCATGCATTATTTATCCGGCCTCGAATTAATTCCCGTCCGAACTCAGCGCTGAGTGCCTCAGTAATTACTGCCGATAAATCACTAGCACGCAGACACGAGGGCTGGACCCGGCTCCTTCTGCTAATTGGCCGTGCATCGGTGTTATTAATATGCCTCTTCCAGGGAGCAGCGTGGATCCCGCATCCCCCCTCAGCATCTTCCTCCTGTCGCGTTCGACAGACGCTTCAACTCGCCAAGGACAGAGAGCTGAATCTCTCCCAGCTCGAGCTGGGGGGAAAAAAGGACACAAAGCACACACCGAGGAGCTTGTGCATCTGCTAAGGTTGTGCACTGAAGAAAACACAAAGTGTGCTGGGCCACAGGGCAGTGGCATGCAGGGAGCACCCAGGGGCTGCAGCCCTTCTGGGAAGGGAATCCAGCGAGCACCAGGGAGATGGGAGAAATGACAATGGTTACTGCAGCGCAGAACAACAGCTCTTCTCTGCACTGACTGTCTGGCGGGATGAGCACAGGGGAATGCCAGCACTCCATCCTAGCACCAGTCATTTCTATTTGCACTCCTTGCTAAGCTCTCCTTCGCCCCATCCTGGGAAGGAGCAAGTCAGCAGTGGGGAGAGTAAAGGACAGTTGACAAAATAGTTAGGTACTAGCAATTAGTATCTATAAACTACAAATAGTTGGATGAAAATCAAATCCAATTGACACATTCTGCCCCTGCTCGTAGGGCTCAAGGGCTGCTCATAGCATGAGCCCTTTCCTCACCATCCCTATCTCTTGCCTAGCAGGTCCTTTTGCAACACAGTAAAGTAGGTAAACATCTCCCTGGCAAAGTGCATGCTCTGCAGCATCACCCTGCAGGTTTACATTGCTGAGTTGCATTGACAACAAGCACCTGAGATTGACCGCTTCTTTCTTTGCCAAGAAGATGCATCATATTTTGGATCTTGAACACTGGCCATGAAGTTGTATCTCCAGCAGTGGAAGAGGCTCTCTGGCCCTCCACAGAAATTATACTTAGTGTGCAAGGCTGGAACAATGGCAAAGATGCTTTGGACCTTTACCTGCTTTAGCTGCCCATAGAATCAGCTGCTTAGAAGTGATCATAAATCTGTTGAGCTCACGATGGCTGCCTCAGATTTACGCACCTGTAAATGAGGCTGGAAGTGGGATCTGTTTTGAATATGCAGGCTCCTGCAGTTATCTTCCCACTAATTATCTATATTAGCTGGGCTTCAGCATGGTGAGAAGCAGCTAACTGGTGATCCTTTGGCCAACATGCTTAGCAAATACCCTGACACCAGCAGGGGTAACCAGCAATAGCAAGAGCTGAGGGAAGTTAGGCTTCCGACTTCCTATCCAGTGCCTGGATTAAAAAGTCATTCTTCCTAACAGTCCAGGAGACCTCTTTCTCTCTTGATATTTTCAGCTTTTCTTGTCCAATTTGATGCTGTTTAGATTGCATCATTTTGCACTTTGAGCAGGAAATCAAAAGGTGTGTACGGTAACACATAACAAGAAATAAAGTTAACTGAACTTCTAACCTCACAGGAAACTGGTGACACTTCTTCCTGCTAAGTCACTTATCATGAGAGCTTGATTTCATCTCTGGGGAAGGATATTATATATAAATAATTGATTATCATGTTCATGGGTGAAATGAAAACACTCAAATAAATAACAGCCATGTTCAACCCTAGATACTAGCTTTGAAGTCTTTTTGGTTAATTGAAAACAAAGTACTTAGTGTAAACAGAAGCATTCCATTTGATCCTGTTTGAAATGTTTTGCTTTGACATCAAGATTATCAGCCCTTCTTAAAGCAATTTTCAAATCAAACAATTTAAATATTTTTTTAGAAGTCAAAAAATTCCTATTTTTTCCACAGATCAATCATAAGAAATTCATATCTGAGTCTCCCAGATGTACTTTTATGGGAAAATAAACTGTCAGGGGAAAAAACAACAACAACAACAACAAAAACTATTAAAAATTGCCAGCTAGGAGAGAAAAAAAATCATCTCAGCACTGAAGGCTGCAGTGCTTTGCTCCGACGATTTAAAGTACTTCCTGAAAGAAAAACTGAGAATAGGTCCAACAGAAAGGTAACCTAGCAAGTGTCATGGGTGAACCAGAGCCTATGGGAATGTTTAACCACTGAAGACTGTATACCAACCTACCTACACTGAGCAGGATAGCTGGGGCAAGAGATCTCAATGGTTTGTACCTTAAGTCGCTCACAAGTTTCAGAGCCTCTTTCCATCCTACAGGCAGTTTCTTGGGATGCGTGTCCCTAGGCTGCACCACCTCCACTGAACCACACCTCAAAGGACCCCTGCCCTTGAAGTATGGCTGGGGATGTCCTGGCTCTGCCTCAAGTGCTGCTTCATCTGCAACCCAGGTCACCTCTTCACCTGTGCCTGCCCCACACCACGGCCAGATGTTCCTTCCACATACGTACCTGACAATATGACTTCTTAACAAATATACATACACCCTTCTATATAAAAAGCAACTCTGTAGAAGGCCATGCAGTAGGGGGAAAAAATAAACTTAAGTAACAGCTGATGTGGCTTATTCTCTCTGTATTAAGCTGTTTCATTGCTAAATGGAAACTGAGAAAAATGGAAATACAGCTTTATGACATAAGCTCCCCCCTCCTATTTGGTGTGGGTATCTTTGAATAGAGTTTAAGAATATCCTGATCAGAGAATTTGAACAGAGATACCAGAAAATGCACCTGTGTGGTCTCCCCAGCTTAAGGATACCTAAAGTCACATGCTGAACCTCAGTGTAAATCTTTGTACTAGTAGTTCTAAACAACATACATCTGTTGCTTCAGAAAGTCCCTAGCAGTCTGGGGCTTATCCTGTTCTAGAGCTAGGTCAAAGATGAGCCAGTTCCCCAGGCTTCTTAAAAAGATCAGTGAAGCTCTGTGGTTGTAGACAATAAGACCACTGTGACTGATCTGAGGCAAGAGGGTCCTTCCTGATGGCTTGAGATAACATTTATGTGTGTACCTATTACTGGAAATCACTGGTCTAGATACAGACTTTCTGTGTGTCACAGAGCAGTAACCATCTACAGGGTGAGAAAATAGGAATTGGCTGACTAACCAAGGACTAGAGAACTGTTATTATCTGCTTCTTGTGTGAATCTAAAAATAAATGCGTTCCTTAATTATCTGTCACCTCTTTGGAATGTGGAAAAAACATTCTGTATGTCACAAGTGTTTACCATTGATTGTTAAGCACATAATGATAGCAAATGGTATGGCCTAAGGGTTAGAAAACTTGAGTAGAGTGTGGAGGTGAAGCCTACAGAATTAATGCTGACTCATTTCCCTTGGTCACACGAAAGACACTGAGCCCCAGGCCCTATCCACCTCCATGCAGTGTTTTGAGACCTGGGATTGGCAAACATTATCTAAATCCAGTGGATGATAATGTTAGTAAGTTATTGCAGTGGGGACACTCATAGAAGATATGATTCATCTGCTGGCGCCAGGGCTGATGGCTAGAGGCTATGAAACATGTTGGGTACTTGCGACGGAAGAGTGCGTGGGCCAGTGAAGTTGCTGAATCTGTGTGGGGGGCATTGAATGGATCTCTATTTCCCCAGGCTGCATGTGCAGCATGCTGTCACCCACCAATTACTGCATGGCATATCCTTCTTTCCTCCTCCTCATCTTCTGCTACCATATGCAGGCCAAGGACTTGTTGTAACTAGCTGATTGATACATTCTCTTTACTCATCAGCAAGATGGGTCTGGATTAAAGCCCAAGATCTAATCACCCTGGACTTTGGCACCATTGAAAACCAGATCCAGTTTGTTTAGATTGCAACTTCATTTGGTTAGAATTTGTTCTCTTACTGTATAAAATGAAGTTGATGGAAAAGGATCCAAAGAAGAAAGGACTTTGGTATGCATTTTCAGATCAATAATTGCAGCAGCATTGCCTTTGCAAGACAAGCTGGAATAAATATGTGTATAGGGACTGTGGAAATTCTCTTGCTAAAAAAGATTGAGCAGTAAATAGGTATCGTTTGAAGTATCTAATGACCAGAAGAAACTTCAATTTGATATGACCTTTGCTTCCAGGCTAAGCGATCAAAACCTCTTGAGGATGCTGCCATCTGGTTTTCCAGGTGAAAAGCATTGCCAGTCTTTCAGCTGTCAGTAATCAGCATTTTTATTGGCACTCTTAGAAGACACAGCAAGAAATATGTGGACCTTTAAAAATGACCTCTAGTGCTAGGTAAGTGGATAATGCATGATGGAGGATGCTGTGTTGATGCTCTAGATCTGCTCTGGAAACAACTGAAAGCTTGAAGGGTATTTTTGTGGTGGTGGTGGGGGGGAAAAAGTCAACAGTTCAGAAAAAACTTCAGAGATTATCTGTAACTAAAACATAAATGGAGCAATTTCTTTAGGTTTAGGTTATTTTATTTACTTATTTATTTATTTTAAGTAAGCCTAATGGCATCTTGGGTCTCCCAGAGGTAATATTTTTCAGATGAGGCAGTGAATGTGCCAAACACTTCTAGGCTACTAAGAGAGGGCAGAATTATGATCTTACAGAAAAACAATCAGAAACATGGAATAAAGTGGAAACTATAAACAAGAATAACTTTGAATGTTTTGCAGAGTGAAGCTAGGCAATTTTTGGGTATCTTTAACGATCTTTTGCAGTCAGTGTTCCTTTCTATCTAGTCTCATTCCACAAGTAGGTCAAGAACATTCATCTTTCATTTCAGGCTGTATGAGCTTCTCCAGAGAGCAGCAGCTACAGCCTGAGAGAAGGCTGTAATACAGCTGTCATAAACCTGAGTATGGGAAGAAACTAAACAAGCAGCCATAATGCTGATGGCCAAAGATGGCTTCAATTTTTCCTCTTTCTGTGGTGATGAACATGCTGAATGCTTATATCCCTACAAGACCTCTTCTGCTACTGTAGAGAATACCTGAAAACCAGTTGACTTAATTTGAAAGTGTGCCCCTCAGATAGGAGTATTAGGTATTTTGCTTAAGTGACCTGCAAACACAGTTAGAGAACTGTGTTATTCTTCATGGTAGATAAAGAAAACCTGAATTTGTATTTTCTTTCCCTCTTTTTTGTTTACTGCTTACAAACACCAAAGATGTTGATGTGCCCTTTTTCTGGTCTTGCTATAAGCATAATGGTCTCTGACCATATTGAGGGGGTGTAATATACTAAGGAGAAGGAAAAGCTTTAACAGAAATTTCTGACTTCTGGTAAGTCATTATACAATAAAATAAATAACAAAAGAAAGTCTAGACAGTTCTGAATTATGTGAAAAAGATTTCCAACTCTGTTTTGTGATGTACCTTCATATGTTGGAGTCAGACAAGACAGATTATTAATATAAAAGCAATACAGAAAATCAATACAATAATATAAACAACAAAAATACAATACAATAAAAACTTCTGAGCAAGTGCTATTCAGATTGTTGGAGAGCCAGGGTACGCTACCTATAAGGAAGAAAATGTTGAAGCTTGCTTAATCTGGCAGAGAGACTAATGGAGGATCTAGTATCACTCCACAACAAGTTAAATGATTTTTTTTCAAAGACCATGTAACTCAAAGCTTCTTGGTAGTAGCAGATAATAAAACGAAAAGTAATGCCTGCCTGGTTTTAGCTTTGGAATTCAGTTTGGAGACTAAGAAAACTTTTTCACCAGGACAATGGTGAAATACTGGGATGGATACAAAGAAAGCAGGTATTCAGAGGCTTTTAAGGTGGCTAGGCTAGGCTAGTTTTGGTAGTAGGCCTGTTCCAAGCAGAAAGCTGGCCTAGATAACCTCCAGAGCTTCCTTTTCTCCCCCATTTTTGTGAGCCTGTCTGAAAGACGGTTTTTGCTGCTATACCTGTTGGTCTAGCAAAATGCTACTTCTCTCTCTAACCCTTGCTTCACTGACACCCTCATATCATCACAGGTCTAGCAGACCTGCTACTGCAATTACATCTGTCAGATCAGGTAAATAGCAGCTGAGGTTCTTCCCCACATCATTACCTCTTTCAAATAGATGTGTCTTTTCTTGGAATTTCTATATGAAATTTATTCTGAATTTCCCTAAACTTAAGTGTTTTGCTATACTGGAATCAGGAAACTAATTGTTTAGCATGAAGTATGGGATTAGCGTAACTGAAACCGTAAGAGACTACTCACTTGTCCTACATCAAAATACATGCTTAACTGACTTGCTAGATCAGAAATTATTGGGGTAAATCATATTGTTTGGATTTTGTATTATGTAAGCAAAGCATAGAGCCTCAAACTTCATAGTGAAAGGAATCTGTATGTCTAAGTCCTAGGTAGCTCTGCTGTCTAGCCCAGGTCTCTAATTCTAATTGTATTGTCTATACAGCCAGGCCTCCAGTTGTATCTTGACATCAGCCTGCTCTCACTCAAATCTAAGAAAATTTGTTGGAATTGCTCTGACAGTCCCGGAACATGTCTGGAGAGGTTATTGTATTTTTTTTTTTCACTCACCTGTTCCTCTACGTGTCGAGATTTTCCCTGCACACTTGAGATCAGTGACAGGAATACACTCTTTAGTCAGGAGCTGCAGAACCTCATGAATCAGCTGCATTAAAAAGCAGAAACATGGGCGGTCACTTATATTTGTAGGCCTAAAAGAAATGAGGTCCTTTATTCAGAGAGGAAATACAGAAATGCATTATTTAAATGTTAAATGCTATTGTTGCAGAATAGATTATTTCTTTTTGTTTTAGTGGCAGGAGCCAAAGAGCAGTGCATGCATATTTTAGACACTGGGGACTGAGGCTGGCATCTTCAGAAATATGTCTCTTCCTGCTGTCTCAGGAAAAACCGTACTCACTTAGTCTGATCTGATGCAAAATGAAACTAGAGTAAAAACTGGAGGTTAGGTGAAAAATGATAGGAGTTAAAAATTTCAGAAGTGATGTTATTTTAACACTGACAATTTTTTTCTATTTCAAAAAAAAAAATAAGCAGAAGGAGAGAAAATAACTAAATTAAAATTGAATTGTAAATACTAATGACTTCTGGACTTGGGTCTTGGAGGCCAGATAGTTTCTTTGGCTCTGTCACTGGGTGGCAACCTGGCCCTGGTTATGTCACTTCAGTTATTAATGTCTCTGTTTTCCATCCTGTAAAATAGAGACTATAATATTGACCACTCAGATGATAATTTTGTAGAGATGTATGGAAATAAAATGCACTATAAAATAGATTTAAAACAAGTAGTTTTACTTACTAAGCAAAACTGTGACCTGAATTTTTTTTTTCCTGTAAATTCGTTTGGATCAAAATGTAACTGAAAAATGTGAAACACATTTTTGTTTGTTTTTTTTTTTTTTAAATAACAATACCAGCATTTCCATGGGGGAACAATCATTTAGCAGTCATGTTCTTATAAAATCAGCATTCAGTTTAAAGCAGATACAATCCTAATAAAAGTGCTCTTAATTTTGATAATCAACACCACCTTTTCAATGATTCTTGTTTCCTGGAAGATGACATTTACATCCTTCCTTTCCCTTCCCCAATATCAATATATGGAACATGCCTATTTGAACTACTCCTACCCAGCTGTGTATTTACACAAATACCTTCTTAAATATGATCTCATGTGCAGGTTGTCCATGTTTACAGACTCTCAGCAGCTGCAGTGTACTGAGTCTGCAGAGAGATACCACAATTGAATATCAGAAATATTGCAGCACCAAAAAAAAAAAAAAAAAAAGGTTCTAAATCCTTATGAAGACAGTTCCTAAGCTAGTGTTACTGCAGGGAATTTACAGCTTGGAAAGTAATAACGCTGAAGAAAAAATATTATTGGATTTATAGAAACAGAACTGTGTGAATAGGATTTTTTTCTTTAAGAACAACAAAATAACCTCCCAAAAATGTGACTATGATTTAACACCCCCCAAATGACATTTGTCTCTGGATATTCTTTTTGTTTGTTTTGTTTGTGATGCTTTAATCAGCATCTTACTTACATTTAATCACCTTACTTACATTTTTGTTCAACGTTTAAATGCAAGTTGCCTTTTCAAAACGATGTCAACTAGGTTTGCTCCAAAAGTATTGGGGAAAAAATAAAAATAAATAATAATAATAGGAAAAAAAATCTTCCTTTACACGTCCCTGATTTTTTTTTCTTCTGAAACTATTTGCCAAGTTGACCAAACAAGTTGACCAAGTTTACAAGCAATTTCCTACCCACACCAAGCTCCATTCTTTGTTTATAATCCTTTATTTGCTCTGCTACATGCTGACAGCTTCTGTGCCCCTAGAATGGGAGGGTCAAAACAGACCACTGTGTTCCAAGTGGCTTCTCTGCTGGGTGCCCAACCAAGATGTGTCTATTCCAGAAGCTCGAAATGTAATTCTATAAAAGTTCAAATTGCTGAAAGTATATACAGGAACGAAAGTAATAATATTTTGTTCTATGATGTACTCTCCTTATTTAAGACGGACTGGGGAAAACCAATGGGAGCTCCAGGCTTTCTGTGGCATCAGACCTCGAGAGCCCTTCTGCTGTGCTGCCACCTGGTGACACTTGGAGGCGAAGGTGCCAACACATGAAATGCTCTGAATGCAGGCTGCTGATGCTACCTACCTCTGAGACACAGCAAACAGGTAATGTCTGGAGCTGGGGTGGGGGCTAAAAGGCTGCAAGATATAGTTTCATATTTGTGGTCTGCATGGATAGAATAGCTGTGTGGTAAAGGAAGAGCTCTGAATATCTCTTAGAGGCATGCTTGTATGGGGGAAAGACAGGCTGAATTTTTCATCTTTATTCTTTTCTCACTTAAGCAACAATTAAGAAATAAAATAAATATAAAAGTTCAATGGAAACGATTTCAAATAGAAAGAAAATTTACCACTAGAGCCTGGCCTGACCATGTGAAATATTTAATCATACGCTTGTCATCCGTGCATTCAGGAAGGCTCTTCAGATGAATCCCACCTCTGAGCTACATCTCCAACTGTGGAGAATGAAACACAAGCCACGGGACTGACTTTTTTTTGGTAAAGATGCTGGTAACTCTCTCACTGCTCTGAGCATAGGCTCTGGTACTAGTTTGTTGCTATGTAATTGACATGATGGAGACATAAACCTTGTAGATTACCCTCTGAATGCATGTTTATCCCACATTCTCATGAGGTGGACCAAAGAACTTTCTGCTTCCTTCACGAGGCAACTACACTTCCCTCTAAGCTTGTTGTAGTGAGTGAGCTACAAAACAATGGTGTAAGTTTCACTTCAAGACTGGTCTCTTTTTGTGCAGCTTAAAAACCCTAAATACTGAGTAAGTCTTCTTAGACCTCCATGTGAGCCCTGCCATTCACATCCATCTGCTCACAAAGAGGCAATAACTTCAAGCAGAGGCATCCCAAGACCCAGTGTCTGGACTGGCATCCTAACACACAGACATCCAGAAATAATTTTATGGATTGTCAGCTCTGAGCCACTGCTCTCCAGCCCTGGGATAGCAGTGCAGCAAAAGGGATTCCTATCTAACAAGCAGCTGCTGAGGAGCCTGATGCAATTCCTTTTTGTGGTGAGCCTCTCTGCAAGGTAACTGATTTTACCAGTTCCTCCTCTACTCCATGTGGTAGCAGCCTCTGCTGCAAATTTGTAAGCTGTACTTTCAAGGTCTGAATACACTAAGCTGACAAGTGATTGTGCAGCTAATGATGAGCTTTTTATTGTTCAACTTTTCTCTTTAACAAAGTATTTCGATATGTTCAGGACGAGGGTTTAATTTCAGTTCTAATATATATATATATATTTTTTTTTTTTTTCTGAGCAGCAGCAGCAATTTTATGTATTCTTATAGGTTAAGCTCCTAGCAGAAAAGAAACTAATAATGTATTATCTGGCTGTAAGTTAAACAGAGTTTTTGTTTGTTTGTTTGTTTTTCCCCTATTATTTACTAGCCTAGAACAATCATCTGAACACCATAAAAGCAGTCCTTTCCTAGGAAAAGATGAAAACAGTTCCCAAGGACCTACTCAGTTTCAAGAATTGTTTTTAGCAAAGGAATATCAGATAGCAAACCTACTGCTTATATCAGTTTGTCCTCGTTGTTTCTGCCCAAAATTTTTTATGACACTGAAATCTAGCAATTGGGTACAATTGCAGTGTTCCGCAAATACTAACACTAAGTAAGAAGTGGAGAAGGTACATGAGTCTAGTTCAGAGAGCTAGAAGAATGTAGAAAAGCCAGGTTTGCCCATTAATAGGGTCTGAGGGCTTGTTAAGCATGCTTATTAGTTATTTGAAGGTACCTGAGTAGTTATTGCTGTGGGATAGCTGCCTTCCTGGATATATGCAGAGTCCTTCTGGGAGTGCAGCTTACAGGAGAGCAAGGTCAGGAGCAGGAATTTATAAATAGAACTGGGAGCTAAAAAGAAAAAAAAAAAAAGGTTGTTAGTACGGGATACATCAGAGATGTAAAATATCTGCTTTCACATATGCTTTGCATGGATTTTGTTTAATTGGTTTAGCCTAAACTTCAGGCTCCCTATTTCTTCTGACAATAAAGAGTTACTGCAGGCTGTGCAAGCTAAAAATCCTTGCTTGAGAGCAAATGGAGGTATTAAAAAGGAAGAAAATATTTCTAAGACTTTGAGAAAGTGGTGTTTGCTAGAGGTTTTGGTGCTGATTCTCCAGACTGAGATAAGTAAATCTTCCTGGAAAGCAGCTCTTGGTCAATATGTTTATGTAATTATATCTTGTGCTTTTGACTGAGTCTGAGAGTGTTGTTTTCTGATGAGTGCTGTGTGTTCAAGTCTACCTTTATATTTTGTAGATGTTTTACTGCAGAATGTCTGCATCATGATCTATTAATTCAAATACTCCTGAAAACAATGAATTCCTTTGTATCATGTAGTAGAATGTTGAGCTGAGGTACAGGAAGGGGGGAAATGGTATGCCGTTATACGTTCCATTAGGCTTTCAACTTCCTCAATCTCAGTAGATGAATATGCATGCCTTCCAGTGTGAATATCATGTGTTTAGCCAAGCCACCTTAAAAATTTTCATGCACAATGTATTTCTGGTCAGTAGGTGGCATTTAGTGTAAATAACAACTTCCAGAGGAACTTTCAGATTTGATCCTTTTTTCTTCTGGGAAAAAAAAAAAAAAAAAAAAAAAAAGGTTTTAACTTTTTGTTACAAAATATTTTCTAAATGTGGCTGGTTTTTTCTTTTTTCTTTTTTTTTTTCTTTTTTTTTTTTTCTCTTTAGAAGTTGCTATTGTTTTACTAACTGGAATAGCTGGAATAATTTTGGTGGTGTATAGTTAAGGACAGGATTAAAATATTAGAGTTTCAATTTGTATTTCTGGACTTATAGTCCACTGATATTTCCTTCATGACCATTCCTGACTCCTTTTAAAAAAGCCACAAAAAATAACTAAGAAAAGGGGGACTTTAAAAGCAGCAGCCTTGAACTTTTTCTGTAAAGGTTCATAGGAAACTACTTCAGAATTTCACAACTTGAAAAAGACTGAAAACCACTACTCTAGTCTGATGTATAAGACCCAGCCTATTGGATTTACTTTGGTTCATTCTTGTTGAAACAAAAACATATAAACATGACAGTTTGATTTAAGGACTCTTGTTGATGGAGGGAATTTTGTACCAATTACCAGTGAAACCCTTTGAAACAACAGAATTTCATATATTTCATATCCATGTTGTGGATATTATCCATGTCACAACACCACCCCTCCAAATCTTATTGCTGCCAAGATCCAGCCTGTGTGCTGGGAGGCCCAGAGGGTGGCTCATGGACCCCCTAGATGTCTAGGGAAGAAAATGGACACCTTTTGTGAGAGGAGTCTGGAGCATTACTTCAGCAAGTTGCTGCTTCTGATCATCATGGTGTCAGCGTAGTTAGTGGTGTAGTGGCATCTCTGAACTCAAAGCAAGTGTGCTCAGCTCAGAGGGGTGCAGGGTGGCCACATGCAGAGGACAGCTGCCTGGCAGCAACACGTTGCTACCACCTTTATGGCTTCATCAGCATTAGCTCCATTTACCTTAATCCTGAACTTCAGCTACCCGTGCAGGCACACAAATATGCAAACTACTGTCTGCGTAGCACGGCCCTGCTGATTTCCCCAGGGCTGGTAGCACGGCCTGCAGCCACAGGTCCCCTCAGGCCCGACCGTGTGCTGCAGTGGGCAAGCCTGAGGGGCAGCTTCCTTCCCCACAGCCCCGGTCATCTCCTGCTGCATGGCAGCTACCACCCAAGGCCTCCCAGGCTTTTGGTCGTCTCTGGGTTTGCTTTTTTTGTGTGTTACCTTTCTCTGTGGTCTCACTGACATCTTCTGCCACTGAAGAGAGGAGAATTTGTGAATGTGAAGCAGAAAATGTTGCCTGTACTGCACAGGCATGGAACAGGGTTTTTCCTCTTGTGTTTGGAGGCAGGAAGAGTGAAGAGAAGTTTCATGTGAATTGGTGTAAAGGATGTTATTTGGTGCTGTAAGACAGGTGGGTCTGGTAGTTATCCACAGACCTTTGCCTTAGATCGCCCGGTGCTGCTTAGTGTTACTGCGAAGGTATGTGATAGGAAGGAGCTAGCAGTGAGATGACAGCCAGGGGAGAATTTCCTTTTGTAAAGAAAAACTTTTTTGGGGATCTGTTTTAATACAGCTGACTGTTCCTTTTTGTAGAACTGAGAGACCTGCTTTCTGGCATGCTGAATGGGCTCAGGAAATGTTCAGAGAGAATTTGGTCTTGTGAGGCCGTCCCGGATTATACAGACTTCGGTGCTTGTACATGTGTGGGGAAGCTGTTATCTAGGTGACTTTCTTGACAGTGCTGGGTGTGAAGTGCAGAACTTCTTGAAAAAGAATGTCCCTATTATCTAACTGTCAGTCTCCCAAAGCGTACTAATTCTGGATCAGATCAACTGGACAGAGGGAAGGCTTAAGAAAGGTAGTTCCTCTTCTTCCTTGTGGGTGAAGGCATGGTGCAAGGGGGTATAAATGTAAATGGTCCAAACTGACAAGGGAAGTTGTGGTGCCGTGACCTACTACATTAGTTATTAGCTTGTCTTTATTTCTTGAGTTATTTTTACTACAGATAATTTGGTTATAGCTGTTCTGCTCCAGTGAAGCAGAGATGGAACAGGAGGGCGTGTTGAAACTCTCCACTTTCAGCCCCATCAGCAGATAGTGCAAAATAAAAAAGAAATGATGATTCCTATGCTGCGTGAGATAGAAATCTACTAATGACTATGTGGCTGCTTGTGTCCTGAGAGTGTCCATGGAGGGGGCACCACTAGATAGGAGAAGGCTCCTGGGAAATAAAGATCTGTGATCAAACAACATGGAGGCACTGCTGCAAATGATCTCATTTCACAATTGTAAACTGACAATGAAAAGGGAAATGGAGTAGCAGTGGTAACATTTAGGTTTCTTCTAAACTAGAAAGGGGAAAACAGTGTTCTCTCTTGGATGGTATTAATATTCTCTTCAGTGTCTCTGTGCTTGTCATTCATCACCACTGGTTTGGGCTAGATTGCAACTGGGACAGTATTGGCTAATATGTGAACAGCCTAAAGGCAGGAAAACAGTGGATACGTTGGCACAGCCAATGCAGGCTGCATGGGCTTGTGCTCTGCATGGGCTCAGAGCTGCCTGGAAGCCTGTGTGTGCAGCTCTCAGCTGAGCTTTCCAGTAGCCCAATGTCACATTCACTGGAGACACCCCCGTGTGCAGGTGGCTCCAAGTGCGACCTTGTGTCACACAAGGAGATTGTTCTCAATCTACTGGGATTATTGTGTGCTAGAAACATCACTGCATTAATGAAGGTCCCCATGTTATATAGTCAATCACTTTTCTGTTGTTGTCATAACCTAACCCTGTCCAACAATGAAATCAGACCTTTCAGGACCTGGTGCTTCTACCATTGGAACCAGCAGCCTGGGTGCTGCTGTAGTTTAGCTGGAAGAGAAAATTGTTCTTCCTCCTGAATAATTTTTCAGGCATTTGAGAGAAGTAGACACTAACAGAATACTGGTGACTTTAACTATATAGAGGAAAATGCCCTTAGGTTTCTGTAATGCCACAATCCCATTAATGCTCAAGGTCACAGTAGAATTTTCTGGGAGAAACAGTTTAAAACATTCTTATTTTTTCTCTGTATAAAATGTTTACATCCCCTCCTCTTAAAAAACAATTATAAAGCCTTTGAGGTATGTCATTGGGAAGAACAAAAAAAGCAAAAAGACAACTGAGAAGTAGTTTTTTCCCACCCCATGGCTAATCAAGACTTCTTTGTTGTCAGTGCAGTTTACAGTGCTCATTTGCGTCTTTGATTAGCTGCCTTAGCCATTTTAGTAGAGAAGTCAAGGGCTTGAATATTTACCTCAGTGTTCAAGTATATTTATTTTAAGGGTACTGCATTTGAGGAAGGACTCCAGTTGTTGACAGTACTTTTTGCATATGTTGCACAGAGTGTGAGCTTTGTGGTGCTGTATTCCTGTAGTGGTTTGGTAAAACCTTAAACTTAGAAACAAAATTAACACCACCACAACACAGACACACTCTTCATTGTGAATATGGTATTGGGAGGTGGGGGAAGAGGGAGAATAACTGGTTACTCTTTATCCTGACAGAGGAATGCAATGCCTGCCAGGTTTGTGCATCAACTGAATTGTGTTGCTTTGGGAGCTTGGTGGGTCCTGAACACGTGGTTCATTTGCTCTTTTCCACTTCTGCTTTCTTCAGGAAATAAGTGCAGCAGCTAATCAAGTGATTCACAGTGGAAAGTTTAAAGAGCAGAGTGGGAGCTGCTGCATGCACCAAGATGCGTAATAAGACAGAAGCAACAAAGCTCAGTTCTCTGGATGTGGCTGTTGACTGCAGGAGGAGCTGCTGAATACAGGAGCCCAGGTATGTCAAGAGATTTTTCTGTGAAAGGGGAAGAAACAGATTTAGCTGTTGAAGGGATCTGCAGCATGATCTGCAATTGGTTTGTTGTGGTAGGATCATTTTCAAACAGCAAAAGCTTCAGTCAAAGCTCACCCTGAAATGCAGCACAAGCAGCACAAGGAGGAAAAAGGAGCAGAGCTGTTTGCTTGTATCTTTTATTCTAGTAATGACAATAGGGTTTATCTATTGCTGCTAGTGGAAACTCATTAGAGTTGGTCCTTATCAATGAGCTGCCATTTTGAGATAATTACCCTGGTCTTATTCTTTTGAGTTTGTACAACTATTTTGTCTGTGACTAACCGGGAATATTCTGTTTACTCTTGGGCTGGGGAGCATTTGCTTCACTGCCAGGAAGACAATACCTTAAAAGTAATCTTTTTGGTATCTGGGCTTCTTTTCTCTTGACTTCATTAGTGGCGTATGCAAGTCAGAGAAGAAAATACTTCCAATTAGATATTCAGAAGCTACTTTTTTTAAAGGAGAAAAAATGAAGAGTGGGTATATGAGAGAGGGCTTAAGTCAGTTTTGTATCCACTTTTGAACTTCATGGACGTGCTCTTCAAACAGAAGTAAAGATAAATGCTGTTATGTGTTTGAGACCCAAATAATGATTTTGAGAGGTTGTACTGCACAGAAAGGCGTTTTACAACTTAATATACTCAAAACTAAAAATAAGCTTAAGCAAATTACATTCTAGCATAAATTAAGGAAATTCCTTTGGCAGCAATAGTGTCATACCTTCTTGAAACAAGCTGAAATGATACCTATTGCTGAAAAAGTAAGGACTGTGTGCTACTGAAATACAACTTGTTCTTTGAACAGCTTTCAACTTTCTCTAAGCTGACAAGTATTTTAAAACCCCTTTGTATATTACTTTTTGACAGTGCTTGGTTCAAGTCATCAATCAGATTAGGCCCCCATTGTATGAAATGCTGGGCCAAAATTTATGAAGAGTGAATTCCTTCCCAAGGAAGGAGTTAAAATTACAATTAAAAGGACCTGGCAGTGATGGGTAGGAAAATGATAGATTGAGGGACAGAGGTAAAATAGTAGATAGACAGTCTGGCACAGTGTTCTGTTTCTGAGGAACTGTTGTTGGTGCCTGTAAGGACAGAATAGTGTGAGCCACAAAAAAGGAGGTTGCGGCTGAATTCAGGGTCAACTAGAATTTGTGGGATAAACCAGTTCATACAAGAAAGGACATACCTTCCACTG
Source organism: Anas acuta (assembly GCF_963932015.1). Classification (NCBI taxonomy): domain Eukaryota; kingdom Metazoa; phylum Chordata; class Aves; order Anseriformes; family Anatidae; genus Anas; species Anas acuta. Next base: position 19,895,412 of record NC_088985.1, read on the forward strand.
CTTGGATCATATAACATCAGAGAGCCTTCTGATGTTACTTTACCTGGGGGGTACAGGAATCCTTGTTTTAAGCATTTCAAATATTTGACTGGCATGACTGTTTAATGAACAGGCATATCTTGGCTGCCAAGAAGGAGAAGGTGATATTAAGAGTCATCACCCAGTGGATTTTTGGGGCGCTGTGAGCTGTGCATTTCTGACGGTTACCAGGGTCCAGGGTTTTAAATTACCAATTATTTATTTATTTTATTTATTTATTTTCAGACACTTACTATAAAAAGTGGACCAAACTCTGAAATTTGGTATCAGGTCTCACTGTGTTTTGCTTAACTGTCCTAGTATGAGACCCTTCTCAGATAACAAATATTTTTTAATGTTTAAGGATACTTCTTGATTTGGTGCAATTTGGGATTTTTGTAGCACTATGGGATTATTCTTTAGATTTCTGGCAGAGACAAAACCTAAGGTAAATATAAGTAATGCTGAAGTAAAAATGAGTCTTTACAAAAATCATGCTTGTTCAACCATTAAGCTTTTAATATCAACATTATCTCTCTACCAGCTTTGGTCAAGCCTTTCTTCCCTTTTATCCTATCAGTCTGAAAAGGCATAACCACAGTGTAGTGTGATTTCATACAATATTCATTTAGACCAAAAGGGAAAATACATGAGTAAGTTCAACTTCCTCTCTGTTACCTGACATCACTTTCTGAATGATAGCATTATGTTTCTTTTATATATTTTCACTTTTGGGTCTTTTTTTGTTACTAATTAGTATGTAAACTTCACTTTTTCTATTATTGTGGTATTTATAACATAACCAAAACTGAAGTAGGCAATCTTAAGATTTAAGATGAGGATCAGTAGAAATGGTTGGATGTAGCAGAGAGTCAACAGATTAGACCTTTTCAAAATATCTAAGTTATTCTTAGTACCACAGATATGTGAGTCTCAAATCCTGTGATATGTTGATGGATCCAGAAGAACAATTTTCTCCAAGAGGAATAGAAAACACAAAGGATTTAGAAGCCCAAATGAAACTGTAGATCCAAGCAAACGCTATTAGGAGGCAGAACATGCAAAGTAGAAAGTGCAAGTGAAGAAAACAGAATAACACTAGGGGTCTGATGTTTAGTTTAATGTGCCTCTTGTAGTCTGAACAGTTGGAGTAAATAAGGAGGCAAATTGTGACCCTCATTTTGCCATTACATAGCTTTATAGTCTGAAAATGTTTTGAGTGACCAGCCCTGCTTGTCTTTGCTGTGCAATCAGCAAGAAAGCCTGCAAAGTAAATTATGAATAGAAAGAGAAAATTGGTAACTACTTTTGCCTTTGTTCAAGCTGTTCCACTGATTGCTCAGTTGATGGCCTTCTGATGGTCACTGTAGGCACTGCATTTCACTTCTGTGCCTCAGTTTCACCATCTGTAAAATGTCTGCCTCTGTCATGGATTTTGAGTTTATACAAATGATCAAGGTAAATCTAGACAGTAGGAGTGTGGGTAACTTGTTCCTTAGCATTGCTTCAGGTTTAGCACAGTAGTTTCCACAGCAAGATACTTCCCTTAGGAAAGAGGATTGTGTCACTGGGGATGTGAGAGCAGCCTCCTTGAAAAAGTGACTGAACTATGCTATCACTGACTCCTAGAACAGCACCTAGGCTTTTTCAGTTCATGGTACAGCTTTGTGATGACTGAAGTGGGCTGAAATCCTATACAAGGGCAAAGGATACCATATGACAAATGTCTCTCCCACACAGTCATGAGGAACACTGTCTTCCTGTTTACTCAGTGCCGGCACAGTCGTCATACTTTTTCTGCTCGCAAAACTGTGTTGTATTGACACAGACAATTAAGGAAAACAACAGCAGTGAAACAAACTGTTCTTGAGGTTGGAAGCTCCAGATTGATACCCTTGGAGACTGATTAAAATCTCGTAGACCCTCCATCTCCTAGTGAAGGATGGTGTATGGGCTATGGTAGTTACCCTTCTCTGTACTGTGAAGGATCAGCATTTGGATCCAAGCATAGGTGTCTTCTGGGACCATCAGCCTGCTGCAGGTGGTGTGCTGCCCAGTGACAAGATAGTGTCACCTTCTTCATCTCTGCAGCTCAGAGCTGCTGCATGTGTGTGGAAGTGAAACAGGTTTATCTGGCTTGGAGTGGGTAGGGTGCAAGCAGCAAGCAAACTGTGTAGCTGATTGATGGCTAAGGAAGAGAATCCCAAATATACTATCACTGTTGGCTCATAATTTCTAAACAAGGCTAATAAGAGTCCATTTTTATTTCAAGGGGTGTATAAATGGACAATGCAGGAGAACTGACTCAGTTTTTGAATTACATTGCTTTTTGTCATTTTTTATTGACAATCTACAGTGGTAAGCAAAAAGCCACTATACATAGAGAACCTATCTCCTAGGAAAAGGTGTATGCTGTTTTTCTTTGAGAGAGTGTTAATGATTGGTTAAAGATTCTTCTAGGCTCTTAAAAGATGATCAATTTGTCAAGTAAAGCAATGGAGCCTGTTCCTCCTTGTTGACAGCTGCCTCGCTGCCTCCACACTGTAATAGTTTGTGTCATATCCCTCAATTTTGAGCAGTCAGTGTCCTAGACACCACACAGTATATGGCTGATTTTGGTTGAAACTGGAGAAGCCTAACTTCCACTCACACAAACATGAAAGGTTGTGACAGCTCTGGGTAGTGGGGTGAGCTCACAGAAGGCTCTGACAAAGGTGTAGAGTTGCTGTGGGTTCAAGGCTGAATCATTGACCTTCCAAAAGACTATGGGTAAAAACAGAACTGGAATATAGATGAGAGGAGTTGGGGTTGAGATAAGGTTATTAGAGGGATTCCTTTACCTACAGCACAAGATGGATCAATTGTAGGTCAAACTTAATGAACAACCAGTATTCCCAGCTGATGTTTCATCCTTGCTCAAGGTGGGGGATACGTCAGACACACAGCTTAGTTTAGCATTCACACTTAATGAAATACATAACCTGGATCTTGAATAGTGCTCTTCTGTTGCAAATCTGATGATGGTAATAGTTATGATTTTTCTTTTATAGTTGAGGCAACAGAAGAAATGAGAAAATCTGACTCTGTTAAAGTTGGGGCTGGAATCCAGATTTCCTGCCTGGTTTATCATTTTGTCCTTCCAAAGCCCAGATGAGTTGTGTAGAAAATCAAAGAGCTCTCTCTTATGAAACATGCATACATATGATTGCAAGGTAGGAATGCTGTTTTCCAGGAGCAGAGCTCTTAGCCATTAGAAGTGGAAAAGAATTAGTGACAGCAAGCCTATAAGCTTCCCAACTCCAATAGTTAAGACTGTCAATGTTTGGTTTGACAGGACAATGGGGTGGTATGGGTTGATGACAGCTGTAACTAACACAGTATCTTTAACTTAATTTCTGATTTCAGCATGGACAAAGCAACTGAGCACATGGGGCAGCTGGAGGATTCACCTGGCAAAGCAGAACAGCAGGAGCAAAGCCCTGGTGATGTAGACAAAGCAGAAGCACTGGGACAGCCTGTGCACAGCAAGGACGAGCTGCCCCAGAGTCATACTCTCCAGTGGGAGACTCTAGGCAGACAGTTTGTAGAATATGAGCAGGTGGCTCCATTTCTCATCCCAGAGGAGCAACAGAGAAGACTGCTGGACTTTCTTCCTCTCTTCCTAAAGGTTTGTTCTCTGTATTGCCTTTGGTGCAGATGCCACGGCCATGCATTTGATTTTTCTGTTGCTCTGTGTTGAGTGGTCACCCTAACTGCCAGTGGAGTTGATTAGTACCTGATCTCTTTGGCTATGAGGTGGGCACTTTTATTCCCCTGGAAGCCTAAGGAAACAGTTTCTTGTCCACCTCTCCTCTAACTAACCTACAATCTTAGCACAAGAAAAGAATATAGGGGAGCACTGCTTTATTTATGTGAATGGCTAAATTCTACCCATTGTGTCAAGGAATATGCTGGTGATACAAGCATGTTTCAAAGTGAGTACCCTGTGAAGAGGTTACTTCATGTCACCCTACACTATTTTATTTACTTAGTTGAGACTGGGCGCAGTTTCAGTTTGGGGAAAATGTGGTTGTGACATGCTGCTAGCTAGGGTAAATGCAGGGGTATGGTGTGGAAGATGAAATTTTGGGGTTAATGACAGTGCAGATGTCTAATTTCAGTCCTTCAGAAAGGAGCTGTTCCAGGTGGGTGTACTGGGTCTGGGGAAACTGCAGCCCGTGAGGAGAGGAAGGTCACACTGTGGATGAGATAGTTCAGGAGTAGAACGCTAGTTAACAGGCTGCCCTGCTGCATTCCCTACAGCTCCTATCAGACAATGATTTCAGAGATGGCCGTATTGAAACGTGAACCTGGAAGAGTTCTGTGATGAATGGGAGTCTTGAGGGTTGATTTTGTTTGAGTGCATGAAAAATATAGGGAGCTGTTTGAGTGGATCGTACAGTGGCAGAATGGCAGAGCATAATCCTGAGAGATGCAGAAAACCTGGCCTATACTTAAATGTTTTCTCACCATATAGTACAGTAGGGTTGTCTTTCTCCTGAATTACCTAGGGTATTTCTGGGTATAGAATCTGAGTTTTTACACACCCGCTATGTAAATCTTTCAGAAAGATTATTATTATTTTTTTGTGTGTGTGTGTGTGAAACCATATTTTAATTATGGCATATTTTATCTGTCTGTACTTGTGAGTTTTTGGTTCATGGATGACCAAACTCAGACCCATCAATTCCCTACCTATCTGAGACAGTTTTCTAAAAAGGTAGTAAGTAGGTGAGAAAAAATATTGTTGGACATGGTCGCTCTATGTGGAAGCATTATGGGACACAAAAAGGGACCCTGTAGTACAAGGAATGTATGGAAATATGTGAGTGAGGAACTCACTGCACTCAGTTCTGTGAAATCTTTGGTGTCCATAACAGTAAAGAAATAACTTCCAGATAGTCAAAGCATTTCACTCAGCACGATGAAGCATGAACCTGTGAAGCTTAAACAGAACTTTCCCTGCAGGACACAGGGTTTCAAAACTGCTGTAGATGCTGGTGCCAGTTAACAGTACTGAAGCAGGTAACCCTTTGGTGTCAGTGTGATGCAAACAAATCAAGTGCAGTTCAAGTTGCAGGTAGGGTCTGGCAAAACCTATGGCAAAGGCCTTGCTATATCTGAGTGCAAGCTTGCCCTGGTCCAAGGCACAATACACTTGTGACACTTGAGAAATAAACTTCAGTACCTGTGAGTCAGGACAGCAATTTCTCAGGAGGCAGGCTAAATGTTGCCAAGGCACTGGCAATTTTGTGCATACAAAAATCCATCTGTGCTTCCCTTCTGCAGGGCTGAACTTCACATGTTTTAGGGTTGTAAGAAATGATTTCTTGAAATGCAGTAATGATTTTGAATTCCTAAAGGATATCATGGCTACAGAATATATTCAAAACGGATGTGCAGCTTAATGCTTGCTTTTGTGCTTTATGAGAGGGATTTTTGCCTTCCCTTTTCTCAAGTTTTTTAACAGCAGAGCTTTGTGCTGTTTTGTAGTCTTTTAAGTTCAGATGCATGGCTAGAGCATTTTGTCCTTGCATCATTGATTTAGGAGTACATTGTTGAAAATCTGGTCCATTACCTTTGAGTCATCGTGTCTTTCCCCATACAAATTTACTACCTTCACGTAAGAGCTTCCTGCTTTGTGTGAAGCCCCTGGTGTGGCCTGGGCAAACACATCTTTGTTCAAATTGTATTTGCTGTAAAGTCCTTAGTTGTATCAACTACCCTGCTTCCTTGTATTTAACAGGGGATTGTGCAAGTCCTCCTTCTCCCTTGAGGATTTTCATTTGTCTTTCTTTCCTTGTTGGATCATGCAGGTGCCAATGCATCTCTGTCTCCATCTGAGAGCTTTGGCTCTTGCTGGGCCGGCTGGAAAGAGGGCCCTAGTCAGGAGCCAGTTGAGATGCGGGGGCTCATTGCTCCCTGACACTCCTTGATGCAGAAGGAAAAAGTGTAGGAGGAAAATGTTAGCTATCAGTTTGTGATCTAGGCATAGGCTGGGAGTGATTTTAATGTGACATCTGGTGCCTCTTGGTGCCTCAGAAAGCATCATAATGTTCTATTCAATAGATGGCTTTTGAGCTAGCATCTCTCCATAAAGCATTGCTCAAACCTCAGAGGGAAGTGTCATCCCCCTTAACACTGAAGCAGTCTGTTACTCAGCATAGGCAATTCTAATGTAGTGCTCTGTGTAAAACAGTTGGGAGTTTCAGTGTGTTGCTGCCTGTTCCCCCTGCCCCTGAGTAGGAAGGACAGATGGTAACAGCAGACAAGGAACTTGTGGCAGAATCTTAAACATCTAGAAACAGCCAAGCTTAAGAGGAAGAACAGATTAGACTGACACCGCATTATTTGAGTTTCCCCAGAAGGCAGGCATTCTGGGATGGAGTCAGGTTGAGCTTCTTCCAGATACAGATCTTTATAGGCTCAAAGACCAATATGGAACTGATTGGGCCTGTTTTTAGAGGAGAGCATTTTCTAGAGGTTAGTGTCTGACTCCCACAGGATGATCACCCAGGAAATTGAATTGGAACATGAGTGGCCTTCTCTGTAATGACACAAGCTTACTGAGCTTTTGCACAATGACAGTAGCATTGCGCTGACCCTTTGATTAATTAATATTGTTGGTTGATTTAAAATGAATGTATTTTAAAATGAATAGGATATATTTGAGAAAAGGAAAGTTTGTCAGACTTGGAGCAGGGAACCATCAAGTCTTGCTACTGTTCTTGTTGTCAGTTTTGCATTGAATTGTTCTTCTGTACTTGAACAAGTAATTTATAAACTAGTTTATAAATTTGCTTCTCTTGGCTAGCTAAATGTTTAGGGCAATACCTGGCTGCTTAGGAGAGCTTTATTATGGTGTAGGGTGGGGATTATTTAGAAATCCTGGGCTGGTAAATGTTTACTGTCAAAATCTTCAACATCTCAGAAGAACATCTTTTCCTATAACAGAATTGAACTATACTCATGATATAACTGGCTTGTGAAGTTGCAAGGTCATAGCCATAGAATTGTAAGGCAGAAACTTAGAAACTTTATACATGCACTAAAAAAGCAAAACATAAAAGAAGTGATGGATTTTACTTTTTTGTTGTTGTTCTGTGATTTTTCTAAATTTTTTGATCTTAAAGAAACATTTCAGTTTCGGGTAAATCTTGCCAGTATACTGCTGCCTGCATGCAGTAGTTGCTTATTATCATGGTTTCTGTGTGACAGATCTGTTGCAGTGCTCCATGAGAGCTGCAGTTCCAACCTCATTTCAGTTTCTAAGTAGCTGAGACTGTGCAATGACTTACTTAACAGAGAAAATGCAATTTTTATTTTGTTTTTATTTCTGAAAAATATTTTTTATCTTTTTGCTTATGACTGTCTTTAGTTTTGGGAAAACAATTTTTGGAGAAAGATATTCTTTTACTTAAATTTTTGGGCAACTCTAACACTAATCTCTTTAAGGTACAGACTGCTGTATTATTTTAAAATGGGCTAGCATGCATTTTGTTACAAATATTGGCACAGAGGCAGTGACAGACATCTAAGCTGTTTTGATTATATCCATTGGAGAAAATAATGTAAATGCTGTCTGGCCAGGTGCATTACATGAGTCAAATGTTGCCTGTTCCAGGTTGACTTCTGTATCTGTAGGGTCAGACTTCTGCTAGTCCATTAAACAGCATTTGCCAGACAACACTGTCTGGGGAGGGACTTTTGAAGGGAAATGTTAACTTTAGGTTTATGTATATTTATTACTACTTCTAAATCCACCAAACACATGCTGTATCAGAAACTTTTAAACAGTTTTTCACACTTGGATTTCAGGCCTGGGAACAGTCTGCTGGAGCAATTGTATTCCCCAACATTCAGCTGTTAGCCAGTGAAGTTTCCAAGCTTCTGACCAAGGAGATTAAGAAGAATCTCAATGGCAAGCCTGCAGGTAACGATCCCATAGCATTTCTACTGGGCATTTGCTGTTATTCAGCTGTCCTCTATGCTATGTTACACACTTTGCATGAGGGAAATAAAGAGAATAGAAAATATTGAGCATACATGTAGCATGCCGGATCTTCTACCAGCGCTAGCCCACACCTATTAGGTGTGACTGTGCTGAAGATCTGGACTTGTATGCCACACCAAACTTTATTTTGGAGCTTGTAGGTAGAAATGTATAGCACTGCAGCTATGCAGTAAAAGAGTAGGCTACACTTAATATTCTGAAGAGCTTTCTTTAATGGGAAATGTAGGCCAGTCCCATTTGGCTTTCCTGGTGCCTTTTAACACTCTTTGCACTGGTCAGTTGGCAAACTTCATGAACTGAGACGATATTCCCAGTGCAGCTTGTCAGTTTATGAAAAGTAGTTTACATGAACTGGCCTGAGCCTGTTGTTGGATCAAAATCCTTTCATGTTTTTCCATTCACCTCTGAGTTTTTGCTAGTGTAATTTTGTAAAATGCGTCAGATCTGTTAAGAAAGGATCAATGCAGTGTTTTCACCTTTCATTAAGGAATTGAAGTTTAATGTTTTGTGGTAACAGAGGAAGCTCGGCTGGCTTTGGAGCAATTGCTGCAACAGAAAGGGGAAGTAGAAGATGGCTTTTTGCTCCTGAAATCAGTGTATCTACTCTCACAGACTGATGTGGTAAGAGAAATAATTACAAAGGGTTTGTTTTGCTTTAATTTTATTTTTATTTTTATTTTTTAGTTCTGAGAGACTTGGTAACCACCCCAACAGTGGAACATCTAGGACTTAAAATGTTTGTTTTGTACCCAGTGCTTTATGCATCAGCATGTCCAGGGTATAGTCAGAGAGAGAACATGCTAGCAGGTTTACAGTCCAGGCTTTTCTAAAATAGGGAAGTAAGTGTTCTGTGCTTTCAGATACCCTTTTGTTTTGGTAATCAGACAGCTGTTTTTTTAGTATTTGTCTGATTTTTCTCCATTGTCTATTGCTGCTCTTCAGCCTTTCTTTGTCACTCCAGCTTACATATCAAGGAGATGACTGGTAAGGATCTGTCTGCTGATACTGCAGTGGTTGCATTCTCATTTTGCAGCACTTCAAAGCATTTCAGAGTCTATCTGTATGCCCATCCTCAATGCAGACTGGCACCAGCAGTACAGCCTGCTGGTGATGTGTGAGGGTGCATTTATCCCTGGCATTGAACTGAGCAGTTTGTCTCCTTATTTAGATAAATGAAAACAAAATCTTACTGTTTGCTGCTGGTAGGCATGATCTGTGTCACAGAAAGGAGGTGTATAAAATTATATATAGTTAGTCACAGTGTGAAGTTTCTTGTTGAGGTTTGTGCTTTTCAGAAATGTTTCTATTTTTTCTAGTACAGACTCACAAAAAAACTTTGTATCACAAACCCCACTCTTCTTTTTAGTTTGCTAATTTTGAACTTGATTATTGCATGCCAAATGGGCACCCTGGGATGCCACTTCTTTAAGTTGCAAAGAGTCATTAGCAGAGATAGAAGGAAACTAAGTGCTGAGAAACATTGTGAAGAAGCAGTGTGTCTATTTATAAAAGCTATAATTAGAAGTGTTTGTGCACTTACTGAATGAGTTGTAAAAGAAAAGGAATTATAGCTAAGTTGCTGCTATGCTAGGGTCAAGGATGGAATGAAGAACGTATGCTTTTAACATACCAGGCTTCTGTGTTGTCCTGTGAATTAATGATAAAAGAGGTACTGTCTACCCCTGGATTTACTACTATTGTAGCTGCTAGTTAGTTTGCAGGTTATATGCTTTATCAGCTGTAGGTCTGCTTATATAGGACACAGTAAGCATCTGTCAAAGCTGTATTTGATCTGGGGTGGGAATTCGTGGGAACAGCTGTGACAATGCACGGTCAGTGTGTTTGCTTCTCCCAAGAGGGTCTCTAGAGCCATGATCTGATTGCCATGCTAGTGTGCCCTTGAGCACTCCTAAGAATAAAATACTTAGGTAGCTGGTTCACCTGTTAAGACTATGCTTGGTGTTTAGAAACATATGGAAAGTGCAGTCAGCTTCTGGAGGGGCTAATTTTGTTTTTTCTTACTTAGAGAACTTTGAGGAACATCATTGGATCTGGCCTTCCAGCTGCTCTGATGCAGTGCCTGTACCTTTTCTTTACTTTTCCTCTGAAGAAAACCAGTGATGATGGAGAGACAAGTGAGAATGAGACTCAAACTCAGGAGATGCTTGTTAAGGTGAGTTGCCCCTCTGGCAGTTTCTTTGCCCTGAGTGCTCACATTCATTCAGGCTTCAGAATGGAACTGGTGGTGATTCAAATGTCCAAATAAATGAATAAATTAGGACTGAAAAATCACTGAACAAGTATCAGAAGCCTTACAAAACAATCTAGATGATGCAGTTATCTCTTATTTTGTTAAGTGAAACAGCATACTTATATTCAAAAATCAAAAATTTAAAAAAATATCCTAGTGGAAGTTACACTTGTTAATTTCACTGCGTATTATCTTCTGGCATCAGTAGCTAAACTGATTTTTTTTTTTTTTCTCCCCCATTTAACTGCTCAAAAATTGATGATGGATAGAAAAACCACTGATTTAGATTTGTTTATTTTTTTCAGTTTGACCTGGCTCACTGTATCCAGTTTTCATTTCTTAGTTCCTGTGTTTACAAGTTTAGGAGGGCTTTGATACTACAGTACTGTGGTCCCCCTATAAGCTCTGCAGTGACCCCACCCAGAGTTTTGTGCTGCTTTGGTTTTCAGTGGATGAGTACATCTGTGGTCATGTTGGGTTAATGCTGGCCTCTGTCTCCCAGGTATTTGTTGAGTTGTTTACTGTAGCTGATGTTTGTTTTCTTTTCAGATTATGCTTAACATGTATAGAGAGGAACAAGGTGTAGAGGAACTTCTGGCAGCTGATAAGCTTCAGTCATTAATTATAGCAACTGCTTCCCTCTGGGACCAGTGTAACCATTTGTGGAAAGTACCCACAGGCTGTGTGCTGCGAACAATTTCAAAAGCTCAGACCAGAAACAGCATCCTATACCTACAAGGTTTGGTTTAGTAATTTGGCTTCTCTTTCCTTGTGGCTGTCCTGCGAATTAATTGTCAAGAAAATTTTCTCTGGGATAGGTTTTTATCTCTACAGTAGCTGATACTCAGTCAACTGAAAACAATGGGCTCTTAACTGTCCAGACAGGAGCTTTATTTAGTGATGATAGACATCTAGAAACTGAGGATTTCTCCACACACACAAAAAATTACTGGCAAGGGTCCATTCCAGCTGATCACACTCTTGTAGACAAGCATAAAACTTTTTTTTTCAGTAATGTGAGGCTCGTCAACATTCGAAATAGAAGGTTGACAGCACTGCCAGAGGAGCATTATCTTTTTTTTGGATGATATCATGATTGGTTGTGAGTTATATTCTCATTTCTTTCTAGTCTATTTGTCTAACATTAAAAACTTGTTCCATTTTTGTCAGTAACTTCAAACTTGTTTGACTCTCAGTTCTTAAATACCTGTGTGTTTTTTTGTTTGTTTGTTTTGTTTTGTTTTCCCTACAGCTGTGGACTGCATTAAAATAGCTATTCAGAATCTCTTTAAACTGGCTGATACACTACCTGCTTGTGATGTGTGTGAAGCTGTTAGTATCATGTTGTGCTTTGTGAAAGATTCCTATCCCATATCATCAGTTTTATTAACAGAGTTTGAAAATAATGATGGCTACCAACTCCTGCTAAAAGTTCTTCTCAGGTAAGTGTAGAAGTTTTTTGTTTATTTCTAGAGGATGGTAAAACTTCATTTTCACAAGGCGTGTTGATCTGCTTTAAAATGTTAGTCATATAAGTAATACTGTGTGGATGCAAAGCCAGTAATAGTCTCTGACATTGAGTCTTTCATTGCTATTTTGGGAGGGGAAGCAGTTCATAACTTCTCCTCCTGAAACCATAACAGAAATTAACTGTAGGAGAAGTTAGTTTACAGGTGGGTAGGGACTTACCGAACAGAAGGCAAGGGTTTTTCATCAGTTATTAGGATTAGAAGGGATCTGGGAGGCTGAGAATCTTAGAACCGTTCTGGTTGGAAAAGACCTCTAAGATCATCTAATCCAACCTTGTTTTAGGTGAAGAGGTGAACTCTTAATCCAGAAATACACTCAGCTAGGGAGTGAAAGCAGATCTCCTTGCAGTGCAGAAGACAAAAATTCACACAATTTTATATCTAAAAAGATTAAGTTCTTCTGAACTGAGATGAATTTGAAAGTATCAGATTAAATTCAAACTAGTCATCCTAATCAAAAGTACAGAGCAGAATCTTTTAGTCTTCTTGTTATTCTTACTGCCTAATCAAGCTGTGAGTTTGCTACGTCAGAACAGAATGTTATACTGTTTCCCCAGAAGTGCTTATTTTTTTTTCCTTTTTTTCTTTAATACTGTATGAAGAGAGCACTTCCAGATCTTCTCAATACATTGTTTTTTCCATTATGGCTTTGCCTAATCTTGTACGTTTTCTCCAACACTCGAAAGAACTTTGGTCCCTGACCAGAACATCAGGTTTAGGATGTATTTGTAATTTGAATGTAGAGTGTTCATGGATCCAAACTAGGTGGACGTTATTTCTGATGTTTTTTTGCAGGGCAAAAAATTACTGACCTTCCGTTGGAAGAAGCTTTGTCTCTTTTTTTCTGGCAGTGTTTTCTTTAGTTACCATGGAGTGTCTAGCTTTCTCTTCTAAATAAGTTGTGTTGAAAGATGGCTATTTCTGAAGAAAATCTATCCACATAAGGGAAGAAACATATGATCTTTATCAGCAAGGGCTATGACTGTCTCACTCTTTTTTAACTGATAAAACCATGCTGGGGAGACAGAAATAGTATACAGATACTCAGGGCTTCATTTTTTTGTCTCTTCCCAGCAAATACTGGCAGCAAAGGGTAGGCAGAAAACTTTCACTGAACTTTTTCTTTGCCAGATTTCTTATTTTCTGATGCATGGAATTTGTTCTTCAGATAAAGAAAATTCTGTTTACAGAATATTCTTCCCCACCAGGTTACATTCTTCCCTGCTAAAATCGAACGCTAGCATTTTCCCTCACCATTCTTCTCCTTGCTTATAAAACATTGTTTTCTTTCTGAGAGACTTTCCTAACTTCTCGTATCTATTGCTCTGCCACTAACTCATGCCCAGATACTGCAGTTTTCATTAAGATTTAATCCTCTCTATGCGGTATAGAATAGAATGGCATGACAAGCAGATGTCTCTGCCCTTTGACAGTTGCTGTCTTAGGTCTAAACTATTACACGTCTTGGGTGACAGCTCAAACTATTTCATTACCTAGGACAGACATGGTATGTTCATGTTTGATTCAGTACGTGCTGCTGTGTCCAAAAAGTTTACATTACTAAGGCATGAACACATGACTGTCCCAACTTTTGTTGCTAGATGTGAGGGGTTGCAGCAAAATGAAGGAGACCCCTATCTGAATGAGATTCTGGACATGCTGACTTGCCTTACAACCTGTGGAAAAACTGAACTGAAAGTTTCTGGCAATATTGTACACCCGCAATTACCACACTTTGATTTTGAACGGACACGGTCTTCTGGTACAGTATATACGTGTTGATATGTAGGTGGATCATTAAAAAAAAAAAGGGGGGGGGGGGAGGATCTGTTCAGCATGCCTCTTAAGAGGGAGGAAATGCTTGAAGTTGTATAAACCTGAGTGTTACCTACATCAAAATGAACTGACCATATCAGTTGTATGGTCTGGTTGTAGGTTGAGGATGTGGCTCCCAGACACATTCTTTGTATCTATGATTCCTGTTTCTGGTCTCAGATGTGACTGAATATTAATAGTTAAAGTTCTTTCAGATAAAATCATCATATTAATCATAATGATATAAATAATCATTTAATCATATTTATGATTTAAAAGGAGAAAAAAACAAAGGGCTATCTCACCTGTTTTTCTTGCAGGAATGACAGTGAAAAATCTCCAAGCTTTTCAGGTGTTGCAGTCTATTTTTCAGAAAAGCAATGATCAGCACCTTTGTGGAAGAATCTTAGGAGCAATTGGTACCATATGGGCCTGGAACATGGTGAACTTCTTTCTTCTGGAATGGACACTACAACCTATCAACAAGTTTACTGACATAATCCATTTCAAACCACACCCAGTCCAGGTCCAATTTTTCAGACTGGTGGAGTCAATAGTGCTAGACCTGTCCTACATCCCCCATGAAATTTTGAAGAAGGTTCAGTATTTGATAAAGGAAAATGTAGTGCCAATCTGCACTTTAACAGCTCTCCAGTGTCTTCTCAGTATGACCAAGAAGGATCCACTATTTAGCGACATATTCCGGGACTCAGGGTTGTTAGGCCTACTGTTGGCACTTTTGAGGAAGCAAGCCAAGATCCTGAGGAAGTCAGGTACAACTGTCATTTGTGATGACTCCGAGGCAGGCATATCGATAGGAAAGAATACATCTCTTTCTACAATCAATTAAAAAATATACTGAGTAGCTAGATTTCTGTCTGGAAGCCAGCTGGCCTAACTTTAAATTTGAGATGTTTCTGTCATACTAAGCCAGGTCCTCTCTGAATTCTTAGTGAACAGAATGAAACTATAACTATCCTAAACAGCTCATGTACTGTTCTTCACTGATGTACAGTCTATTACTCTGGAAGGGTACCATTCATCCCATATTTCTAAACTGGTCTTGATTTGGGATTCTCTGAGATGACAGCTTGATAGTAGAGGAAGAAAGCTTCCCACAGAACTTAGTTTGTATGAAAACAGCACTTAGTCCTGAGGACTCATTATGGAAGGAGGTTTCTCAAATTTTGGATGTACAATACTCACTACTATCCATTCTAGTGATACAGGAGATATCTATATCAGACGCTTATATAGTTATATGACAGGAAGGTAATGGTCCATGTGTAGTAACTGTAGGGTACAGCTGACTTACGGTAAAGGCTCACATATTTAAAAGCTTTTTTTAAAATATTTTAAATCATGTTAAAAATGCCTGTGCTGTATGAATTAGGAAATGCCTTTAAATTTCATAATAATAGTCATCTAACTGAGAAGGGACCCAAAGTACTAGGTATAACTTCTGGAGTAGCAAACACAATTGAATAATTTATATATGTTTATTCCAAGCAACAAACAGAATATGAATTGCAACAGAAGTTCCAGTGTGTGGATGCCCATTACCTGCAAGGAAACTCAGCTTTGAGTCCTTGATATCAGAGAGTTAGAATTTTGTATGACAGTATTTAAAGAGTGTCAAGATAAGTTGCCAAGAACGGTTGTATGTATCTTCCATTTATCAGCTGGCTGGTGTATTTTACTGCCTTAGATCACTTAGTGATGAAAATTGTACAGAATGAGTGACTGAATAGCTAGGTAATTTGTAACTTCAGATGAAAAGATGAAGAGGGGCAAGTGGGAACACGTGTGAAGGGATCACTGATTCCCTCTCTTGGTTTCTAGAAATGATCTGCAAACTTCAGGGCCTTTAGAGCTTAAAACAAAACCAATCCCCTGTCTTACACTGTCTGATTCTGGAAAAGTTTGCCTTTAAACATGCAGACATTTTCTGCTTTGTACTTTTAGTTTAGCTATCTATGTACTATCTGTTGGTCTATTTTTCCACTTCACAGCTCAGAAGCTGTAATGTTCTTTTATTTGTGTGTTCTCCTGCTAGGTACTACTGAACAGGTCACTTTATGTCAGCTATATAAGTGGGAAGTAGAAACATAACTATTACTAGTATTGTCTATAGTTATGCAAGAGTTTGGGATGCAGAGCCTAGAGTCAAATCTGTGTTTCCCAATTCCAGACTAAACCCTGATTGCTAGACAGTGCCCTGGATGTCTTTTGCTGCTCACTTTAGAGCTCAAGTAGTCTGCAAATAATATTTAATTGAACTATAATTTGCTGGAGAATTGGTTTTATTTTTTTAGTTTAAGATAATCTAACTACAGTTAACCACATCTTGTATAAATTTTATTACTACTTCTAATACACTGACAGCTGGAACCCAACTGCCTGCTCCAGAAGAAGGCACTGAGAAGGAATTAAATGCTGTCATGCTGAAGATGGTGGCTGCACTTACTCTGGGGTCTGTAAGGAACACTGGTAAGAAATGACATGACCGCATTGCTTTGGTGATAAATGGCCATGATGCCTCTTCAGGTGCACCAGCAAACTTTCTGGCTTTTGTGCTTCAGTGAGAAGTGTAGGGATGACAGTGTTACACCAGAAATATGGTAAAGATATCCACATTCTCCACAATGAGACTTACCCTGGTAGTTGCGCTACTTCCCTCATCATGTGGATGACCCTAAAACATTTAGACAGAAGATGTAAACTTTACTCATGGAAAACAAAATTGTGTGTGAGTTTTATGTATTGTTTGTTCATCCATGTTTTCTTCCGTGGTGTCTATTATGTGAAATCTTGACGCGATCAGACACATGATGGGTCACACTCGTACATTCAGTATTGGCACAATTAAGAGAGAGGTTTGTGTGGGGAGTCTTGTGGAACAGTAAAACATAATAATACAGGAGTAAAAAGGATCTTCTGAGTACTGCTATCTGCTCATTTAATTCAGTCTTGAATTCTAGAGTCATCATTTGCAGCATCTTACATAATGCAAATGTATCATCACAAACTGCCCCAAACAAGTCTCCTTCATAAACTAAAGGAATGTTTAAGCTGAAAACTAATTTTTCAACACTTTTTCATGCATTATCGAATTGGGAAACTATCATCTCTGATGCTTAGAGACTGTGATCATCCTGTGATTTTATCCCCTCTCGTCCTCTTCAGTTTGTGTCCATTAGCTTAACAATCTTTTCTTTCTTGCCTCTC
Source organism: Anas acuta (assembly GCF_963932015.1). Taxonomy (NCBI): domain Eukaryota; kingdom Metazoa; phylum Chordata; class Aves; order Anseriformes; family Anatidae; genus Anas; species Anas acuta. The sequence continues at coordinate 19,912,306 of NC_088985.1, forward strand.
ACGCTGTATTTGTAGAAATTTGGCACTATACACCAACACTGAAAACCTGCTTCTAAAAACTACAAACAAGATACTTTAAGTAACAAATGATACTGTATTTTTCCCCAGTTGTTTTAAAGGACTATGGAATGGTGCCATACATAAAGATATTTTTGGATGATGAGTGCTACAGGAGTGCTACTCTTAGCATCTTGGAGCAGCTATCAGTCATCAACTATGAAGAATATATGAGCATTGTTATTGGAGCCCTCTGTTCTTCTACTCAAGGGGAACTAAATCTGAAACTAGATCTGCTGAAGGTAATTAACATGGATTCCAAGTTGGTTGTTGTTTTCTTGGAAACTGCTTGGCTTGTGGCAAATTGCTCTAGATCTTTCCCCAGCACTGTGTTTTTCCAGGAAGATAAGTACTGAAGAGGAAGGAACTACGGACCAGTTTTTGATTCTGGTAGATCAAGTGCTTTGACTTTTAGTGGGGGCCATCTGTGTGGTCAGCACCTTCCTTTAGTACCAGACTGAAATACCATGAACTTAAACAGTAACACATGACAGAGAAATGGAGGTGGCAAATATTAAGGCACGGTTGTATGTGCAGTTATATGTAATGTGACAGAGAAAGGGCAAACAAATGTGAATAAAAATGGAGACGTGGAGGGAGGATGTGGGAAGACGTAAAAGAGTAAGATTGGAGGGGGGGCAGGGTAGGCATGAGATGGAATAGCTTGATTCTATGTTCCTGAGGTTGTAGCTTTGCTGTCCTGAATTTGGTAATCTCTTACATACACCAGTGTTAGGGGAAAAACAGAGGTGAGTTCATGGTAAGGGGGATTCTTATGGATATTTATGGAGAGTCTGATCCATAGGCAACTGAAGCAGGGGAAAGAATCAGTGTGCTTTATTCTGGTTTAGGTCATAAGCATCAAACTGAAAAGCAGCAGTGTTGTAAGAATTAATTTAAAGTTTCATTCTGCCTTCTCTACCAGGTGTGAACAGAATTCATCTTTTAGCACAATATAGCAGCTCTTTTTGTGATAAAATAACCATGTTACTTTAAATTTTGTCACTTTTTATAGCTTTGATTTGAAACAGTAAAGTTTAACAATGTTTGTAGAGAAGTTGAGTGCAGTGTCCAAACTAATATGAAAATAAATGCAGCTTTGGTGTCTAATTCTGACAAATGATAACTGTATTAAAACATAATGTAAGCAAATGAATTTATTATCTGCATCCATTGGGACTGTGATTGTGTTATACACAAATTCAGATTGATTTGCTAATATATATTTAGCTGTTAAAGCCTGAGCCCAAATGTAATTAGCACTGCCGTATTCCAGGGTGGCACGTGGACAATTATGAGGAATAACAAATAATGGAATGTGAAATAAATTCTGTTAACGTTAACTGAGTTAGGGGGTTTCCAGCAGACATCAGTTTTATAGATTCAAGACAGAGGAATACTAACTCATAGGCGATTAAATTCTAACTGAGTTAGCGCTGGAGGAAATGTGGTTACTGTTGACCTTCTCTGAAATGTGTTAAAGCCATCCTGATAACTTCAACTCTTGAGTTATTAAATTTACTCCCTGTTCAGAAGTCTCTGCCTGGTTTGATGCATTATCATACAAAATTGAATGGCAGTAAAGGCGTTTCTCTTCCCCTTCTAGTTCTGGCAACCTTTTCTCACGGTCCTAGATCCTGTTACTGGGAGATTCACTTGTTAGAACTGTTCCTCTTCAGCAGTGTGGAAAGATACAGATTCAAATTTGGAAGGCCACCAGTGCCTGAAAGAGCATCATCTTTACAAAACAGATTGTTGATCATCCCCTGAACCTGGGATGGATTGCATTCAAATACACTAGACTGCTTCCTCACAATCTCTTTTTTTTTTTTTTTCTTTTCCCAACTGACTTTACTTCCACTGTTATAATTCTTAACATCTTTGCTAGATTTGTTTTGCAATGGCAAGCCCGTACTATTTCAAATTTACAAGTGGAATAGGTTAGGTTTTATACCTGTGTAATATTATCAAGTGGCATTCACTTACAGCCTGCTTTAAGCCCACGTAAGTTAGAGAAACCTAAGAACAATTGTTGTCTTTGGATTTGACTCTTCATGGTTGTTTTTCTTCTAAAGTGTTGTGCAAACTATAAAAATAACCCTACTGAGAATGGGAATTGTTGCTTTTCTTAAAGAGGAGAGCCTACTACTTGCTGTATTCTTTGGGCTATGCTTTGTCACTTTTTTTTTTTTCATCTTAAGCTTTCTTGAAAGTGTCTGAGAAGAGATTAGCCAAAGGTCTGAAACAGTATCTCTGACCAAACTAGCTAAGCTATGTAATGCAGGATTTTTTTCTTTACTTTATTCCTGTTAACACCATTTCTCACCTGTCAGACTGACTGTGGGTTTTCTCCTGAGGGTGTGTATAAATCTAGGATGTTTGACTCTGTGGGTACATGGGAGAAGGGGGGTGGAGAAAAGATGTGCGGTGGTGACCTTACCTTTGACCAACATTTTTTTTTCTATTCTGACTGAAATTTCAGTGAAAGAATTTTGCAAAAAAATTGCAATTTAAAAATATTCTTATTTTTTGCCCTTTCTTTTAAGTGTTTCTTTTGTTTCCTTTCTTCACAATGTTTATAGTCACTCCTGAGAATATTGGAGAGTCCCAAAAGTCATTCAGCTTTCAGAACTTGCAGCGGATTCAATGGACTCCTGTCTCTTCTCTCAGACATGGAAGGTGCCTTGCAGGACCCTCCATCTGGGCTATGGGCAGCAGTTGGACAGAATCGCATAATGGAGCTTGTTTTCTACACACTTCAGGGGATAACAGCAGCCCTGCACCTGGACCCTGTTAACAGTGACTTCTTTCAGAGGAACAGCCTCTTTGAAAAGATGGCAGAGGATCTTGGGTCACTTGGTTGTTTCTGGACGCAAAAAGAATGGCAAATCCCTCTGAGCCTTGAGAAGAAAAGGACGTTTGCAGAATTCTTGGATGCAGCTTTCTGCTCCTCAGAACCTTTCCCAGCATGGCTGAAGAACTGCATATGGATTTTGAATTTTCTTGATCATATGGTTAAAGGAACTCTCCATCTGGAGAGCTACTTTAAGGAGATAAAGCCAGAGATGGGTGAGCCATCGAGAGATGATCAGGAGGGACCTGAAGCTCAAGAAGAACATCCTGTTACTTTCAAAAGATTAGTCAACAAATTACCTGCCTCAGCATACAGGTTATGGGAAAATCCTGAGGAGAAGTAAGTCCTGATTTTACTACAGGAAATATAGTAGTAAGACTGGTATCTGCATTTTATATGGTAGTAAACTGAGGCAGGGTGTGGCAAAATTTCCCTAGACCAAACAAATCAGTCATACAGTCCCAAATGCCAGGCCTTCAGATAGCAGAAATCACGTCATTTTGAAAGGTAAATGGTGGTAAACATTACAGCGTGTATATTTAGTGGAGCAGTGGGACACAGAAGCCTGAGAGTTGCACAGTTAGAGCTGAAGGTTCTGGCATGTGCAATGTGTGAGCAGCATTGGGTTCTAAGGAGGGTTGTTGGGGTTTGCAACTAATAATTAGTCTCTACTTGAACATTCTCCACTCAATTTTGACTTTTTTTAAACAGTGTGAGAAGCTGTTTCCAGTCACCTGATACATGAAAAATAAAAGCTTTTAAGTTATTTTAGATGCTCCTGGATGTGTGTGTACCCACACGTGCACTCGCTGGCTCATCTAGTTGTGCAGCTTAAATAGAGAAAGCTGGGAAAGGAACAGTCATGCTGCATGCCAGATATAGTGGAGTATGGCAGGAAGGAAAGACTACACCAGAGATCAATGTAGCTGTCATCTGTGAATCAGTGCTAAGTTATTTACATTTCATAATTTGTGAGATCTGCCCCTTCCTGTGTCTGCAGCTTTATCTTGGATCTCCCAGTCTTTTTCTCAAAAATGTTTCTAGTTGAAGTTACAGCTAAAAAGGTTGAGTGCAGTGCTTACGACTGGGAGATTTCTTCAGCCCTTGCTTTAGACTATTCCTCAGTCATCAGTGTATGCAAACAGCAGAATGTATTCTAGCAAGCTGTCAATTTTCATGACATACAATCTGTATCCTTTTCCAGTAGTAAATTTGCTGAAAATAAAACTAAGAAATCAAGTTCCCAGCATTCCTTCAAGCCTGTGGTTCCCCTTATGCAGCTTCCTCCTAGCTCTACTCCACACTCTCACTTCCTCCTGAAAAAGGCTTCAGCATGGAGCTACACATTTTGAAAGGAGGAACTTGAGTGCAGCCAGTGTAGGTGGCTGTAGGTGGCCTGTGATTCTTTGTCCTGTGACATGGATTTAACATCCCCTGAAGAGGGAGAAAGGAGGTGATCTGGTAGTTCTAAGAGCCTGTGACTCAGCCACGGAAATATCAACATTTTAACTGAGTAATATTCTAGCCTCTTACACTGTCCTGTGGGAATGATGCTGAAAGCTGCTGGGTAACAGGGGAATTTACACTTTAATTCCTGTCTGAAAAATGGCCTTCTGTGTTCCTGCTCTTGTGTTACCGTTTGAACCACCTCCTATTTTTCCTTTTGCTGCTGGGGATTTGAGATGGCTTGCTGCAAGCTGTGTTAGAGAGGGTGCTTTCTCTTTGGGAGGAAAGCCCCTCTTCGTGCCCACCCCAGCAGAATGGCTGCTGCAGCTGCCATTGCACAGATTATGCTAATAGATCTTCAGGTTCTTTGTGGCATCTCTTTTTGTCCCCAGGCCCTCTTTCTTGTCTTGCTGTTAAGTAACAGTCAGTGCAGAGTGCATTTGCGATCCACACAGTGATAGTGATGGGGTAAGGGGAGTGGTATCACGGGGCTGACTGGATAGCCCTGAAGCTGGGATGTTTGCAAGGGTGAGGAGGTGGTGTATGGAGGCAACTTTTCTGCTAAGACAAGACAGAAAATGAAGGCCTCTTGAAAAAACAGAGAGAGGGATAGAGATAAGACTGATAGGATATATTTATCTGGTATTCTTGAAGGCAGTGAGAGTCTGGTGCTGATAGGGGAGCAGTGTGATGCTGGTCAGGGACACTGGAGTCACTGTTTTCTTAGGTTTTTATACCAGATCTGATTTTGATCGATTACACAGAAAATGCAGCAAATGAGCAACTGCTTTGAAAGCGTTGTTTAGCATATTCCTTGAGGGTGCAGTAAGAATTATTTGTCACTGCGTGGCAGTGTGCTACACATTACTTGCTGCTCTGGTGTGTTAGATAAGCCTTTTTTGGTCATGGCTAACAAGTGTTAATTACAGCATTTTATCCTCCTTCAAGTCCCTTGTACATTTTTTTTATGCTCCCCCTTTTACTTGCACCTTTCGATTTATACAGATTGTAAAGCATATTTTTCTTTTTTTTTTCTTTTTTTTTTTTTTTTTCTGTCTAACTATGGATGTTACATGTTGCTTGGGCTTTCTTCATGAAGTATTTTTGGGATAGATGTGTACTGTCAGAAACATCACAGCTCCGGTTCAGAGGTGCACCCAGAAATGCTGATTCTGTGAACATGCTGATGAACATGCAGTGCCTGGAGTAGAGTTACTGCTATGAAGTGCCTTTGTCTTAGCAGTACATCTGACCTCTAGCCTGCATCATGGCATAACTAAGTTTTCTCTGTGGTAAATTTGATTCCCCAGTTCTTTCCTGTGCCTGAGTGTGCAAAGGTGATGCATGGTGAAAATGAAAACTGGTGGGGAAGCACAGATACATAACTTTCTTTTACTTGTTTAAGTAGATTCTGGTGTTAGAAGGAAAGGGTGGCATGCTGATTGCATCAAGGCTGTCTCGTCTTCTCATCTTGCTGTTTTGGTTTGAAAGCCCTGAAGTTACTGTCTGACCAAAGTTACAAACTGCTTGGAAATAAAAAATACATGGTACCTTTGGGCTGATGCCTCAGGGAGACCTCTGGTTGTCTGTTCTCTGTACTTCAGGTACCTTCAAAGGTAAAGTTTATTTAAAGAGGCTGCTGCACATCTTTCAACCTGCAGGTTCCTTTCAACCTGCAGGATGAGATCATGATCAGGTTATATCCCATTGTTATTACTCCCAGGAGGCTCCCATCTGCTCCAGGTCATCTGTACTTTTTGTGGAGACATTTTCCAATTTTCTCCATTTTCAAATGCCAAGCCTGGTTACAGCTAGGCAGGTTTAATACTGTACTCTGCTGGAACATTAGTTATAACCTCCTTGCTGCTATTAACGATAATTATAAGCCTTATACATCTTTTTTCCTGCAGGTGGGAAATGAGAGACACTGTTATTGTACATCCAGGTGCTGTCTGTGTTATGGTGAGGCTGCTGCCAAAGCTGTACAAAGAGGGACACTCTCAGGTGAGTCTGAGAGGGGGTCCTTGTGAATTTGGTTCAAAACAATCAGTGTTTCCTACCTGTGTCTTGTGTGTGTGGCTTTTGTTTGCAAACTTGGATGAGTTGGGCTTTGATTTCTGTTATAAATTCAGATAAATAATGACAAAGAATTAACAGAACTAGTTCTGAAAATTGTTAAAATATTGCCAATTGATCTAGCAACCAGAACAATCTGGCTCTTTAGGTCTAACAGTCCATAAGCTTACAATTAATTTAGACTCTGTTTTGCTTTGTCTGGCCTCCAGTACACACACCCCCTCTGAACAAGTAAACTGCCTACATTGCATCTGTTATCTTGTCTTAAGTACTCAAATATGGTTAAAGTACATACAGAGGGATTGAAATAAAACCAGATTGTTCATCTGGAGTTATGGAAGATGGGAATGCAAGTGCCAGTATATCCCAACTCAAGGCAGCAGCTATTGAAATTTTGATAATTACAGTAATTAATTCCTGATAAACAAGTAGAATAGTTAATTGGATGAGAGAGAGTGCCCTCAAGAATGTGAATCTGAGTTGGCTCATGGCTGAGCTGTCTGAGAGTCTGTCAGATCCTCAGTAGATGGCAGTGTTCTTAAAAATTTGAAGGACTGGAGCACAAATTTGAGGCACTTTAGTCGTGCATTTAATTGCATTCATCTTTTTCCTTCATTTCTTGCTTATTTTTTTCTTAGCCAACAAGAAATTATTGTTGATATTGTGTGTTTAGTATTGATGTTCTGAATAGGATTGCATTGGGTACGTTGGGACTACTGTTACTTTGGGTCCTTAGACTTGGAGTAGGAATTTAACACGTCCTGAAGATTTTTTTCATCGAATAAGCCACAAAAAGGATAGAGGAAATGAGATTTTCATGGTAATCCTGTTTAAAGGCAGGCGAGAGAATGATTGGAACTTTTTGTCTCACAGTTTGGGCAGCTCATTCATGCTACCAGGTAGTGACACAAAAGGCTGGACTTAAATACCTTTCCTTGTAATGTGTGCTACTGCACAAACCCTTGTGAAACAAATTCCTTGGAAAATGCAAGCCAGGCAAGAACTGATGCAACAGGTGGAACTAAGTGACTTAGTAAAAGAAGGAAATACCCTTTGAATTTCCCTGTGTACCAAACAGTGCTATTTTTTATTTTAGTGCTGCAATGTGACAATTAGGAGAGATGGAGTAATTTCTTTCTCGATAGAGCTTTCTTGCTGAAGATTTTCATTCAATTTTAAATTAAAAATCCAAAGGAGTTTCTTGCTCTGAGGTTAGGACTGAGTCAAATAGCATATTTCTTTTTTAGGAGCAATGGTGATGAACAGTTAGTAGCTCATCTCTTTCAACTTGTTTTAGAGCTATAATTGATCTTTAGGCTCATATATTTTGAATTAATCTGGAAAAAAAATCCTCAGAATGTGCAAATCACGTGCAAATCTTTTGTTTTCACAGAAATGGCAATGAGAAAGCACAGCCTTTAGAGAAACGTTAATGGAACTCAATAAAATTAATGTACTTTTACTCTGACCCTCAGAAATAATATCCATTTCCTGCCAAAGTTGCTGCTGCTTGGTGACCTTTGTCAGACCTAAACAGTAATGGGCTGAAGCAACGCTGAGCATGTAGGTATAGAAAAAGCAGTAGTAGACAGCAAAACAGATGGTCTTGTAGTTCAACCATTTTTTTCTGACTGTCCAGAGTGACAAGTATGAGCTGAGAACAGATTTGTGGTTGCATATTGCTGACTTTCCTAGATATGTTCAAAAATGATTTGAATGTCATATAGGTATGAACACTTGCTTAAAAGCCTTAAAACCCCCAAGAGACAGTCTTTGAGTCGGTAGTCAGTGTTCAGAGGTTATTGCTCATGTTCATGGATAGGGTGAGTACATCTAAGGCAGTTCCCATCTAACTACGTACAGTTTAACAATATGTACAAGGCAGATTTTCCTTTTTGTGTTTCCTGTTCACTGGTGAATGATAGTTTTCAAAACCTGTGATAATGCTAAGTACAAGCCAGTCAGGTTAACATCTACTTTAACTCTGGCTCAGAACACTCATAGTTTATTCTACCTTAAAAGTTCCCCTTGGACTCATTGTCCAGCATTTTGGAAACATGACTTTAAGATTTCCAAGTGTTATGCCAGATATTTTCTGTTTTCAGTGTCAGATAAGGAGAGCTCCTAGATCTCACAAGGCTGGGAGGAGAAAGGCAAGAACTTTGTACAAGAGAATCAAAGCATGATTCAGTTCTGCACCATCTTTCTGGCTTGTTTCTTGGGTGTTCTTGTGAATGCAGACCAAAAAACAAAAACAAAAAACCACTATCACATCATTCACTATGCAAATTATTTATACACTACACTCTTGCTAAAAAATATTCTTTCTGCCACAACTGGATTTGTCCCCTATTTATCCACGTCTCTTCTGTGATGAACTGTTGTCATATTCACTGTTGTAAATCTGAAACATTTCAATAAGGACTTAGCAACTTTATTAGAAAGAAGTCTTTTATCCCTTTCTCCGTGTCTTAAAGTTAACCAAAGCAAGTTGTTCTTATTGGAGATGTAAAGAACATAAAACTTTCCAAATATTTACGCTTCCTAAAAATGTAAATTCATTCTAACCCTAACAGGTCTCTGACACTGTTAGATATGGCCTGTAGAAGCCTGTGTGACTGAGATTTGTCAGCCTTTAGACACCTATTAGTGATACTACTGCTAATGTAAATGTTAATACCACACTGAACTACTGCAGTGAGTTAGCTGCACAGGGAAGTTGCTCAAGTTTTTGGCTAGAACTTCATTCCTTTCCAGGTTTCATTGCCAAGGCTTTGAGAGAAAGGGAGAACTGACCAGAACCCTGCTAGGAGGAGGGGAACACAAACACCCTGGCAGCATGTTCTCTAGCCAGGGTTGGCAGCTGAAGGTCAGCTCTTTCCCCTGAGCACTTTTCTGCAAGCATTGCTTCATTGTCCCCTTGAGGATTCTTTTCTTTTATTAGCCTATTCTGATTACAGCACAGCTTTCTTTTTTATTATTATTATTTTTTAAATGTATAGCCTGTCTACATGTTCTTTTTCAAGGTTATTTTTGGTCTTTCAGTAAGAAATTTGCTTGTTCCTTGACAGAACAGCTTCTGAAGCTTGGTAACTGAGCAATTTTCCTACTGTGCTTCCAGTCCTACAGCCTGCCATTTTATTTGTACCATTTCTCTTGCTATGCACTTTCTCCTTAAAAAGCAGTCAGTGTCTCCGAAGATATCCTAAAATCTTGGTAGCATACCTTTGATTGAAGACATACAAACTCAGCCCAGTATTCCTGACTAACTGTACTGAAGATCATTTTAACTATGGTGAATTTTGGAATGATTTATTTTTGATAACATTTTAAAGGGAAAAACACACAACTGATTTTTGGAAGTAGACCAAATGTCTTTATTGCCAATGGGTTTTAAACTCATGGTTGTCTACCTTTTAATTTTAAAAGCATAATTTGAAGCCCTGAGACACTTTGAACTTCTTGAAAAATCTACTTTTGATGTCTAGTAAAATTAAAACTGTATTGTTAGAACTTAATTCTAATTTTATTTGAAAGGCTGATAGCTTTTCAAGTGAAAGGTGCTCCAAGGTTGAAAAGTGTCGTCATTTCCAATTGTGCACTCAATTATTGATGTATCATTCTTAATCCTAAGAAAATTGAAAATCCTTTTGAAGTTAACCCCCCGCCCCACACACACACACACACACACACTGAAGGTTCAAAGTTCTTAGTCATCTTGCACATCACATGGTCACTTTGAAGAGGAGTAACAATGAATTGAATTCAACTACCAAGTTTTCCAACTATGGACTCTTAGGAGCAAGAATCTGGGAACTACTTAAGCAGACTAGGCAAATTGCTAGGTGACATTTTACCCTTTAGACTCAAATCTGAGGCAGAGCTGTGAGCCCAACTGCATTCTGATTGCACCTTCAATATCCTGATTCACCTGGTGCAAGTGGTATGTGTTAGGAAAATCAATCCATGCACCTAGAAATACATAGCCTGATTTCCTGGCCACCATTAGTAGCTCCACTGATATCTCATTTTACTGGAACTAAGATCCATGAAAACAGTGCATTTTATTCAAAACAAGGCAATAGTGGTATTGACAAAGCTGCTAAGCTAATGAAAACAATCAATTTTTTTGTATGCCATTATGGTTTTATTGGATTTATTTTGGAGTAAACCAGTACTTTCACTTAATCAAGACATGTACTATTCTTTTTTTTTTTTTTTTTTTTTTTTTTTTTACTTTTTTCTTTTCTCATGGCTTTATATATGCAGACACTTTCCTTCATCCAGTTAAAAATACTGTAAATAATAGTTTGAAGTTCCAAAAAGTTACTGAGGCTTTGATACACAGTAGAAATAAGTTCCTCCCCTTAGAAGAAGAATAATGTTGGTTTAGTCTGGTGGAGGATATCTGCATGTAATTAGATGCACATTGAAACTTATGTCACTGGAAATGAACAGTTTGAGACAGGAGAAAAGACTATCTGAAGAACTCTCTCCTCAGGTATCAAAACCAGTAGTTGTGTTTACAAAACCAATATATCTTACACATGATGTGCTACTATCGTTGTCCAAGTGTTGCACTTGATGCTTTAGGTTGTTGAGCACTTTTTAAAAGAAATTGTTTTTCAGCTTTGAATTTGTCCTGTACTGGTTTTGAGCGCTCCAAAATTTTGGTCTACGTGCAAAAGAGCTGAATTGCTCTTTACACTTAATAAACTAGCGTGTGCAGAATCCAGTGAAGTAGCTTCTCTTTTGTGTCATAAAATTGAATCCAAATGTCACAATCTGTGTCTGCCACCACCTGTTTTTCTGTAAAAATGTGTATAGATATTTCCTTGAAGAGTGTGAGAAAGCCAAAGGGCTCTTGAGGATGGGGAATAATTGAAAGATTTGTTTAAATAAATTGCGTAGTTACTTTTGAGAGCAACCTAGTCTTGTCAGCAGAGTGGGCTTTTTTCTTAAGTGGAAACAAATTGTTCTAAAGATAGTGAGAATTCAGAAATTCTTAAAGGTTTCTTTAAAATCTAAAACAAAAACCAAAACAAACCAAAACAAAAAAAAACAAACACTTAGAAATCTTAAAGATTTCTTGATTTCTTTAAAAATTATTTATAAGACCATTAAGAAGCAATAGTGAAGTAAAACATCAATTCAGCAAAACATGTAGACAAAGTGTTTGTGTTTCAGGACTTTACTACATGCTGTTTTGTTTAAACAACAGTGCATTTACAACAGTGCAGAAGAGCAGAATATGTCAGCATGACTCCCCATGTTAAATACATTCTGAGTAACTGTGTTGGTCTTGAAAATTATGCCTAACAACCTGCCCTTGGAGGTGTTTCCCTCTTTTGCATGACATCCCTCACTACCGTAGTGGTGTTTCCAGAAAGCTCAGCTGTGGGTAGCTGAGCAGTTACTCACCTGTGGATATACCCAGAGCATTCGGGTGCACGGTTTTATAGAATAGCCATACAGTTGCACTTGAGACTTTTGCCTTAGAGGCATCTTTTGGGGCCAGATTTTTGTACCCAGAGACTCAGTGACTGCAAAAACAAATGCAATCACAATGTACAGTTTTAGTTCCAGGTCACTAACCTCAGTTCCTTGTCTTTCAGCTTTCTCAGGAAATCCAGTGTGCTGTGGCTGGTCATATCCAGTCCCTGGTGAAGTCAGAGAAGAGTCGCCAGGTGATGTGTGGTTCTGGCTTGCTGAGCACTATCATAGCTTCCTGTCAGGATGCCTTCCGCAATGAGAGCCATCCACTGCACCTGCCCCTCACGAGAGTTTTTGAGAAGCTTGCCTCACAATCTATTGAGCCAGATGTGTTAAGGTATCAGATTAGATTTAATGGAACAAATTTCTCTTAGTGGTGCAAATTTTTGTAAAGTCTGTGTTTAAATGGACACTTCATGTAGTGCCCTTATTCAGCAAGACTGTTAGTTTCAAGATTCATTTAATATTTCTGATTTGTTAGTCACAGGTTATATGCTTAAATGAATTACTGAAAATGGTATAAGTCTGTAGTCTCCTGAATCATCTCTGCAAGGGTTGTAAAACCATTTATGAATGGTAACTAAGTAACTGCAAAACACTAGGGTGATTCAGGATTATTCTTCCCTGGAGAAATATATATTCATATACCCATATATTCATATGGAGAAACTGTTTCCTGACGAGTTGAAGTGACTGTCTCTTAGCTCAGATCAATAATGACAGATACAGAAATAAAGTATGGTCTTGTTTCTACTTTGAAGATGTGCTTTCTCCTTTAATGTTCAGAGATGCTCGGCATGAAGTATACCTAGTAAAGATAGAAGTGCAGATGAAGTTTGGATATGCAGTGGATTTATCTTAATAAAAAATGGAATGAATTCATTTTTTAAAGAATCCATAGGTTTTGTTTTGTTTTGTTTTCCCCTGGAAGAATGGTAGTAATACAAAAGTATTGCTGAAAAAATAAAACTTTTTTTTTTAATTTTTCTATAAGAAGCCTTGAAAGGGGAAGACATTAAAGCAAGATGTCTATTTGTGATGATGCAATGGAAAGCATTCATTCTGCTTTATTTCAGATGTCTTTAAAATTTGGTTTCCAATAATAAAGTTCATCTCCCAGGGTCTGAATTGTATTTGCGTGGTTGCTGTGACTCCTTAGTATCTGTATTTATTATATTTTCTTTTTTATTGCTTTGTTTTTCCAGACAATTTCTTTGGTTGGGAGGGCCTTCATCAATACCTTCCAGGCCCAGCACAAACAGGACTGAAGTACTTCAAAGTGAAGAGAGTAATTCATGTAAAGCAGCTTTGAATGAAGGTGAGCACTCAGTGAACAGCCTATTACTGATACTGCGGTCGGATTACAGATCTCTGTAATGGCAGGAAATTGCTGGTTGAAGTGAGTTGCTCCAAGCCAGTCATAGCTGGAAATAGTTAAAAATGTGAAAAAGACAACTGCTTTTTGTAATCCCTAGGATATCCTAGCATTCTGCTTGCTATGGGCCATTTTCCATCTCAGTCCATTCTCTGTTCTAACATATTTTGCAGGTGAAAGATTACTGTAGTAGTATTTTGCACCTACAGCATTCTCATGCTTGGGACACCTGATACAGCATGGTGCAGATTTGGGCCTTGAATTATTTTCAGTCATTCTTCAGATCTCCTCCCATGTGTTGGTAGTAGCCATTACTTTATTGCACTATGGAATAGTCTGTGTATGAGAAAAACAAAACCAGGGACTTAAGAACCTCTTTTACTAGAAGTGAAGTTTGGAGCTGCCTGAAGAGGTGTGGAGAGAAAATATGGCTCTCTCTTCTGTAAACTCATCTTTCTTGCTAGCCTAACATTCTGAGATTCCTTCAGTGCAATACTTTTGTGTATTTCTGAGGATTTCTGCAGGTTACTGAGGGTGTATTAGTTGAAGAGCCAACGCCTCATGCAACACTAGATCTTAGCAGTGATGAATTGAATAAGGGTGAAACCTGTGATTTTTATTTTTTATAATAATAAAAAAAAAAGTAGTGCAGACACTGATCTGTTTTTGCACTATGTTGATCTTGTAGGTTCAGAGGGTATCGCAGTGGACAATAAAACTGCTCTTCAGACAGTTGTGCCTGTCAGCCCTTGGCTGTCTAAGGGGTCTGCACTGGCACTCCAGACTGCAATGAGTCTCATCTCCATGACATCACCACGAAACTTCCAGCTCTGCAGCACTTCTTTGGCTCCATCGTTTGTGGAATTTGACATGTCCATGGAAGGATATGGGTACTACTACTATTGCTTTCTTCCTTAGTTGCTGTGCAGTCTTCTGGACCTTATTCTGGACATAGCTCTCATCTTAGTCCTTCTTAGTGTCATATAGCTGCCTTCCTTGAAGTAATGTTGCCAGCTTTTCTGGCCTGGAGACAATGCCTTATTGCTGATAGCAGAGACTCTTCCTTGCTACCTTGACTCTGCAGTATTAAGTCACTGGTGACATTCAGGGATGAATTTAAGTTTCTGATGAATGGGTACTTCCTTGCTTTTGTAGGTGTTTGTACATCCCTACTTTGGCCACTGTCATGGGCCCAGGAGCAGAGCAATCTATTTCAGGTGGAATTGGCATGGGTAAGAACTTTCTGACTAACATAGAGCTTTCTCAATGTACTGTTTGTGTGTTTTTTTTTTTGTTTGTTTTTGTTTTGTTTTCAGTCCTGTTAAAGGCATTTGTTTGTAAGAAATGACAGCAACTAAACTGTGTGTGCTTCAATACGCTTCTGTCTGTGTCCTAGTCCAGCTCTGAGCTTTACAAATCATTTCACCAAAATGCAGCATCAGGTGCCACTTAATCATGTGATACATTAACATTAGCAACACAAAGTACTAAGAAAACAGTCTTAACAAGTAAGAACCACCAGATTTTAGGGTAGTCTCCCACGGAAGGAATAGAAACTGTGTCACTTAATGTTAAATGGGATTCTCCTATAGATGAAAATCCTCTATTTGGTATACTGGAAAATGGTTATTCATACTGTACCTTTTGCCTCCTGAATTTTGTGGATTCCATAAAACTTGTTTCTAGCTCACTGCTACCCAAGTGATGAGCTCTGTGAAACAGAGATCTAGCAATCATTTCTCATCAGTCAGTTACAGGTCACTTATGTGCAAACATGCAGTCTCTATAACATTGAAGATAAGCAGTAAAATATAGAAAAACAATGAGAAATTAAACCTCAGATTCTAATGTTGGTTCTTACATGATTTGGGCTACAAATGAAGCAGCAAGCAGTTTGTTAATATCTGCATAGAGAAACCACTTTGCTAATTGCCTTTTGTCTCCCGCCTACAGGCACTAGAATGTTCCCTCCCTCCAGTGGTCTGACTTTCTCCTGCTGGTTTCTGGTTAGCAAGTTTGGTGTAGTACACAACAGCCACCCAGTCCGTTTCCTCACTGTCGTAAGGCACATGGCAAGAACAGAGCAAGAATTTGTTTGTTTTTCAATAAGCTTCTCTCCTCAGGACCATTCCTTGGTCATTTCCACAGAGGAAGTGGAATTCCAGCCACTCGGTGAGGCTTTTCTCAATCAAGCTGCAGTTTTGTGTCCTGTGATTATCTGGATTTTTTTCATTAACAAGTTTTATCTTTTTATAAATACCTCAAACATTAATGATGCTTTCTGTCTCTTTGGTTTTCTTTTGAACTCCTTTTGCATTTGTTATTCATGGTCATATTTCAGTTTTAAGTTTGCTGTAGGCATTGAGAATTATCTTGTAGTCTGCGATATATGATAAAACTCATAGACATTCTAGGAAAACTTTTGAACATCAGTTATATGGTTGTGCAAAGCTGTGGGGACTGGACTTGAGGAATCAGCTAGTTCCTGCCTGTTCTGTGTGGCAGTAAGTACTGTTGACTGTCCCCTGTTTTTGTTGTTACAGATATCATGGAACCCGAGGGTGAGGTCCTAAATCCTTCCCTATTTCCAGGGCAAGTCCAGTTTGGTTGTGGCAAGCTGCTGGTTGCTGGCCAGTGGCATCACCTCACAGTGACAGTTGCTAAGGAAGCAAAGAAGAGCTGTATTGTGTCAGCATATATAAACAATCAGACACTTGGCTCCGCAAAGGTAAGGACTCTTTGCATAGAACATGTGTCTGAAAGCTGAGCGTTTGTCTGTCAGTGCTTTACACTTTGGAATCCCTGTACACATACCATGTCTTCTCAGTGTAATCACATTAGACTCAAAGCATGGTGATTTGCTTCCTAAAGAAGTATCACTCTGCACTGTGCTTGAGTGGAAGCAGAAATACAAACAAATGATGAATAGTTGTGCTCAGAAGTATATCAGTGTATACTGATGTTTTGAATTATTTTTTTCTTTGTTCTCTCTCACCCACCAATAAGCAGATAACCGCTCAAAATTGCCAACAGTTACACTCAGTTTGAGAGTAGTGTTTACCTAGTTTATGGGTGACTAAGGGTTATGTTAATGAAATGCAGTTGTACCTTTCTTGCTATCTTCTCTCTACATAGCAGCAGAATCACAGTTATCACATAGAAAAATGGTGAATTGAAGATTTTTCTGGTTACACAAGACATCATGAGAAAACAATACAAAATGCACCTGAAGGATTTAGAATCTAAAGGACAAATGAGAAGAACCCTTAGTTTATGTTGTCATCATGCTTCTGGTTTTGAAGCTAATCTCAAATAATTACTGAGATTTGACTTATGGATTTTGAATGCTGGAGCCTGGCAGCGTTAGAAATGTAGCCTGTTTTTTTTGCAGCTCTAGTTGGTGTGGGTTGTTTTTTTGCTTTTAAATAGATACCTTTTATTAATTGCAGCTTGTAACCTTGGTCTCTTCCTTCCAGTTCCCATATTTCAAGTCATTCTCGACATATGCAAAGCTCACTTGTGTGTTTTATACTTCCCTTGTAAAAGCAACCTGTTTAATTCCAAATATTCTCTTTCCCATACTTGAGAAAAATGATCTGTCTTCTAAATGTCTTTTGGGACCTATATCCATTTCAAGAATGAAAATTTAATTTAATTTGCCTTCCTTCAAATGAGACTGAAAGTCATCAATAAAACTAGGCTTCAGCATTGCAATTGATTAAAGAATTCACAGCAAATGTGTTTAACATAAAGAGAAACAAACAGCTCATAATAAATTAAAAAAAAATGCATTTAGTAAATAAAAGATGGTCCCTGTTCTGGGGTCTCTGACATGATTCACACCTTCTTAACATCTACAGCAAATAAAAGATTGTGTAAGAAATCAGAATTACACAAAGGTTGTTAAAAATATCAATAGCTACTTCTGAGTTGAGGAGGCTAGGGAGTGGGTGAGTATACTATGTTGTACCAGAGCTAATATTTTTTCACTCCAGTATCAAGTCCTGCCTCCTGACACTGACCAGCCCTGTCTCCCACATCTCAGCTGTGAGAGAGTGGCAAATACGAGCAGTCTCTCATCCTAACAGCAAGTTGTTAAAGACTGGGCTAAGCACTGAATTTCTATATAGTTTCTTTTCAAAAAAAAAAAAAAAGTCTAGCTACTTCCTACAACTGCTGTTTGCATTAAACAAAATAATAGACTCAGTTGAGGGGACTGAATCTTATTTTGATACAAACAATAAATGGTCCTACTTCCTAGACTATTTAACTTTCACTGAAGCAAATTGAAACTCTTGGACACTACACTCTTCACAAACTGTTTATTCTCAGAGTGGCTAATACAAGGTGAAATTTGTAACTTGGCTTCCTGTGTTGAAAGTCCGTCTGAGTTACTAAGTTAAGAACAGGAAAAATAGGTCTGGGGTCAAGATAAGTTTTTTTGTTGAGAACACTGGAAATGATTTTGACTCTGTTCTTTAATCAAAAGAAGTAGCTTTGACCTTTCCAAAATGCTTATGTTTGTTATACTTCCGAAAGTCCAAATGCTAAACAGTAGATGGTGATAATCATGTTACACAGCTAACTGTGTAACATGAACAAGCTTCTTGGAGGGAAGAGGAGGCAGGCAGTACCTTCTAGGGAAAAAGACTTAAGGAAGCCTGAGCATATTGAATTCTCTTGGTGAATTCTTCCTCTGCTGCAGATGCGGTATCTCCAGCCCTTACCAGGTAGTTATATTTCCATGGAACCCTCCTCCTTTATTGATGTCTATGGGTACATAGCTACTCCTCGAGTTTGGAAACAGAAGTCCTCCTTGACCTGGCGCCTCGGCCCCACATACTTATTTGAAGAAGTCATTTCCGTGGAAACCATGGAGGTGATTAATAAGCTTGGCCCACGATATTGCAGCAATTTCCAAGCAGTACAGCTTCAAGGTATGCAATAATTCTTTTCTGGCATTATTTTTTTTTTCATGACAATGTTCTTTGGATTTTTTGTAGCCTGTCGTTAGAATTACAGCTATGCCTGAAGCTCTCCCTAAAAGTCCAGAACTCTGTGTTAATAGGTGTTGTACAAGATTGTAGGAAGATACCATAAGGGTCTTGTAACATACCATAAATGGGGCAGGAAAAGAAAGAGGAAGAATCAAGAACCATTTTAAACCTGATTTTTAAAGCTGGACAATAAAAAGGGATAACGTCTTGAAATGCAAGATTGCAGTTTCTGTTGGACCAATATTAAAAGGACAGCTTTGTAACTGAGACATTACAAGACAGGACAGAAAAAGAAGCAGCTGCTTTCATTGCAAATGCCTGCAGAGTAAAGGAGGGGAGAGAGAGAGGAATAAGTTACATTCTGTTTAATGAAGAGGCTTTTTAACTAAAGCATATTGTTAGCTTCAATTATTAAACAGGCAGACAAAACATTTCACTTATTGATTACTGTTCAACATGTAGTGTATTCACCTCTGGACTAGAAATCAGGGGTGAAATGGGATGATCTCCTGTTTGACAAGAACAGAATAATCTCACCTGGTGAAGCTCTAGCCTAAAACAAAGTGAAAAGACTGTCTGAGAGTCCTCCTTCAGGATGTCATCTGTACAGTAAAAAATAAATAAAAAATGTCCAAGTCAGTTATCTGGGGGAGGGGAGGGGGGGTTGAAAGAAAAATTACATCACAAATATATCCCTAAAATAATAAAAATACTGATAGAAGTCAGATGGGCTTGATTTTTGAAGTGTTGAGTCTTCATGAAGTGCGTGGTACTTGTTCTCTGCACACTGGTCTTCCTGGATGACTTCAGTACTAAACATGGATTGTGGCCATCTGATTGCAGCAATGCCCTGGAAGTCACAAGTCACTATATAAGGTATAATCGGATCTTTGTGAAATGAGGAGAGTGAAATGAGCCTCTTTGTGAGGGAGAGAGGTAGGAATGCGGCAGTGTCTAGTGTCTCCCTATTTCATCAAAACACCTGAAGAAACTTTTCAAATGGAAATTTCGAGTTAAAAGAGTTTTGGCACAAAACCCCCAAATACCATGATAATTGTTTGCCATTAAGGGCTGTCTCAAGCATTAGTAAATGGTTTCAAAGATCAACCGTTTTTCCATTTTATGAAATTATCGAATACAAGATTTTTATTTGTGTACAAGGCACAAGTTATTTTTCAAAGTGCAAGCAGGAATAAAAATTTCTTTAAAGAAAAATGTGATAATTTCATACAATTGTTAAGCTTCTAAACTTGGTACATTTTAGAAACTTCCCACATGTTACCAGTTAGCAGGTCTGAACTTTTTCCTCTCTCCTTTTTTCTTTGACATGAAGTCTAGCTCCTAGTAATGCTGAGAAAGTTCACAGTAACACAGAAGGCCTCTGAAATGTTTTCTCTGTCCAGACTGTTTGTATTTTCCAGACAGATAAAGTTTTATTCTGGACTTCTGAGCTTCAAGAGATACTGGGAGAACATGTAGGATCTACACAAAGCAGACATGAGAAGAGACAAGCCAAGCACATCTTCTGGTGCTTGTGCTGGCAGGCTGCCATGGTCTGTGTTGCAGAGTCAGGGATTTATCTGATTCTAGTTAAGTCCTCCAGTTATTTTTCAGCTGCTTTTCTTCTATCTTACATGCTGAGTTTGCAAAGTTGCTTCAGAGGTTTATAGTCTCTTGTTTTAGGTGAGGACCAGTACAGTGAGCATAATCCTACACTGCTGGTGGCAGAAGAGAAGATTTGTTTTGGAATCAATGCTATGTGCTCATCTTTCACTACAATTCAAGATATAAAGAGCTTCTACAATGAAGTGGATGGCCGGCTGGTTGCCAAAGAGGTCACACATGCTCCTTATTTGTCTTTAACATAATTTCTCTTGTTTCTCATTGGTTTCCCTCAGCACAGTTTGTGACTTTTTCTTATTTTCATACCTTCAGTGATTTTTTTTGAGTTTCTCTTCCCATTCCTTAACTCTACTCTAGTCATGGTTTTAGTTTACATTTGCAGAGAGTAATAGATTGGATAGCATGAACACAATGCTGAAAGCCTTTTTTGAAACAGCAGCAGATGTCATAGTTTTGAGGTCTAAGGATAACTGATTTCCTTAAAGCCTTCACAGTGACCTTTCAGGTGTTATCATTGCTTTCTTGCCAGTGCCAGGCCTGCTTTTGACATGACAAAATGATGAATTGTGGGATATTTTAGGTGGGTCGATGTTTGTCTGAACAACCAACTTGGAAGAAAAATATTGGTTTTCATATGCAGAGCTCTTTTTTCATATTCTAAAATTTTCATATTCTAAAAGTAAAAAAGAATTAGAGCCTCTGCTCATTACTTTTTGTCTTCCCTGTACTTCCACTGTTTTTCCTAGAATGTCTCTGATCTGTTTTAGATTGGGATTAATTCTCGGGACAGTTCAACTCCAATATTCCTGGCTAAAAATATTGCTGGACACCTCTCAGGTTCCTCACGGACTATTGGATCAGTTGCTGTGGGCCAATATGGTAAATGCACAATGCTTTAATGTTTCGTGTATTATTTTATTTTAAGAGTTGGGCCTATCTCTGTGTTATAACAGATGTAGTCTGTATAACTTCTTGATGGAATAATATTGCAATTTCCTAGGGGTAAGAGTGTTCAAGTCCTCTCCAGCAGCTACTAGCCTGAACTTCATTGGAGGCCCTTCCATTCTCCTGGGTCTCATTGCCATGGCCCGTGATGATCACACAATGTATGCAGCTGTCAAAGTCCTGAACTCCATCCTGAACAGCAGCCCAATGAGTGAAAAATTGATGAGGCATATGGGTGGATACCAGGTAGGTACCCTTTTTGTTCATTTTGGGTATCGTCTTTCCTTTAGGGGGACCTTATCCTAAAACCTGTTAATGGCAACGAACCAAGAATATCCTGGCTATCAGCCCCTATGATTGGAACTGTGTAAGTTATGGGATTGATGAGAGGGAAATATGGAACAGTGTTCTAAATCCTGTGCTTACAATTTCTGGAAACCTCTATAACAATGGGTTCCTGATGGGAAGGTGAGGACAGGTGTATCTTCATCAGATGTGATCTAATAATGGAAGGTGTCATGCTCCTAATGCTATTGTTGGTAAAGTCAGTGCAGCAAATCTGTGAGTTCAGCTTTTGCCACCACACTTTATCCCTCCCACAAGAGACCACTTCTCAGGCAGGTCTGCTTCTTCCCTTTGGCTCATCCAACCTAGGATTTTACAGGCTTTACAGACTGTAGGTCTGTAGTGTAGGTCTGACAGTGAATTCCTATGGCCCAATCTTCACTGTGTATTAGGAATTGTGCTGAGATATATAAGTGCTGTCTGCATTTCAAACGAGATTGATTAGGTCTGTCCTAAATTCATCTTTCAAACCTGAAAGCTGTGCAGACTAAAGACTTTGGTTGTCTCAGGGCTTTGATAGAACCAGGGCAAGTTAAAGCACTGTATGCATAATGCTGGCTGGGTTAAGGTTGAAGTGTGAAGTCTCAGTTCAATATCATTTACTTTATGCTGTGTCGGCTAAGCAGAGTCATATGGAACAGAGAGCAAGAGACTGTTAACATTAGAGCTTCATTAATGATTAATTATAAAGTTTCCATGTTCCCAATTTGTGAATTGCTCATAATTGTTCATAGATTGATCCTGATTCTTATGAATATATGTATCTTAAGTACTACTTGGCCAAATACTTACTGAGCCTTCTCTTCTCCAGACTAAACAATCCCAGTTCCCTCAGCTGCTCCTCATAAGACTTGTGTTCCAGGCCCTTCACCAGCTTTGTAGCCCTTCTCTGGACACGTTTAAAAACAGTACTACAGATTTATACTCAGCAAATACTTGTCTTTTTTTTTTTTTTTTTTTTTTTTCAGTTGCTAGCATACCTATTGAAGAGGAAAACACAGCTGTTAAACAACAGGATTTTACAGTTAATGTTCTCCCTAGTGGGCACAGCTGAACTCGGTTTTGAGTCTTCAGTCATCAAGAATTATAGTGCATTCCAGTATATTCTCTGCAACTTCGAGGTAAAACTGTGTGTTTGACTGTATTAAAGATGTTTTTATAGTATGAGGTTTGTTCCTAGCACCTCCTGATTCCAATATTTGGGATGGGGTTGTGTGTGATATTCTGCTGCATGGCTCGCTCACACGGTGAGGTGCAGGGTCCTGGAATGGCTGCTGCTCTGGCACTGTGGCTCTGTGTGCCCTGGTCCAGGTTCTGAAGTGTTTCTGCAAAGCCTGAGGGCCTGCTCCTCACAGAGTTAGCTCAGGAGCAGAAATTCTTCACACAGGCAGAGATTTCCCAGTGCCTGACTGGAGATAGCTTGCCTTGGTGAGAAATAGTCTGTGGCTCTGAGCTTCTCCTTACCTGTCGTATCCCTGCAGTGGGATCAGACACTGTTCCCCTCCACCTTTCTTGTTTCTCCCTCCAAGCAATATCTATATGGCACAAAATGGCTGGGATTTATTGGGTCTGGAATAAAATCTCCCTTACTTGGGGGTATGTGAGAACTTTCTTCAAATGTGGCCTGGTTTTAGCTCTATATCCTGTGATACTCCTGCTTTCCTATAAATGAATTGTGAGCCCTGCAAGTGGATGTACTTAGGCATCTTCTCCTTTCTTTGCCTCTCAAAATGTACTTGCTGCTCTGTTGTGCTCCCCTTTCCAAAACTGCAGAAACCATCAATGCAATATTGTGAATATTATTTGTAGTTTTCTTTACAGTGCACTCTTTCAGTATAATTTTAATTACTTTGTATTTACAAAAAAACCTAGAATTCTGTAGATTGTCATTCAGATGTGACTATGATAGTTTATGTTATCCCATCTGAACTATTTGTTACTTGTTCTCTGCCACAGGTTACTGTACCCTCAGCTCACCAGAGCAGTAAAATTTCTGCTTTCCTTTGTCTTTCAGCTTTGGATGAAAGCACCAGAGAACCTTGACCTTGTTCTTTTTTCACATCTTGCAGAGATCTTGCAGTCCTCCAGGTACGCAGCTAGCATCTAAATCAGAAGCATGTGGCTGTGACTGTGAGGTGTATGTGGAGGGCACAATCCTAGTTGTAATCAGTGGACCAAAGGAGTGAATGATTCTTCTGTACTACTCTTAAATTTCAAGGCTGGAGTTAGTGATTTGATCGGCCTCTGAAATTACTGTGGGACCAGACTAGGAAAAGCTATTTGGTGACCTGGTTCACATGGAACCTCTGATGTACAAAGAAAGTTAAAAATATATGCAGGGGAGATAAATCTGAATGTTTGAATACAGCATGGAATTAACTTCCTCTGTTTGTTTGTTTAAAGCCAGAATACAACCAGGAGTTGTTGTTTTTTGTTTTTGTTTGTTTTTTGTGTTTTTTTTTTTTAGAATAGCATACTGGTTCTACTGGAATTAAATGCATCTGAAGAGATGTAGCAAGGCATAGGGGCTGAATAGAACAGGTTGCTAGATTCCTTCATTTTGGCACCAGAAAGATCTCTGCAGAGCTGTCTGATGTCCCTTGCTGCATTTTACAAGAATAGTGTTTATTACTACCAACTCACTCCTTGAAAAGTCAATAATGTTGTTTTCTTTGAACTCACTGAAATGCAGTGGTTTCCGGGGCAGAGGGCAGTTGCGAAGGGTGGAAAACACACAAAGAAGTCTTCAGATCTCCATCGCTGACACATATTCAATTTGTGTGACAGCATTTGATCAGTTGCCAAAGCAACATCAGAAGCCAAAGGTGCAAAGCATCAGTGCAATTTGAGAAACCTTTTAGCTGAAACCCAGTGAATTTTGTACTTCCCAGTAAAAGCTTTTAAAAGTTCCCATTCTTTTATGCAGAGATGGGTGTCACAATGCTGAAGTTGCCTACCAGGTGCAAATGGTGCCCAAGCTCATTTTCCTCTTCAATGATCCTGAAATCAGCAACTCCAGGATCACGGTGGCCTGCACTATTCTCTCCCACCAGTTGCAAGGACACTTTAACACAAGGGATGTTCTCAGGTAACATTCAAGTCTGTAGCTTTTTCTCAGTTTGCAAATGAGCTTCTCCTGTTCTCCTGAGCTTCTCTCACCTTATCTTTGATAGGAGCCCCAAATCTCTATCAACTCCAAAGTCCCCGGTAATTAATGACTTTAACACCTTCAAAATAGAGTTCACTCCTAGCTTATATTTGTGTGTGAAGATCCTCACAGGTTGGGTGACGACCCTTACAGTGATGGCACAAATAGCCCCAATGCTATGACTGGGACTGCACAATCTGTACTTAATATTTATTCTCGCTGAAGTCTGTCCCTGAAGTACTGCAGCATGGCCCTAGATGACTATGTACCTAATCTCATTGGCTTAGCCTATATCCCAATAATTATATTTTTTGTTTTTGAATTTGTATCAGTTAAACATGCAATAGTCAGGATTTCATCGAGTGTTTTAATACTTGTTTACTTTCCACAGAATGTAAACAATGCTTCAGTTTATATCCCCAGTCCAGCTGCATCAGCCCATAGCCTATGAACTGAGGAAGGTCCACACAGTGTTCCACAGCCACTCAGCTCAAAGTAAACGCACTGCCCATATGACAGCTGCCTTATAGCTCTGTCTTTGGTCAAATGAAATGTAGAGACAAGCATCTCCAGTAGTTACTGTGGAGTAAAGTAACATGAACTGACTGCTAGCCAGCTTCTTTGTGAAATTGTATGCATATTCATACCCTCAGCTGTATGAGTTAGCCTTTTCTTTTTTTCAGAGGTATGAGTAATGGATTTAGTATATCAAACTGGTCTTGCGGTAAGGAGTGTACATGAGCGTTTTTCTTAAAATCTCATGAATGGTTATTCCTTGGTAATTTTGGTTGGTTGTCAGGCCCAATGGTGCTGAGTAAGTGCATAGAGATGTGTCACCATCCTCCAAGCTCCTGGAGAACACAGAATAATAGAATCATTAAGGTTGGAAAAGACCTTCAAGATCAACTGGTCCAACCTCCACCCTACTACCAATGTCACCCACTAAACCATGACAGACTATAGCAGGCTCTCACCAGTACTGAAAGGTGCTGGGGTTTCTATTGGTTCCAGATTTTGGACACATCTATTGGAGACTGCAGTGTGGACCAGTCCTGCAGAACAAGTGGTATTCTGTTCCTTAAGAAATGCCCTTCTTGTGGGCAGGAGGCTAAGTATGCACTTGCGCTAAGTGTGTATCTCACATTTACCTGTAGAACCAAGTAATGTGTTAAAGCAAATTAGAGATGAAAAGCATTTGCCAGTCCTCCTCCCTGAGTAGCTGCTGAGGTTTCTCTACTTTCCACTGTGTGCTTGGAAACCAAGTGATGATGATGGTGATATCTAAATGCTACAAATTCAGAATCTGTTTCCGCCCCCAGCTTTGTATAAATAGTACTTAACTCAGTTTTGCTGTCTACAGGGTAAAAGACATTTAAAATTAGAAGACAGATAAACAGAAAAACTCTTCCATAGTAGAATAGATGTTACTTATGTTTATAGATATCTTTTTCTTCTTTTTTTTTATATCCTCTTTACTTGCTTCCTAGTTTATGATCTTTTTCATTCCTATTTCAAGCCTATTTCTGCAGCCACTAGAATTTCAAGCAGTCATCGTTAACAGACGTTGTTACTTACTGTTGAGATATATAGGTAATCTCTAATTAATTAAATGAATGTCTTTCATTCTGTTGACCAAAACCGGTTCCTTCTCTCTGGAAGGGTTGCTTTGTTCCTTGTTTACACTTTGAAACCCTCTTCTGCGGATGAAAATCAGCTCTGCCCAGAAAGTGTGGCTGAGATGCCCAATGAAGGTGAGGAACTGCCTTTGGTGTGTGTATTCTCACAGATGGCTAGGTGCATCTCCTCTTCCCCAGGGCACAGTGAACCCTAAATGAAATGTAGTTCTTATGCCTTTAGTGGTGGGAAGAGACACAATTCAAATGACTGTTGGCCAGGGATAGGCTGCATTGAGGCAACCTGAAATTGTGAGGAAAACTTAAATTGCTACAAAGTCCTGATGTGAAGAATACTGGAGTGGTAGTTGCTATCTATAATCAGGAAGGCCTGGTCTACAGCACAATCTTCCTCCTGCTAAGGGAGTTCTGCTTTTGTCCTCTCTGCTTAGCCAGCAGTGTTTCAACTACTTTTTCTAGAACCTACACACAATGTTGGATTTCACAAATACACACTGAGATGAAGGCCAATTAAATTGAAATTGTCTCCAAAACCAGTACACCATGCTGTTAGGAGGAATAAATTTTCATTTGGCCTTCTGGATTTTCTAAGAATGCTTTGCTGCACATGTAGTTGTAGCAAACAATTACGTGGAGCTCTGGACCTTCTAAAAAAAATCCATCCCTTATGTCTGTTTTAAGTGTGTGGGGGGGAAGAGCTTCCAGTCAGCTAGCTCTTTCATTCTCTGTGATCTTTCAGTTTAGACTGTATTGGTTATTGCACCTCCAAACAATATATTAAGGAGACACTAATAACTGTGGTGTGTACCTATAAACATCACAACTAGTAAATGCATGTCATTGCCTGTTTGCATTTCCCTCCCTAGTTAACCTTAGTTAACCTGAGATTGCTTGATGTGGATTATTATTCAACATGAAGTCTGGTTGAGTTTTGAGAAGCTCTAAAGACAGGACTTTTACAATTTAAGCACTGATCGTTTCTGATTTTGCAGGAATTCTTAAGACTAAAAGCTGATGTTTGCATCCTTTTACTCTGCATAACACTGCTATAAGTACTTCCATTTGGCTAATCTGGTATAAACAAGGTTGTTCTTCAAAGCAATGGAACATGTGTTTTGTCTCTTCATTGCTCTTTATTACTTTCTGATATTTGTAGCCTTAAGCCAAACATCTGGGAAGACAATCTGGCTTCGAAACCAGTTACTGAAGATGCTGTTAGATGTAATCTGCTCAGACAAAACTCATCTGTCCTCTGAGTAAGTAGAAACAATTTAGGAAGGCAGGAGTAAGTGACTCTTTCTTCTAGGCTTTCTCTTTCATGGTGTGTGATAATGAATAAACACAACGATAATATCTGCACGTCAATAAAATGGTAAGTAAGAGCAGACTAGATTCAGAATTATGTCTTGGCAGTGATTTATCTGTGATTCAGTGATCTCCACTTTGAAAAATGTTGAGTGTTTTCAGAAAATGATCTCAAAGAAGGGACTTGGAGATACTGTTTCTTCTTCAATTGCAAGGGTTGAAAAAATCACAGCTGTTAGTGAAAATCAATTGAATATAACTTAGTATTACTTGTGTCCCTGTATCACAGTCATAAGCACGCAGTTATAGTTCTACCTTGTGTAACTAAAAGGCAGAGTTCATGTTGTTGGATGCTGTAACTACACTTCCATCTGTTAAAGTATCTTTTGTTATAAGTTGCCCCCGTAATTAATTTTCAGAGAGCATTGCATTAATAATAGAAAGGAATTTATTGAGTAAGCAACAGCAAGCAAAACAGCGCTGGGCGGCCGGGGAGTCTCAGCTCCGCCAACGGCGCGCACCTCACCCCCCCCAGGGTCCCTTTTTATATCTTGGTGATTTCAGGATTACGCAGCACGTCCGGGTATGTTCTGCGACTGCGCGCACTGTTGCTAGGGGGTCGTCTCTGTCCCTCTGGTGGTCGTGAAGATGAAGGCCGTAGTCTTCCTCGGCGTTGTGGTTCAACTTCTTTCTTTATTTGGTCATGTTGGCCCAGGGTGAGACAGGAAGGCAGGGTGTTGATACACTAGTTTAACAACTTATCAGAAAATGGTTACATGAACTTTGCAGCTGTGTTTTCTGAACAAAAGAGGCTACTGAGATGCAGAAGGAGGGAAGGGGAGAGGATTCTTTTTTTTGTTACATTAAGCAATGGAATTTTCATAGTGTCTAGCTAAGCATTATACAGCTCCTTACTTCAGCAGGAAACCTTCGCAACACCTGCTCCTCAAATAAAACTCTTTGTTTTATAATACAAAGGACAATGAACAAACATCTATGGTGTATGTATTACAATCCCTCCTTTTTCTTTTAGTTACTCATTTTGTTCATTGAATCTCTGCAATGCTTGACTACTAAGAACTAATGTTTCCTCGATTTCTTCGTTAGTACTTACTGGCTCATATTTGGCACGTATAAGCATTAGATGTGCCGCTTCTAAACGACCTTTTACAATCGCAATCAATTTATTAAAAATACATGGTCCAAAAGTTAGTGCTATTATTAAGAACAACAAAGGTCCTGTTATTGTTGATAATAAAGTAGTAAGCCAAGGTGAATAATTAAACCAAGATTCGTACCAGCTCTGTCGGGCTTCATTCTCCCGTTTCCTTTTTTTTTCAACCCTTTCCTGGGTCTTGCCATTGTATCTCTTACCTCTCCAGTGTGATCAGCATACACACAGCATTCCTCTTTCGGGGCTGCACACAGCCTGTCCTGTTGTAAAAAAAAATACCAAATCTAATCCCCTATGATTTTGTAACACTACCTCTGAAAGCAACCTGATAGATTTTCCAGGGCCGAGATGGATTGTTCAATTTGGGTCAGGTCCTCGTCCACAGAAGGAAGTAAATTCTTGATTTTGTTTAACCAATGAGGCTACCCTGGTTCCCACTCCAGCTCTTCCCAGGATTATTAGGGTGGCCAAAGTTAGAGCCGTGAATGGTTCCCATCTTTCCAGATGATGACTTTCCACTGTGTCTGGGTGTACATATAATCCTCAGAGTGGTATAGAATCCTTGGTATAATTATCACCTGTATACAGAAATCACGAGATGCATTAAAGAGTTTTAGTGATAGACAAGGAGTTACGCCCACTCACGAACAAACCCACCTAGCGTTGTTGGCTGAGATTAACCACTCGGCTGATTGTTTTCCATTCTCCGTGATATTGCATAGGTGACACTTCCCACTAGGAACCATGCACACACACCTACCACCTCCAGTGACTTGTGTTAGTGTTACCCTTATGTCTTTTCCCAACTGTAATGTAGAGGGCTGTTCTCGTTTGTGCGGGAGGGCTCCCCAGGATTCCCGATAGCATCATAATATGAAGGCCTTATACTAAAGCATAATCAACAATGTTTTGTTACATTTGGGTTTGTTTTGTTTAATAATTGGTAGCTGGCATTCATGACCCCCCCATATGTTATTCTCAGCTATGATATCATTCTCAGCTTTACCTGAGCTCGTAGGGCTGCCGAGGGTTGGAAGTGCAGTATTTTCCGCAGGCTGGATTCCCTGGACATTTTCTGACAATATCTCATTTGGTCCTACTGCCTGGGGCCTATCGGCATCCTCCTTTTTATTAGCACGAGTCCTCCCCTCTCTGTTCTGTGTTTGTAAAATCTGACACCTTACATTTTTCCTAGTACCCAGCTAGTATCATCCAAGTTTGTTATATTTATATATAGAACCTTGCAAATTTCTTTATTTCCATGGAAGGTTCCTGTATACCCTATACCATGCCCTCACCACCTGTAACGGGGACCTGCTTGTTGGTTACAACCTTGCGGCCCATATCCCACTTGTAAGAATTTATTCCGACCAGCCCCGAGTGTCCAGTCCATAGCAATGGTTTCACACTCCCACTATGCACAATAATACATGTTCGGGTAATTACAGTACCCCTTTCCTGGGTTAGAACTTGGGCAGAAATAAAATCCTGATCGGTTAAAGCATGGCTGCACTGACACCAGGTCACATAATGTGATGCGAAAACTGGGAGCACCCGCTGTCGTTGTTTGCTGGATGACGAATTGATCCTTCCATCTGATCAAGCTCCATTTAAAAGGCTGATGGGGATGCGCAGACCCATAGCTGACCAAAACGATGATACTGACTCCCATGTATCGTAGGAGGTGGTTGGAGCCCATCTAAATTGTCGGCCCCTCAGTCCCCCACCGTTTTCACTTCTCTGCCTCGCTTGTCAGTTCGGTTGCAGCGAACTACAAGGTATTGGTTCTTCTTGGCAGCAGCAGTGTTCTTCAGGGGAACCTACTAGGGAGCCTTTGAAACAGGGCCTCCTCCCCTTCCCACGATACACAGATAATATAAAATACTTATCGAGTCCGTCTTAGTGTCAGCTTCAAGTCGTCAGGGCCTGGAGCTGCCTCCCATTTACCTTCCCGGATTGGTCCTTTCACACGGCTGGCATGCGTCCATCCTTTCTCCGCAGTTCGAACAGCCGTTTCTGTGGTAAGCAAAACAACATAGGGGCTTTCCCCATCGTGGTGTTAAAGCAGTCTCTTTCCAAGTCTTAATTAGAATTGAGGGTGATCAAGTGGCAATTCCAAGTCATAGGGTATACCATATAGCATTTCAAAAGGAGAAATTCCTACATCAGTTCTGGGCTGTGTCCATATGTTTAACAGTGCAAGGGGTAAGCATTTTACCCAAGAAGCCTTAGTTTCCAGCACAAGTTTTGTTAGTTGTTTCTTAATTTCACCATTCATTCACTCTTCCTTTCCAGAAGAGGAGGGGTGCCAGGGGCTGTGAAAATCCCACTCAATCTCTAAGTCCTGCTTTAATCCTTGCAGTAAAGCTTTACACCCATTCAGTCACGTGGTCAATTAGGACAAACAAGTAACTCAGTAAAGTCTACCTGGATACTTTGGGAAGGTCAAAGCCCTGGCTCCCGTCCCCCTCTAGATAGGTTACAGAAGACCTTTTTATTTACCTTTTGACATATAGTACATCCTCTGCATGTGTGCTTCTCTAAAGTATATATATTCCTACATAGACATGCTTTCTTAGAACAACATCACACATTGCTTGCACCTCCCAATGACTCTTCTGATGTAAAACAGTTAATATTTGCCTCATTATCACTTTATTCAGCATTTCTCTCCCATCAGGGAGTATCGATTTTCCTTAAAATGATCCACATATTTGTAACATTAATACCTCCTTGGGAGGTTGTAATTGCTCCAAAATCTTTTTTAGAATTTACCCAAATAGATAGGTGGCCCTGTAAACTTCTGAGGTAAAATTGTCCACCTATATTGTTGCTTCCGCCTCCATTTCAGGGTCTTTCCAATCAGAGGTGAATATACATGTATGTTTGCTCTCAGGGCCAGAGAGCACTGCATTAATAACACTGTTTTTCCAGTCTAACAATTTACTAGTTGAATGCCCAATTTAATCATCAACTCCCTTCCCAACAAGTTAGTCCTTGCCTTGGATACATACAATAATTGCCCAGTGATCATTTTATCCCCTAGTCTCAGCTTGGTATCCCCCAAAAGTGGCACTGTTATCCCAGTCCCTTCTACCCCCATCACATTTAGGGTTTCATTAGTTAATTTAATCCCTGATACTTTACAAGTAACAGCAGTTGGGAGAGCGAGAAACCCCCCCGCAGACACCAAAGTCAGTGCAGAAGGAGGGGGAGGAGGCACTCCAGGCGCTGGAGCCGAAGCCCCCCTGCGGCCGCTGGAGAGGCCCCTGGTGGAGCAGGCTGTTCCCCCCTCCCCGATGCTTGGGAAACTGAACAAACACCACAGCAAATATGCAAATATACCAAAACTTCTAGACTGTTACTTAGATAATGCCTACATCACCTTTCCCTGCTCATTCAACTTCGAATACCTTTAACACTTTCAACAAACCTTTTAACACTTCCTTTATCTTTCTCTAGCCTTTACTTTTCTAATGCCAACATCAAAGGCTCAGTCAGGGGCCAACTTAATTCCATACCTTTTCCCTCCAAGATGCTGAAACAACCTCAATATACAACATTTCATCCTGTTTTCCTTCTTTCCACAAAAACAACATTGACCGTAATATGGTGTTATAATTAATACTTCCATTTAAGGGCCACTCCGCTCCATCCTCTAGTTTATAAAGTGGCCACCATTGATCACAATATTTGATAAGGGTTCTTTTACTCTCTGTACCCTCTCATCCCACTATATCCCTCCAATGTGTTAGTATACATCCTAGGAGGCTTTTCCTCAGGATTTCTTTGCTTTGAACTTTTCCTATTGTAATCTACAGTGGTTAATATTCCACCGTTTTCCTAGAAGCTCTTTACTAGTCAATCCCAATCCCTCCAAAATCCACAATATATAGATACACAAGTAAAATCAGACCACTGTAAATTAATTGCCTGTAGACAATTACACTGGAAACATTTAAACCTGATGAACCGATAATATGCCTGGGAAAATTTTGTTCCCTTAAACATACACCTCACTGGCAGTTCTTATATTTTCATATTTACATATTAACACAGGTATAAAAGAACACTTTAACAAAAATGCCCGGGCTTTTATATATACAATATGCAATGTACAGTTATTATTCCAGTTAGAATTATTCCTCAGCAGCTGGAAACATTATGCCAGTTGCCATTAAAGCTCGCTTACCCTCCTCCTGTCTTTCTTAAAATCTCGGACGTCCCCGGAGTTAATGGGGATGGCCACATATTCCTAGTCACTGGTCCCTGAACGCTAGAGTCAGAGTCGCTATCAGAGTCTCCCTGGGATTGTGGATTAGGAAGCCCGGGAGTCGGAGGGGCTGCAGATGGTGGTGGTGAAATATAGGGAGGCAGTGGGGCTGGGGTCTCTAATTCTTGGTTTTTCTTGTGCCTCCCATTCCCTCCTTTTTCTTTTAGAGGATATAAATTGGCTCGAGTTTCCGAGCTGATCCACAAATGTGCATATTCACTTTCTTCCAAACTAAAAAGTTCCTTTGAGTTTACATAAATATTTAGGGCCTGGCAAACCCAATCTTCAAAGGACCCAAATACAGGCCAGTAAAGGTGGTCTCCTCGAATCTGTTTACCACCCCAAACTTCAACACAATAATGTATCATTTTTACTTTATTGCTTCCCCGCCTAAAAGGGGAATCCTGCCAATTTTTAATCATTAATCCCAGGGTAACCTAACATCAGACGTTACCCTGCCCATGGGACCAGAAGGCTTACTCTTCTTCTGTCCCATCTTCTGGAGCGCCTTCACACACACACACACAAATCGCTTCCCCCTTTTCGTGGCCCAGTCCCTCGCGGGATGTGGGAACCGCACTACCGAGGGGTCCGCACTCGCTTCGTCCGCAATTGGACGTCTCACAACGCTACGCTCCAGGATACCCAACCCCAACCGAACGGATCACCGGCCTATACTTACTCACTCCTGAGTCTTCGTTCGGTCTTCGTGCACAAAGATTACTAGGGGTTGCCGGCTTTATTTGCTTGCTGCCGAATTTAGGGTTCGTCGGTGAAGGATTTGAATGAAAGTAGTCCTAGCGAAGGCCGCTGAAATCAGCGGGGCGCCCCCTCCGAAGGTCTTTCAATCAGATTGCCTTCATCCGAGTCACGGCACCAAATTTGTTATAAGTTGCCCCCGTAATTAATTTTCAGAGAGCATTGCATTAATAATAGAAAGGAATTTATTGAGTAAGCAACAGCAAGCAAAACAGCGCTGGGCGGCCGGGGAGTCTCAGCTCCGCCAACGGCGCGCACCTCACCCCCCCCAGGGTCCCTTTTTATATCTTGGTGATTTCAGGATTACGCAGCACGTCCGGGTATGTTCTGCGACTGCGCGCACTGTTGCTAGGGGGTCGTCTCTGTCCCTCTGGTGGTCGTGAAGATGAAGGCCGTAGTCTTCCTCGGCGTTGTGGTTCAACTTCTTTCTTTATTTGGTCATGTTGGCCCAGGGTGAGACAGGAAGGCAGGGTGTTGATACACTAGTTTAACAACTTATCAGAAAATGGTTACATGAACTTTGCAGCTGTGTTTTCTGAACAAAAGAGGCTACTGAGATGCAGAAGGAGGGAAGGGGAGAGGATTCTTTTTTTTGTTACATTAAGCAATGGAATTTTCATAGTGTCTAGCTAAGCATTATACAGCTCCTTACTTCAGCAGGAAACCTTCGCAACACCTGCTCCTCAAATAAAACTCTTTGTTTTATAATACAAAGGACAATGAACAAACATCTATGGTGTATGTATTACATCTTTGACTTCAAAATTTAAACTTGAATTCTGAATGTTCTAGGTTGAAAGACCTAGTCTGTGATGTATTGTTTACCAGTTACTGATACGCACTCTCAGAGGGAACCTCATGTTAATGAGCTTTTTTTATAATGTAAGGTTGGATATAGTGGGAATGAAGTGGTTTGAGCTGTGTATGTCATTAAATCTTCATGATTTTGTGTCATGGTAAAACCTTAATCAGAATTTTTCCAGAGAAGCTTGAGCTTCTGAATCACCTAGAGATAATTTTAAATAAAATCTCCTCACTGACTTTTCCTATGTTTCCTTTCATATTCTTTTATTTCCCTCTCTTTTCCAGGGCACAACAAGAGACATTTTTGGCACTGGGGTCAGACTGGTTTCTGCTGTTCACACAGAGCTACCTGCACTCTAGCACGGTTGTGCTAGGGATGAAACTGCTTCTGTGCTTCCTCCATAATCGTTCACTGCTAAACAAATTCAAGGAAGGGATTGTGGCTGGGCGCTGGCTGGAAAACAGCTCTACAGGGTTGAATATTCTAATGGGTATGTGTTGGTTTAATGCTCCTGAAACAATCCCTTAATCAAGCTCAGTGGATGAATTTCCACTAATCTCAATAGACCAAGTTTTAGTATTGCTTTCTAGGGCAAGCAATAGACCAAGTTTTAGTATTGCTTTCTAGGGCAAGCTTGTCTTGGTACTTAAGGTTTTCTGTGCTGAAAGGTAGAAAGCACTGCTGCTTCATTAAACTGTAGTTGGCATCTCTGGTTAGAAGTTGCAGGGAGGTGGATCTTCCTGTCTTACTTAAAATCAAGCTAGTTCATAAGCATGTGAGAAGTTCAGATGTTAGCTTGTACAGTGAACCCTTCTTTTTCTTTAAGACTTGTTCAGTTTGCATTTTGATAACTAGACCTGTGGTTATGAGAGGGAAGAGAAGAGAGGAAAATTCTGGGAGAATCTCCTGTTTGAAGTTTTGTGAAGTGTTAATATTGCAGTCTAGAAGAATCCTGAGTGGCCTGGTACCACAGATAAAGGAGGATGAAATTGGGTCAGTAGTCCTTCTTACAATATGACATTCATTTTTAGAGACTTTCTCAGAATGTTTTCATTTTCTTTTCTTTTACAGATAATTTAAAAACTCATCCTCCAGTAACTGACAATGGCCCCTTCTTGATTTTTGGATTTTCTGTGTTGCAAAAATGTCTGACTGATCATGTCCACATCCCTGAGATCTACTTGCTAGTGGCAAGGCTCTTTCTGGCAACTCCACACTGTGAACCACCTGAAACAGCCAAGGTAAGAAAAACAGTGGACAAGCATGAAGCTGCAATTACTTTATTAATTTGTTATTTTCTGGTATTGTCTATAGGAGGATTCCCAGGCAGTCTAACTGTACTTAGTTTTTGGGATAGATAAAATTAGCCATCCACACTTAAAAGATGAAAATTTGTGTTCTGAGCAAACTTGTTCATATAGGTCTTTAGTACCATTTAACTATTGCATGTTAGAAGCTAATTCCAATTAGTTTTTCTGTCTGTTTTTATGTTGTCAGGACTCATTAAAATCTCAGAATTAGTGGATATGTGTATTTTTCCGTGGTGCCATGAGAAGCCATAAGGCTTTTTTTCCCTCAGGAGTAACAAAGATATCTTTCTGAAGAGGACAATCCATTAGTGTTATTCTGGATAAACACATTTAATAGGAGAGGGAGGAGCAGGTGGAGGTGAAAATGTTGTGGTGTTTTCTTTTTTTTTTTTTTCCCTAATGTGGAAGAGCAAGCAGTGTTCTTGATGTAGCACAA
The DNA here is from genome assembly GCF_963932015.1 of Anas acuta. Classification (NCBI taxonomy): domain Eukaryota; kingdom Metazoa; phylum Chordata; class Aves; order Anseriformes; family Anatidae; genus Anas; species Anas acuta. Next base: position 19,948,361 of record NC_088985.1, read on the forward strand.
ATAATTACAATCTCTTCTTGAAATGTATCTTCCTGTTGTAGGGAGATCTTGACTCTATGTTGCAGTGGCTCTTGCAACACCACATTACAGAGAATGTCCTCAAAACTGGATTGTGTGCAGAGGCAGCTGCTTTACTGTTGGAAATGGTTAGAGTCACTGTGGACAAGGTAAGCGTTTTATATCAAGGACAGTGCAACATGAGTGGCACTACCTGATGGACGTGGCAATCTTCACCTGTAAGCTCTAGCTTTCATCTGCCCTCCCAGGCAGTATTGAGTCAGAAAGTGAGAAGGGATTTCAAAGCATCAGCATAGCTCTTGGCCTGGGTGTTATGTAGCAGATGATGCGATAGGCTCATGTTTAAGAACTCTGAACACAGAGATGGGTCTCACCCACAGCATCACCTGTTCTGCTCGTTCTTGGCGATAAGGATATGTAACCTTTCTGTAACATGGTCTGCAAGCTGGGAGTTAGCCATTGTGCCTTTTCTGACTTCTCTGTGGCCATGCAGTGTTTGCTAAGCTGCTTAGGGAACATCTGGAAAGGACCTTATCTGAATGTGGAATGCAGCCTTGACTAGATGCACATTTGTCTGTGTTCAGCCCATTGCAGATGCAGAAGCCTCCTGGGAGATTAACTATCCAGGGAACGTTATCCAGTTCCTGTGCTTGATCTATCATAGTTACACTCAAGATCCAGTGTGGCACTGTCCTGAGTTCTTGAAAACTTTAGCGATGGTTGCCTTCTATTCTGGAGCACCCAAGGTATGTGTGTGTGAGTCAGCACAAGCCCTTCAAATCTCTTGCCAGGAGGAAAAATCAACTTAAAGGAGGTTATAAATTAAAATCCTTTGCTTGTCTGTCTGTGTCTACAGGGAGGTTCTGAAGGTCTTTTATCCCCTGAAGGTCCAGCTGTTGCTGAAGGGAAAGGCTGTGTTGATTCTTCCTCTCTCCCACTCCTGCCACACCCTGCCAAGAAACAAGTGTGGGATTTCATAGGCATCCTCCTGATGGACAGTCTTCTCAACATCCCAGCAAACAAACAAGGACATCCACTTGAGCTGCTTCTTGAGGTTTCTGTTGTAGTCCTCAGGCTTTGCTGCTCTGCTTTGCTCTGGGGGTGGAAGGACAAGAGATATCCTGCTAGTAGCCTAGCAAAGGGCTAACAGTGATGAAGACTTGTATTCAGTAAGCATTTCCAGCAGTCCAGGATAAGGCTGGATCACAGCTCTTAGCATGCATTATTTCCTGGCAGGTCTGGACAACATACATAATAGAATGGAATTCCTCCTACCCGTTCTTGCAAGGAAGAGACTTCTTTTTTTTTTTTTTTTTTGCCTGCTCTGCATTCATGCTACACCTAGACTCCAACAAAGGCATTTTTCAGGCAACATCTAATATTAAAGTATGGCATGAAAATTTTCCCTAGTAATGCCTGCATGTCATTAGAGCAGCCCTTGAATTCTAGAGAGAGCAGAATATTTCAGAGCATTCCTGTGTACTGTTTTTTGAGACAATAATTTCTTTTCAGTGAACAAATAAACCAAAACCAACCATCCCTTTCCTCCTTTTTTAGGACAGATTAATAGAATCTGTAACAACTGAACCTAGATTATGAATTCCAACCACTCAAAGCACTGGAAAGAGTCAATCAACAAATTGTCAATAGTTCAGGTGTTCCAAATATAATCATAGAATGGCTTAGGTTAGAAGGGACCTTGAAGATTAGCTAGTTCTAACCCCCCTGCCATGGGCAGGGATACCCCCACTAGATCAGGTTGCTCAGGGCCTCATCTAACCTGGTCTTGAACACATCCAGGGATAGGGCATCCACAAGCTCTCTGGGCAACCTGGTCCAGTGCCTCACCACCCTCTGAGTGAAGAATTTCTCCCTAACCTCCAATCTAAATCTCCCCTCTTAGTTTAAAACTGTTCCCCCTTGTCCTGTCATTATTTGTTTGAGCAAAGGGTAGCTCAGACTTAGCTTAGTAAGACAAATAGTAACAAACATAAGAATCTTTATTGCAGTTGTCATCTTATGAGTTAAATCCCATTGTGGAGCAGCAGTTCCCTAAAGGCTTACATAATAACTTCCCAAGGCTTAATCATGATACAATTGAAAATAGAGTGGCTCCTATGACTACCTGCATCCTTCCTATGAGAGTTACTGATTTGCCTTTGCACAGAGGAGTACAGCAGTTTTCTGCAATTGTGTTACTGTGGGTTAGCTGCTGAAGATAACTGTTAACCTCGCATCAGCTTTTCATATGCCCATAACAAAGGCTGAAGTGAGATGGAGTTCTTGTCCTCTTTCTTCTTGTGCTGTGTTTCCCCATCTCTTCCTAAAGCAATGCCTAGGGGGCTAAAGGAAATGTTAGGCATTTTGAACTATCTCAGGTTGTGCTGAATTTCTTTTGGAATCTCTGCTTGTTACCTTGAGCAAAACTTTTACCAAATCCCAATCTTTGATAGGTATAAACTGCCAAAGATCCAGTGAAATCAAAAGGCTTTGAATAGAGGCTGAGTGTGACTTTCAGAATCTGATTTCTGGCTGTTTTCATGCTTTAGTAATGTTTGTATGGTGACTGTACAGGCTTCTCCAGAGGATGCCTCCAGTGAGCAGAAGAGAAATTTTCAGACAAGAGTCTTGCTCTCTGCTATGGATGTCTTCCATGTTATCAGCCAAAGTGAAGGGAAAACAAGGCCAAGAGGTGAGTGGTGAGATTCAGATCATTAGGTAGCTGATATTTGGCATTTAGCTGTCCTTGTTAGACAAGCCTGTAAAGAATAGGTAGAACTCAGCTCATCAGGCTGGCCTGTCCATTTACTCCTGTCGTAAATTCACATACAGAAATTACAGCAGTTTTACTCTGTTTCTAGAGATTTTTTGAGAACAGATTCTAAACATTAAAAGGAAGTATTTAACAAGAAAGAAACCTAGGCTTATCTTTTAAGTGCTTCTGGAAACAACCCTGGTACCTTTGTTGTTGTTGCTTTACTTTCTGAGTAATTGGTTGGACTAGTCCTTCAGGACAGTGTTTTAGTGGGATTGGTTCTATCCCTAGGATGAAGCAGTCATACCCAATCTAATTAACACATTTCTGCTAGACCTAGAGTTTTCTTAGACATGTCCCACCTCTGATACATTGAAATGTTTTTGTTCTTTCTCAACTCTCAGATCTTACATTATATTTTACTGCATTTCAAGTTGTTGTGGGATAATCAACTCTCTTGTATTATCTCCAGGGAACGGTGATCCTCGTGGAACTTCAGAATCAACTGCATCTGTGTCCATGATGAACGTTGCTTATTTTGCTCAGAAGCTGATTGAGAAGCTGAGCAGCAGAATGTTTGCTGCTGACCCCAAGCAAATCCTGCTCTTCACTGCCAAACAGATTATGGGGGTGAGTCACATGAAAGATTTTTTCAAACTGTTATCAACATTTTATCTGTTTCACACTGAGATGGTGATTCAACAAATCTCAAGAAGTTGTCTGCAATCTAATGATTCTGATTATTTCTGTTCTCTTGCATGAGCTGATAATGGCTGTAAATGACAATCAGCTAGATTTTGCTGAATAAAGAAGGGAGAGTTAGCTCTTTCCCATGTACCACTGTCTGCTGCCTATGTATGTATTGCTGAATGAGAATAAATTAATCTTTTCTACAATTCTAAGGACTTAGCAGAACTACAGAAAATTGAATTGGTACCTAACAGGTAGTTAGGGGGAATATTGCCGAAGTAAGTTTACAACAGCTTAAATGAAGTGAGAGGAGTGAATCCTTGGGAAAGACAGTTCTTTGAACATGCCAAGTACACTGCTGCTTTATATTTTCACAGGTCTTAGAAGGCACAGTTCCTCAAAAGGAAGTTTTCCTCAGTACCCTGTACAGCTGTCTAAACAGAGCCATCCTCTACTGCCTGTCCAGACCACAACAGTCACTGCCTGAAAAGTTTACTGTCCTGAACACTCTCAATGTTCTGCAGGAACAGTGGGACATTATTTTTGCAACTTACAACTCAAGTAATAATTTTGTTGTCTGCCTAATGCACTGTCTTTGCCAACTGAATTCGTGCAGGTACAAATGCTTGTCTTACAACGTCTGCTTAACTCTGTACTGTAATCTACGGCAGTGGGTGCAGAAGGGGAGATCTTGCATGTTTATTTATGTATTTTTTTCTTCACAAGATTTAAGTAATCTCCAATTTGGAGAGTCCCTAGATGCTGAGATTGAGGTGGATACACCTAGACTAAGGATTTTGGATGTACTGTATCCTAGCAAGACGTTGGCCTATTGGTTCTCAGTGCTCTGGGGATTTAAAGCACCATTTTGCAGTTGCCTGCTTTGGCCAGAGCTTCTTGTCTGAGTTGGTGTCTGTTGAAGTTACAGAGTAAAGTTCAGTGGGGAAAGATGGTTGTTTTCCCTTGTACATTTTACAGTAATAATAATAATAATAATTTCAGGGGAAAGTTTATTCATGTGCTCACTGTTCTGGAGACTAATTATTGTTTTTTAGCAAGAAAGTGGAAGAGATACAGTTCTTCAATCAGAAAACTGTTTTCTCCTTGAAACACTAGTGAGCAGAAAATTTCTTACTACCTCTGTGGTTTAGAGGCAGATTAGTATGCATGTTTGTGCATACTATTTGTGCATAAATTTGTGGAAGCAAGGCACAGTAGATGGTAATAACACTTAATTCCATTTCTTTAATTTTGAAAAGGTTGTTTCATTTCAGAGGCACTCAGGCAAGCTTGCAGGTTTGTCTAAGAAGAGCCCTTGAATTTGCACCGAGGTTTAATTGCTGCTTTATATTAAGATACTTGTGTATCTGTTTTACTCATTCAGCCTTTCTACCAGCTCACTCAGTTTGGAGTAAACTGCAGTTAACAAGTCTCAACTGATTTCAATAGAGTTAGCTCATGAGCACACCAGTAAAATGAGAATCTGGAAATTTTGGGATGTAAAATCCTTCCACAAGCATGCAGGTGGCCATTTTCTGAGATATCTGCACTGGGGTAGTTTAGGGAAATGGTTGTTCTGATTCAGGAGTCATTTTTATGTGGGTATACTTAAAACATACAGAAAGTAGTGCGTGGATCTTCTGAATCTTACTGTTTTGGTTATTGTTACTTGGATATGAATTACAAAGTCCTGGTTCTGCTGAAATTGTTGGGAATTTTGCCCTTGACTAAATAGGACTAGAACATTCATAGGTATTCTGTTTGCTGTTCTTATAGGTTTTGTGTCAAAGGTACTTTTTTTTTTTTTTTAATGTAAACTGAGGGAGGCTGGCTTCTGTTTTTTTTTTTTTTTTTTTTTTTTTTTTTTTTTTTTTTGACACTTCTGTTTCTTTAAAAGAAGCAAATAATGGCCAGGGCTTTATTCACTTTGATGTTTGCTGTTTCAGTGGAAACCTTCTGTGCTGCTTAGGTGTGCTGAATTGAATGCAGTTATAACGGTATCGTAACAGAAATGAGCCACAATTCATTCCTGAGGTTTTCTATTGCTACATGATTATTCTTACTCCAGTCTGATGATACTTTCTAGACAAAAACTGTGGAGATGGGGTATGGATTGCTTGTATATAAGGAAGAGTATAAATATTAACAACAATAAAAATTACAGAAGTTTGATATTATCCAAAAGCCAAACATAGCAAGTCCTGTGAATCAGAATTGTTGCATTTTAAAGAAAACCACAAATAAAACAGGCAGCTTTGCATACCCCAGAGGCTTTAGTCTCCCTTGTAGTGGTGCCTATTTATTCTTGAAATAGTCTAGTGTGTTTTGAGTGTCTGTACTGGGTCAGACAAAGATCTAGGTGGCTCTGACTCCTACACTGGCTAATACTGGTGCTTAGGGAAGAGTGAAAATAGGGCAAACACTAGGTGCTAAAGTATGTGGCCTTGTTATGTTGAGTGCTTTATAAACTGTATGAGACTAAGTGAACAGATCATCTGTAGGATATGGCAACACAGTGTTTCCCAAACAATGGGAAATAAATCTAGTGAAGAAATTTGGAGCAAAGAGACTGCATAAAGCTTTCTTGTACCACCCCTGAGCATCCTGTATGCAATCTGGATCCCTCAGTACAACCCTGTGCTCAAGCTAACTGAGGTAAATGGTAGGTAAAGTGCACCAAGGATTGCAGGGATAAGGCTTGTAGAACACAGTGATTCATAGGATCTTGATGAATACTCCTTGACTTTGGAAATCAGACTTACAGGGATTTAATTCCCATTTCCCGTAAACTCTGCAATGTCATGTGATTGATGTAGGCCTTTGAGCCTTGGAACGTAGCCTGCTACATGAATAAAGTAGGAGTGGATGAGTAGAAATAACTAGCTTTTTCATTGTCTTTGGTTTGTTCTACATCTGCTCTCTTTTCCTTTTGTCACAGCTATCCAGAAGGTTTTGGGATGGATGCCAAACCAAGACTAGCTTCTCATCACCAAATTTTCCTTGCACCCAGTGAAGAGGAAAAAGGCAGCCTACCTACTCCAGATGATGGTAATTTATTGCATGTTGGCTTCAGCTTAAAGGGTACAAAAGTGCCTGGTCTAAACAGCTATCCAAGCAACTTGTGCAAGTGCTGCTGAATTCCTTCTTCAGAGTGTTTAGGCACTGCAAGCACAGCATACCGGTCTTTCTACGGTATGTTTTTATTCCAAATTCATATCCCACATCCTCAGGAGTAATGGGTATGTTTGGAGATATTTTCCCCAAGTTGTGGCCACTATCAGTGCCCAACTACCTGCTGTTTGTAGTTCTGTTTCTGTTTTCAAGGTCTATGTAGCTTGGTGGCTCTTCTACACAGAAAGAAACATATGGTTCTTTTTAGAAAAAACAATGAAAAAAACACTTGGGCTGGATTCGGTGTGTGGGCTATCAGCTGAACCTTACTGCAGAGATGTGTGGGTTTTTTTGTGTTTGTTTGTTTTAATGTATTAGTTTGGGTATGAAGCAGTCAGATCAGTCTGATTTGCAGGGAAAGACAGCAAAACAGCTCAGGACTTCCTTGTACAGCCCATTGCAGCATCCGATTTTTTCATGACTTGATTACCTTCCTCCTACTGTTTCTGATGACATTTGACAATATAAAGGAATGGCCTTTATGTGCTTTAGAACTCTGTGTGATAATAAGCTCATCAAACTTCTGATGAGGTGTTTTTTCAAGGCAGGAACCAGGTAGAATCATCTGTCACTCCTACTCATTTCATTCAGGGATTTGAAATATAATAAAAGAAATGTCCTACTCTTTTCTATAATAGACTAAATGGTCTGGCTTAAGATGTGTATAGATACTGGACAGAATGGAGCAACTCTATGCACTCCAGCAGTTACTCTGGACCAGAGCTGTTCAAAATTAGGTGCTTTTGATTTATCTGCTGCTTGACTTGTTACACAAAAAATACTCATTTGTAGTTTCTTTTGCTTCTTAGTTCATCAGGAGATTCTGAGAACTGTAGAAATCATCTGGAAGCAACTCATCTCTCAGAGGCGGCAAGCTCTGGAGGACATCTACAAGATGGATCTCTCTGTAAAAGGAAGTGACAGAGAGAGGGACATGAAGATAACTGAGATCACCCCTTTATGGGAAGAAATGATGGCAAAAGCTTGGCAAAACTTCCTAGGTCTCTGCTCTGTTATTTAACACTTGTTGTAGTAGCCATAGATATTGCAGTGCTTAATGGAGAGCTGCTAATTCCTTGGTTGTACTCTTCCTCTGCATGTCACCTGCTAGATGAAACAGGTTCTCATTTTCTGTAATCCAGTTCTGTGACTGTTTTCTGTGTCATGCCCCAGCCCTTCTATAATCATCTGGTGATGGGTTTGGGCTGGTGTTGTACCATAAGAAAGAGAGGTGTACTTAGATAAATGTATCCCACAGGAGAATTTAATAAGAGGGAGGATATTTGGGTGAAAAAGATCATCCCAGTGACATTGGTATATGGCAGACCTCAATTAGGCTTTTAAATAAAGGCTTTTGAAAAGCACGTTAATTCAGCTCTCTTGTAAAGAAAAGCTGAAGTGAGGTGCTACCACATTGTATCTTGTGTAAGACTGATACACATTACACAAGACCTTCTCACAAGCTCCACTTCAAGTCTTACAAGCTCTTTTTCTTTTTTTTTTTTTTTTTTTTCTTTTCATTTTTGGCTCACAGCATCAGAAAAGAGAATTCTCCAGAATAAGGGGGGGCCCAGCTCATCCCAGAGCAAGCACAATTCCTGGAGTGAAAGTCTTTCTTCAGCTATTAGGCTGATGCCTGGCCGGAATACAAAGGAAATGACATACAAATCTGAGGTAACATCTCCTTGCTGTCTTTTCTGTCTCTGTCACCTTCTCTGCCTTTGATATGGTTCTGGCAGCTTGTCTTGACTTACGAGGCTTCTGTGTGTGTCAGTTGGTGTGTTCTTTTGGAAATTAGACACCCATGGCTGTTGAGGTTCCTTTCCCAGACTTTAAGACTAGAGAGACAATTATGAATAATTTTATCTTATCTCCTGGATGGAAGGAGCCAGAAAGCTTTACTTGGCACTTGCCTAAAAGTGGAGGTATCAGTGAGTGGGGTAAGACCTTTACTTAATAAGCTGTGCTGGACTCTTCAAGGGCAGGTCATGTGTTTTTTTCTTCCGTACTGGGGAGCACTCATGAGCACTGGACAGAGGTACCTACATGACCCTGACTGGTCAGCTAGGATGTATTAGGTTAGTTTCAGAACGTCACTGCTGAAGGTGACATGGTGTGAAATAGCTTTAGACCAATGGGTTGTCTGCCCATGTATGGAGTGATTGTGTAGCTCGCATGGAATGGGAAAACATTTTTTTCTAGAAGCAATTTGTCCTTCTGTGTGTGAGAATAGGTATTTCTGCTGGACAAACTGCATTCATGTCGTGTTTTTTAGGAATCCAGGTCTGTGTAGAAATGCAAGCTGAATAGTTGTGCCTTCAGTTTTACTCACTGGATTTATTAGTAGTCTGTCAGGTCATCTGTATAATATTCATATTCCTATTGTACCTCAAATTTAGTGACTTAAATCCTGCTTGTCAACATTGTCTGTTAGCAGTGTACTTTTAAGCAACTAAGGCCCCAGCATGGCAAGGTGCATGATAATATCCATAACTTTAAATCTGACTAACTTTGATGTTCAAAACCTCCATCAGCTTTCTAAATGTTTAAAATCAAGTTTAAAAAATAAGTCACAAAAGAGAAATGGGGTGGCAGAGTGGGGAACAGAATAACCAGAGAGCAAACTGAAGGTTTGGAAGCCACTGAGATCTCCTTTCATGAGTTACTTGTGTGGGCAATATTCATGAGAATGGTTAAGCATATAAGTTTGCATTTCTCATCTGTGTGGAAACAATGTTTGTGTTTCCAGGCTGTGGCTCTAATGACAAAATTGGTAGTGCCTGTCTTGAGACACATTTTCTCTTAATTTATTTGCAGTAGTGTTTGTATGACATTGGATAATTTTATGAGTCTTGGTGAATCCTACACTGTTAGCTATAAAATGGAGTACTGTAAGAATACGTGTTTTACTGAGTGTGATATCTCAGAATTTTTAGTATCAAGGCTATATTATTATTTGTAATGCTATAGTGAGCCATGGTCATGATCATAGTAGAAATGCAGAATAAAGAAATAGTCATTGATATAAAGAACTTAGGTTGACAGCCTTAACAATTTCTATGTTTTTGCTTCTCATTTGTCTAGAATACAAACAACACACTAGTTAGTTGTGTACGTTGGGGCTAGAGTAGCTATAGGGTAGAGCAGCACTCAATTGACAGAATATTGAGAGCTTTGAACTGCTTCAGTGGGGCACTTCAGGACTGGGCATTAACATCTTATTGCAATGCTGAATGTATCAAGGTCTTTTTTTCCTCCTTTTGAAGAGACAGTCTGTTACAGCATCACTTCAGGGAGTTTTAACCCTCTAGCTTAAGCTGCATCAGGTTGAAGCTTTATCCCCAGTGAATTGATTCAGATCTAGGTGTGTTGATTGGTAAGGCTATGATACCTAAGTAATGTGTCTGATAGTGCCTTACTGAGCAGCAGTTTTTCTCTCACTGTGCCACAGCATCCTTTTTCAATCCTTAAAATCACGTTGCTACTTAGAGTGAGCAAGTTCTTCCCAGGTACATATGTAGACTGTGATGTCATACTGCAAGAGCATCTAGTATTTGCCCTGGGGTCTGTTTAATTATTTTTTAAAATTAATTTTGATTATTACAGCTGATTACACCTCAGTGAGCAATGTAATTGATATTTGTAAATGTATCCCAAGGAACATTTTGTACAACATGCTTTTTGCTGTTGAAGGTTAAAGACTCCGTTATTGGTTTTTCCCTAAATATGCCCACATCATTAGTTCCTCCAGTGAAAAGGTTGCCATCTGGAAAAGGCAGCACGGAGACATTATTCAGGCACAAGTGCATGAAATTGGTGTTTCTGCATCTTCTGTCTCTCTTCTGCAAGGAAGGGGCTTGTAATTAAAGGAGCTGGGTTTGAAGGAAACATTACTCATTTGGTGTTATTCCTTATCATGTCAAAGACTGACAGCTCTGTAGCTCTGATAAATTGTTCCTTTCAATGAGATGCAAAGCTCCAATTCCAAATATTCTTCTCCACTTTCCCTCTCCCTGCTTTTCCCTCCAGCCTATATTTGAAAGGACTTGCTGTAATTTTCAGAGATAGAAATTGAGGGGGAAGAAAATGAATTCCTTTGCACTTCCACCGTCCTTTCTTCACTTTCTTCATACACTTTACAACAGAGATAAAAGGTGAGATTCTCAATATCAAAGGAAGCTGTGAGCACAAAAATTGAAAGTAAATGGGATTCCTGTCTAATGTAACATAAAGCTTCTGCAAATTTCATATAGAAGACTATTTTAGCTGAGGTGGTGTGTTTTTTTTGTTGTTGTTTTATTTTTTTACTTTAAGAATGTCTCTACACTGAATAGGATTAGGCTTTTGGTGTGATTGTTGCTGTACCAATATAGAAATAACCTAATTATGGATTACAACTAGGGTTTGGCAAATGAAAATAGTCACTTATTAATAGTGTCAAAATGTCTGTAATGGAAAGCACACAGATAATGTCAAACAATGCTTGGAATTTGATTCAGTATTATATTTTGGCCTCTCATCTTAAATGCATACGTTGAAGGAAAAGATGACAGGATTGCAGAATGGTTGAGGTCAAAGGGGTTCCTGGAGGTCATGTTGTTCAAACCTGTTGCTCAAGCAGGGTCACTAAGAGCAAGTTACCAGGGACCATGTCCAGATGGCTTCTGAGTGTTTCCAAGGATTTAGATTCCACAAGTTCTCTGGGCAACCTCAGTGCTCAGTCACCTTCACAGTAACAAAGTGTTTCTTGATGCTAAGGCGGAACATAAGTGAAGGTGATTCCCTGCTTTTTGATGGCAAATGTCAGAACAAGCAACCAAATACAGCTGTTTTTTCTACATATTCCTGAATCTGTTTTGCTGTCTCATGGTCTGCTCAGGTCTCTGTCTGGAACACATGAGCATTCAGAAAGAAGAGTTTGATCACATTTCTAGGAGTGGAAGTGCAATTTTTTCTGGTATTTGCTACCTTGTGCTTTCTTGGAAGTCTGAATAGCCATGCAGGGGCAAGAGGAGCACTATACAAAGTCAGGTGCTCCCTTAGCACTTAGAGGTGACAGAGTTGGGCAAGCTCACCAGCAGGAGGGTCTATAAAACTCTTGAATACAGTACTAGAGGTTTCAAAATCATTGGCTTTCCTGTTTCAGAACAAGTCTTCTGATCTTCTTCTGCCTTCCCTGTTCCCTACCCTTCTTCCCTCATTTTGCTGTTGAAATCTTAGGGTATGTAATTAATTTTTAGGTTAGCAATGACCAGTTATTTTTGTTGTTTTCAACAAGCTGCAAGAGCAGCAAGAGACTGTTGTAGCCAACCATTTATGATTTCAGTAAATTGCAAATCCATTATCAGCTTCTACCATGCTGAGGGTCTTAAGGTTCTTTCTGAGGATGAATGCCTGAGCAAGGTTACAAGCAGAATACTTCTAACAACTGTAAGACATGCTGCCTCGGGGCTGTAGATATAGTTGTTATGCTTTCCAGGAAATGCACAGCCTCCTGAGTGGTACAGCAGGCCTGATCATGCCTGTCCTCTCTCATTTGGGTTCATTAATTGCATTCCTTTGCCAAAGGGTGATAGAGTTCTGAGACTTCATTCACTCCTGGCTGTCAATCTTGCTTCTCATTTTTTGCAGCCATATATACTGGTGTTTTGCATTAAGTGTGAAGGAACACTGAGAAATGACCTGCTTGAAACTAATATTCTTAAATCATATTTGCAAACTATTGGGTCAGACGTTTGTGTGCAAAAGTCTGTATTTTAGAGGGTAGTTTTAAACAAGACTTTTCAAGCAGAAGTGTTTCATGTTGAGCTGAAGACTGATGGTGCACCTGCAGACCCTTGTAGGGGTGTAGAATACTTGGCCCCAGCACGTAATATCAGCATTAGCTCAAAATGCTGTCAGTGGGTTTTTGAGTTTGGTAAAAAAAAAAAAAAAAAAAAAAAAAAAGCTTTATGTCAACTTGATGGACATGAATTTAGAGATGGTTAGTGGTAGAACTAATACTGGATCAGCACTTTCAAACACTAACTGCTTATTTCCTGTATAGTTACGGCGTCTTTCAATAACCAACTGTAAAATCAAGAAAGATGTTGACCAGCCTGGGTTTTCAAACAATACTGGGGCAATTAGATCAGAGAATGTTTAAGGGGTGGAAGTATGTGGGTTTCATCCAACCTCTCTGGTGTTGGATGAAATGAACTTATTTTAGATATAACAGTAAGGACGCAGGATGGACAAGCTCATCTTAACAGTCCATGGTAGGTGAAATGAAGTTTAAAAAATATATTATCTGAAATATAATCACAATTCTTATTTAAACAAACATTTTTCTTACTAATTACTCTATTGGTCTTTTACCTGCTTTTTGGGTTAACTAAGTTAAAATAAGCAAACATAAAATGGTATTTCTTTGAAAAGTGCATTATTTGTGTAACATCTTTATCTTCAGATAGAAGGATAATTAACATCACTAATTATCTAATTAAGTTCATTAACCATCCACCAACAGTGCACTGTGAAGTTGACATTATGTTCTACTGTCAACAAATGCTTTGATTTCTTAGGAAGTAATTAAAATGTAAATTAGCATGTCATTAAATGCACAAGGGAAGATTAGAATCAAATATTCATTTCAAAACTGCTCATAGCACACATTTTTACTTCAATGAAAGCAGGCACTTTGCTATTAATGATGTATATTAAACAATTTCCATTATAATATTATTGTCTTGTTTAATAACTGGCTCAAAGCTAAATTACAGTATGCTGCAGCAAGCTGGAAAAAGTTTCTTTAACTTTGAACAAAGAATTTTTTTGTCCTCTTAAGCAGTTATCTGATGCACTGTTCATTTTTCATTTTCAGATTGTTTAGAAGATCATAATGAAATAATCCAATAGGTCAATAGGTTAGATAAGAACTGCATGAAAACATACGATGCAGAGCTACCTGATTTTATGTAATACAAATTACTGAAATTTTTGAAATATTTGTGATACTTTCCACAATCATTGAAGATAACTGTTTAAAAGTGAAAATGGAATATAAAGGTTGCATAATGATGAAAACAAATTATTAGGCTAACTCAGATCCAATAGCTATTCACCCCATTGTCCTCCCCTAAAAAGCCAATACCAATGGTAAAGGAGATGGTGTGTTACAGCACAATGCACAGTAGAGAATCTATCCTACCAAAGTTGTTCCTTTCTTGATTTGTATCAGTTACAATTCATCTAAAGCCTGTAACACAAGATCCAATATCCCTTCCAAAACTTTGTATAGGTAACTATTCAAATGGCTTTTTTTTTCTGTTATCCCGTGCCAGTGAAGTTCCTCTATTTAATTACATACTGTGTGAAAAGTTTTCATTTCCTGCATTTTTTTATTTTTATTTTTTGGAAAATGTGGTGCTGTTTTGTTTTTCTTTCAAGTTAGAGACTGTCTGATTCAAGCTTAAGCTTGGATATAGGATTTCAGCCAGTGGAGTTTAAGGCTTAAAGCTGTTAGCATTGTAGTTTCAACTTTCAGCTGCTGGTTGGAGAGTTTTATTTTCACATAACAGAGATCATGCCAAATGAATTGAATAGTATTAATGTGGATGGAAGCAGAGCTTTATTTGGATGCAGAGAAACCTTAGAAACAAGTGGTAGCCAGTGAAACAGAATTACTTTTTCTATGCTGAATATATAGAAAGAGAAATCACTTTTCATACTTCTTGTTTTAGAGATGTCCATTTGCTTCAGGAGTCCTGATGGAACATTTATAATAATTTCAGGAGAATTATTTGAAGTCAATTGCTTCATGACTTATGCTATTTTTTAGTAGAAATCTTTATAAGAAGAAGAGTTATGACCAACTTCACTTATCAACAAGTTATGAAATTATATGTGGCATATTATCTCATTCAAGGAGCAGTATAAAATGTACACAGGAGTTCAGGTGCCCAGAAAATTAAGTATGCATTTCCACCAGAGAACATGGATTTAAAATAGCAGAGTGTAATTTGATGATGATGCATACAAGTAAAGAATAGGAAATCAGGGGAAGTTCTAGAAATCTCCGCAGGATGAATTTAAAGGTTCCTCTTAAACAAGGGCATAGTTTGCCTGCCTGTGCCCTCATTCCATGTTGTTATCCTTGCTAGCCAGATTAAAGCTTGGTTGTACTTGACTGTGTTCCATTCATACTTTCTGTTGCTATGGAATAATCATGTCACCTTTAAATGCATGTCATTTTAAGAAAACTGTTAATTTTGTGGACTATGGAGAGATGTTTCTTTCTATTCTGGACTCTGAGCTCTAAGCATATACTAATATTTACAAATTTATTTCTTCAGCTAAAGGATTAGAAATGCACATTTTTCTTAAACAAAAGCCACAATTCAAATATAATCAGAAAATTCCAGTGTGAAGTTTTCAGATAAATGTACTATGACACTATGTAGTAATAAAGCCCTAAGTTACCACAATTGTGGCACTTGTTAGAAAAATCACCATTTTCAACAGAAATAAGAAAATGGTCAGAAAGAACAAATGAAGGAAAGAGAGACCTTACTCCCAATATCACTGAAGAATGACTTTCAGCACTCGCTAGAAGAGGTAACACCTGTTCTGTAACTGGAGGGAAACTGAGTGCTCAGGAGGTTGAGTGAATTATCTCAAAGTCACATAAGTCATTCTCAGAGACAGGAATAAAGGACAGATCTCAACTTACATTGAACTTTTTAGCTATTAGGAGTAACTTTCCTGTTCTCATAAGAATTATCTCTTCAGTAGTATCAGCTGTTGAAAAGGTGTGTGTGTGTGCATATATACACAATTTATAAATATATAGTTGATGTAGAAGAAGGGAAGTTTCTGTGCTGCTCAAGTTTAGCTGACAATACTGTGTTGACTCATCACATGTACACTGTACTTTGAGTTTATCCCCTTGAAACTTACCCTTGTGTTGGGGTACATTTATGGAGTATTGAAATATGGCGGTTTTTCTCATTAAGCTTGCTATTCCCCAACCAACTGGAGATGCCAGGAATCCATCCATGATCCTTAGGAGCAGTTGGCAGTGTGCATTAGCCTCCTAGCGGGTTGAGGCACGAAGCTTACATGCAACACTTAACTGCTGGAACTGCAGTCTGTTGAAAAACTAAATGAATTTTGGCAAAGTAACAATAAAATCCACATGGCAATAACAATTTTGTGATTCAAAAGAGCCTGAAAACAGCTCTTAATGTGGAGAGTATATGCTAAGAACTAGGACGAACTGCTCTTTGATGTTAAAAAAATACTATCTGCCATAGCTTAATGTTTATTACCTGGTGACTAGTGAAACTTTTTTTTTCCCTTATGAAATGAACCTACTTGCTTCCTGGTTCACAGCCATTTACTTGAAAAGTAGTCTGGTTATGAAATAGTTGTCTTATTGTTTGTTTGCACAGGGCAGTAGCATACCTGGCCTCTGATTCACCATGTTAGATTTAGGACCAGGGGTAGACGTGTGTCATTGGAAATGGTAGCCCGTTTTTCTTCTGTAGCTAAGTACAACAGGACTGATGAATTGGAGACTTCAGCCAGCTTTAGTAATTTACTGTGACACTCAGATTCCTCTCTGTAAAATGGCAATGCTACCTGTAATCCTATCCTCTGCTTGTGAGGCTGATTTATTCTCCGTGTTCTAGCAGGAACAGACCAGAAGTATTGGGCTTCAATTGTGTATTTGTGGGGAGGGGAGAGAAATTCTGGTTAGATTTGTGGAAACAGGATGAGTATGAGAACTGAAGTAAATACTACAAGATAGAGTTCATGCTTTGGAAGAGTTTAGCCTCAAAACTTAACTGTTGCCAATCTAGCTCTGTAGCTATGTAAATAAGTGTTTCAGGAATTTTTCCATTAAAACAATTCTTGGCTTTGGATGGTGACTGCAAAAACTGATACATTTTGTAGAAAATTTCTCCTGCCCAACTAAATCATATGGTCAGTGACAGGAGATCCACACTGGTTAGTCCAGGGAACAGAGCTGGGATGTGGAGCTGCTGACAGAGGAGCAGTGCTGCACCACAGACAAACACCATTTAATGTTGAACTACTGAGAAACATACCTGAGTAAAACGGAACAATTTTCCCCTTGTAAAATGACATTTTCTTATAGTTCTGTGTCATTAAAAATGCAAATTCTGTTTGATTCAAGATGAAAAGTGGTTGAAATATAAATCTTACATTAATAGCATGTTTGTCATTTCAATGATGCTCATTTTCTGTTTACTGCTTTTTCAGTTGTCACCCACAGAGGTTTTAATCACACTTAACTGTCACTTTTACGATGTCCAAGTGCTGTTCATTTATTAAATGTATGCTTATATCTTAATGCTTGGATTAAAGTCAAATCTGCACCCCATCTTAGTAGCAGAAAACCCATCTGTAAAAGTTGTAATAGAAATGATAATTGATATTGAAGAAAAAGTAAATCTGTTAATACACAGTCTGTTCTTCAGATCTGACAGTATCACTGAAGAGATTTTTTTACCTGCAGACCTCTATTACTTCAGATATTTCACCCACAAGTAATAAGTTTGGGTAGTTTTACCTTCAGTGTCTTGTTTTTCATAAATGTGGTTGTTAAAACACATTTAGTCAAGCCTAGTTACATATTATCAAGCCTAGTTACAAATAACTGTGATTTTAACATTTTTGTATTTTTTATAAACTGGAACTAGGTTTTGTATTTTCTGGTATGTTCGCAAGCAATAATAAGTAAGAAATGTTGCATTGTTTAAATATAAGTGTATGCTTTAACACCCGCTGAAACAGAGACTTTTATGAATGAGCTATCAAATCTGATTCTGCTGTGCACAACCTACTTGCTAGTTACATACGCTAATTACAGGTACTTACATGTACTTTTTTCTGTCTGTCAGAGCACCTTATGTGCTGTTCTATTTGTCTGCTGTGCCCATAGAACACTTTCAGAAAACCTAGTGATTGTTCAAATAGCAAAAAACAAACAAACAAAAACCAACCAACCAAACAAAAAAACTCCCAAATAGAATTTCGAAAGGAATTTTAGAGGAATTAGGGATATGGACTCTTTCTGTAACATAAGTACTAATATAACGTAAGTACTAATATCTGGCAAATCAACTATATTAGAAAGTGTGCTGGCACTAGGAACAACTTAATAGCAGCAGAAGGGATTTCCAAATTGGTTTAAGTTGTTCCCCCTGCTACTGCAAATTATTGCCACATTCATCTTTGTGAGATTACCAAGCTGTTTCAAAGTAATTCAGGTTGGTTATGTACCATCACCAGTTCCCATTCATAGTGGCGGGATGTTCCAGAGACTCACTTGTCTTAGTTTCTCCAACTGTAAGGTAGAAATAAAGGCACTTACCTCCTTCATAAATACCTCTGATAGGTACTTTCCTATCAGAGAGAGTAGAGTACCTATGAGGAGTGGTTGAGAGAGCTGAGACTGTTCAGCTTGAAGAGCAGGAGGCTCAGGGAAGATTTTACTAATGTGTACAAATACCTGAAGGGAGGATGCAATCATGACAGAGCCACACTCTTTTCTGTGGTGCTCAGTGCCAGGACAAGAGGCAATGAGCAGAAACTAAAACACAAGAGGTTCCATCTAAACACCAGGAAACCCTTATTTTCTGTGTGGGTGATGGAGCACCAGAACAGGTTGTCCAGAGAGGTTGTAGAGTCTTCCTCCTTGGAGATCTTCAAAAGTCATCTGGACACGGCCCTGCTTGAGCAGAGGGGTTGGACCAGGTGACTTCCAGAGATCACTTCCAACATAAACCATTCTATGATACTGATGAAAATCACTGTGCAAGAGTAGATGTTTTTATTTAATACATCTAACATAGCTGCAATGCTATGCAAGTGTTCTTTGTGTACATATATATTTGTTTATCATACTTATTTAGCTTAGAAAAGCAAAAGAAGTAGATTAACATCACTAGTTCTAGTCCTCACCAACAGATGCTGAAAACACATGCTTCAAATTAAGTATTTGATTATTTTCACTGTCATCTGTCTGACTACTGACTTTGTTGGATTGGACCTGTACACTTGCCATTGTGAGAGATCTGGATACATGGGCTGTCCTTTTGGATCTTCATCTTGAAGCTTATTTTTATTTATTAAGAGCTTTGGTGTACGTGTGTTCTGTAATACAACATGCAGCCTGTAATTCCCCAAAGAAAGCCCCAAAGCGCAGAGCTCCAATGACATAATGTTTCTTTAGGAAAGATCTGTGGCATTTGTGGAGTCTGTATCAGGTACTGTGAGTTTATTATGGCAAGCCTGGGTATTTATGGACTGCAGGAGTGTTAAGTGATATATATACACACATGCACATATAACACATACATATAAAAAATAGACATAAAAACATTCCAGAGCTCAGTAGGGAATTGTTAACTTAAAAGTTACACCTCAATCTTTTTTTTTTTTTTTCTTTCTCTAACCATTTTTTATTACAAACAGTCCTTCTATTGCTTTTGTTGAAAGAAATTACAGAAAATCCACTCTCTGGGTTTTTTGGCGTGCCATTTTTCTCTGCTTGCCAGCATTTTTCTTCTTGCTGGTTTTACTATTCCTCAATGCTAATCATTTTCACTTTTATTTGCCTGAGGTCTCCATGCAGCAAGAGGAAAAATGGATTTGGATTCTGTGCGTTGTACCCCCTTCTCCCCTGCCATCCCCCCGCTCCCAGTAGAGAAATAGCTTGTGAATTCCATCACCTTTTGAAGCTCTAAATATTGTCTGGGGAATGTGGGCTAGCAAAATGACGTGAGTCTACTTCCAATGCAAGTGCCTAAGGCTGCAAGGTGGAGAAGTCTGTATAAGGAAGACTTAAAGTGTGTTACTGTGCTCAGTTTTAGGCCAGGATGGATTAATATGGCCTTTTAGTCTGATCTTCCTTAGAATATATGTTACAATTTCTGCATTCAGAGTTGCTTTTCTGTATATTGAAACACAACCCATACATAATGTCACACAATTCTAATAATTATCAAAGCTGATATATCCTTTTTGTTCAAGATAAATATTTAACCCTAACACTGTTGTGTTCAACCTACAGCATGGAGTTGCCATTTTAAAGGATAACCCCCTACAGTATATGATTTCAGGATGCGTCTTTCTAATGGAATCTGCTTATTTATTAGCAGGTCACAGCAAATGTCACACTAGTTGTTCATTAAGCTTTACTGTATGGTCTTAATTGTTCAGACCAAACATTGGATAGATGATAGCCTGGTCTATACTCTTTTCAGTGTGTGTGTGTGTGTGTATATATATATATTTGCAGTCACAGCGATCTCCAGTTTTGTTAACTGTTCATTTTATTTTTACAGCCAGATGGATTTCTTGTGGGGGTGGTCACTGGGGACATGCTCATCTGGTTAAAGCTGACTAGCTAGAGCTCATTTGGAAGCCAAAGTGGTTAGTCTTCATTCCACCAGATGTGGCTAGCAGAATTTTTCCTTCAGAGAACCCTCCGTGTGTTTGGAAGGCTCGGAGCTGTGTCAGGGAAGGCAGTGAGAACCTTTTCAACATGGGCTTTGAGCTCAGGGATCTGATCAGTGACCATGTCTGAAACACAGAGTGTGCGGAGCTGAAACAGCTGCCAGCAGGGCACTGGCTCTGCTTGAACAGCCTGCGGGTATCTGAAATGGTTGCTAATACATGGAGGGATTGGTTGTCTACTCTGAATGGCTTTTACCCTATGTCTACAAAAAGCTGGGATCTCAGCTCTCCTCCTGTACTGAGCCTGGCTCAACAGCGTGGAGATTCTGTTGCTTTCTAGGTCAGCCTTTATGGGAGTTTTGCATGAATTATAGAATACTTTTGTGAGGCCGCAACTGTGATTACAGGTTTAATGATGCTTTAAACAAACAAAAATGTAATGACTTTCATCAGTGTAAAACAGGAGCTTCCTGCAGGGAAACAACAATAAATGTGACTTCACGGCAGGGGTGCAGACCTGGCTGACAGCCAGCAGTAATCGGCACACCACATAGACCTTGTGTGTTAACTTAATTAGAGCACAGTGCAAGCAGCAGCTAGACAGTTTGCTGTGAGGAATCACTGTCAGCGTGGCACAGAGTCCATGCATTTAAAAGTTACCCATCTGATCCATGGCTGTAGGTAGCGAGAGTCTGGGACTTTCACAGCCAGTTTAGACTTGGGCTGTGACTCAGAGCAATCTGACTTTCTGACCATTGTTAGAAACCCTTCAGGGACACTGGTGGGCACAAGACCTTTTGTGTGGCACTGAGGGCACTTTAAGCTGTCCTATGTAATCTCTGAACAGCTTCTGCCTTCTCTGCCACTACTAATCCTCAGGACCTTATTAAAGGAACAGAAACTTCTGCTACTCTCTGTAATGCAGTTAATAAACAGCCACCCTGATTCATTTTCTCTTCATCTTATTGTTTTGGTGTACCTCTTACACATTTGGCTGGCGATTGGAGTAGATATTTATGGTTTAGATTGTATTGTGGCGTGTGTGTATCTGTGTAATTCAGCAGTGTTTAGGAACATCATTGTGAGTCCCATAGCGACCCATTTGCAAAGTGGGGAATGCAGCAAATAATCTCCTGACAGCAGTTTATCAGTCTCATGCTTGCACAGAGACCCTTCCTTAGCTTAAGTTCATTCATATACAATAACAAATGCAGAGACTATTGATGCAGGTTCACTGTTCTCTGAGTCTAGAACATCCTGGAAGGGAAGGTGGCCGGGAAGTTGTGTCAGACTGCTTTGGGGGACACGTATTTCCAGAAGCACCTGAGTAATGCTGGGTTTAAGGCGTATCCATGCTGCATAGTGAAGCAGAGGCAGTTACTGTGGTTGTCATCTTGCACTAGCACAGCTCTACAATCTTCTAGTTCTAAAACTAGCTCAGAGATCTCTGCATCATATTCCCATTAAATAGCAGATTTATACTGAAAGTCATTTGTTGCTGGTAGATCTAGGCTCCTAAATATCAAAAATATTTTTAGGAGCAGTTGTTTTCCTGTGTGCAGAATGGGGACATGGACCAGCCCTTTGTCTGTGCTTTCTGTTTATACAGCAAGGAGTAGGTGTATAGTTAGAAATCCCAGATCCTTACCTCAGTTGGAGTCTTGACAACAGCAAATTGTTTTTTGTTTGTTTGTTTGTTTGTTTTTGCTACTTGTAATACTAAATATCTTAGGTCTGAAAGGAGAAGCCTTGCAGTTTTGTTTTCTTTCTCCTTCTTGAGTAATTCCACTAATGACCCTTGTTAAGATCATGGATATGTTCATCTCCCTTGTGTGAGTGTGCAGCTTGCTCTCAGATGATTGCCTCATCACTGTGCTGTCTGGAGAGCTGTCAGGCCGTATTCCCTAATTATTTTTCAGAAGACAGAGAAACTAATGGCTGCTTTTGTCCTTTGGGGCTTACACTTGCAGCACCTTGTATGGGTGTAATGTGTTCTGATGTTTCTTCTAGGGATTTGTGTCATGTATGGAACAGTACCGAAGAACTGGGCAGGAGCTGTATGCCTCTTTGTACAAGGATCATGTACAGGTAAAGAACAGGAATGTTGTGTGACACCTTTCTGATTTTGAAAGGTTGCTCTTGGACTACCCTGAGAATCAGGCATTTCAGAGGTGAGATAAGTAGTGTGCCTGTACCAGGCAGTGAGCTCCATTGCTGACCTCATCACTAACACATGATACAGGATCCATCACTCACCAAATAGTCTGCAGATCCTCACTTTATCTTTAGGAGCCTTTTGTTTTTGTTGTTTGTTTAATTGATTTATTCCACTCATATGCTGGCAGAAATGAAAGTGAGGGCTTTGACCTTTTTTCTTGGCAGCCAGTAAAACTTTTCAAGAGAATTCACTCATAGTCAGTAAAATCTCACAGGTATGTTTCTTTTTCAAGATTGACCTTCAGGGACCAACAAGCTTTTAATTCTTTGAAATTTGAAATTCACCTCTCCTTTAGATTAATGTTTTAGTGTGTTCCTTCTCACCTCCTCCCCAAGTAGAAATATTTAAATTTATGCCATGTTTGGAGGGAGTATAATATTTTTCTGAAACTTTCAGACTCTGTTTTCATTGAGCATGGTTGTTGCCATTAAACATGAGTTTTGGCCAGAAAAATTGGAGTTGAATGAATCCTCTGTGAAGCTGCTCTCTTGGCTCACTGCTTTTGAGCTAAATATCTAAATGAAAGCAGCTGTTCTCAAGGAGGTTGAAGTAAGCTACATTCTTATGTCTGTTGCTTTTATCTGATTAGTAGCATCTCCCAGAGCACTCTTTTGGTAGTCAGTCAGACCTGTGCTGGGTCTGCAACACTTGCTCTGCTGTGGTCCCACGTGGCAGATCCCTCTAAATCGCTGGGGTGGTGTCATCACTGGGTGGCAGGAGGGAAGTGTGGAGGAGTGACAAAGTGGTTCTGTCCCACAGATGCTGCAGTGTGGTTACAGCAAAGCAGCCAAGGACTGGATGGTACTTGAAGAGCAGCTTTTCTACAGGAGAGGCCCATGGGGAATTGCCTCACAGTCCTTAGAGCAGCGATGGATTCTTGACTGTTTTGAAGGGCCTTCACGTATGAGGAGGAGGATTCAACATGGGAACACCCGAGCAACGATACGAATGAAGAGTGAGGTAGAAAATATTTACAGGAGGTGCACAAATTCTGTTACAGTTGCTGGTGTCTTTCTAATCCTCTGTTTCTACTGCTTCTTCATCACCTGATTTACCCATATGCTCTGCCATGCATATGGAATCCATTGAATCAGTCTTTGTTTGAGAGAGAGATTAACAGCAACTGCAATGAATTTGGCAGCCATGGAATGATTTTCCATCTTTTCTGATACAAAATCTAAAATAATTGAGAATATAACCCAGACATATTTTTCTGCTTGTAATATCTCATGGGTATAGTATTTTGCAGTGTATCCAGCAGAGTCTGGTTAGAAAGCTGCACCATCCTGTTAGCCTTATGCATATTAGGGCTGCTAGAACTAGTGAATGATCAAGAAGGGGAATTAGAGTAGTTTGAACTAAGCATTGACCTGTGTATATGGGGAATTTAGTACAGCCTGTCTCCATAGATTCTAAGTGCCAAATCCTATCAGTCAGAAGCTGAAGCAATTAATATGTCAAGAGGTTTCCATCTTTAGGACATTTTCAGCTTTTATACAGAGTTTGAATTCTGACAATTTTCTGCAGTCTGGGTTATATGATTTTATCCTATAACAGGCCTCATAGAGGTTCATCTTTGAAAAGACAATAGACCTTGTGCTTAATTGTTGACACTTATTACTCTTACATCTAGTTCTTTTTTGGGGTCCTTTCAAATGTGTTTATTTGATTTTCCAGGGCACTTACCTGCAACATAGTTCCAAATCTGTGCTTTGCTCTGCAGCAGGGTTTTGTTTATGTTTACGTGACAGCATATTCTTCTGTAGTCATACCTAGTCTCTTTTCAGGTTCTCCTACCAAACAGAAATGAAACAACCCCCACTGCTGAAGTGGATTCAGGTAATGGTTTAGGGCTAAATTACATTGTGGTAGTGGGTAAATACAAACAGCCAAAGAGAGCTGTGGACAAGGCTCCAGGTCAGAATTTGGTCTAGGTAAAAAGCTTAGTGTTCTGGGCTAAAAAATAAATAAAATAAATAAATTTGAACGTCTATTAAAAGATTGGCACAGTTATTATAGGTGGTATAAATACCTGGTGATAAATGGCTCAGGGAAGTGATTATAGGAAATGTGAGTTTCCAAGAATGTGGACAGAATAATGGAGAATGTGAGGAAATCTCCAAGAAAATTAACATGTCAGATTTGTTTTTCAGTGTTCAAAATGGGACCAGGTTTTTCAAATATAGTAATTGTCAACATTTTTCATTTCCCAAGGCCAGGATTTCTGTTACATGAGACATTAAAAGAATGAAAACAACAGACTAGTGAAATATGGTACAGAGGTTGATAGGTTTTCAGAGGGAGGAAAAAATTAAGAAGTTCAAGTTCAGAAATGTCAGCCAAGTCTAAGGCTGTGGATTTTATGTCCAGCTTTTAGTGTACATTGTTGGATATAGGCAGTATATTGTTGTATGTTTCTTCATGTGCTAGGGCCCAGGAATTGAGGGAGAATGGAGCCTATTTTTTAGGCTCAGAACAAGACTGAAGTACTATGTAGTTTCTTCGTGGAAGTAACTGCAGTCTACTTCGGTAAGAAGGATTAAGAGAAGGCTGATCACTCCTTCCCTAACTGTGTGTACAGTACAAATTCCCCAAACTTAGGGCAAGATAAGAGCTTGGGCAAGATATGGAGTGGGTTATCTCTCCTTGTGTTGTTTTATGATCCTGCTCATTGCATGTTCATGGGAGACTGCCATTTTCAGTTCTTCCTAATTTAATCTGAGTATGTAAACAGAGTCTTTTTAAAATTATTTGGTTATCATATGATCAGCCCAACGCAGTACAAAAATGTGAATAAATATGTTTATTCAGTATGTTTGAATCTTCAGTGATGACAGGGATTTGATTTGAATTATGACTGAATTGTGGGGATCTGGTTTTAGTTGAACTAAGCACCCTTCTTTAGCAGTCACGGATTTTACTTCTCATGCCTATTTTTTTGCTGATCTGCAAAATATGATAATGTTATTTCCCAAAGTAGAACAGGTTGGGTGAAAGTCTAAAGTGCAGATTATTTTGTTGTCATCTGGCTGCCACTAAAACTGCCATCTCTTTCATACTCATATAGGAGAGCTGACATTAAATGGAGCAGAGAGGGACATGGATGAGAAAGGATCTGACTGTAACCAGCTAACGTTCTTCCCTGCTCTACATGAAAGTTTCCATTCAGAAGACTTCTTGGAGCTATGTGTGGAGAGACAAATTATACTGCAGGAGTTTGCAGAGAGTGAAAAGGTAGCAAAGATGAACTAGAAAATTTTCTCAGGGGAAATGGCTTTTAGAGGGTGAACTGGATGTGGAGGCTTACCTGTTCCTCTCAGTTTTTGGTTCAGATGGATTCAGTCTACAGTAGATATCAATATCTGTTTCTTAAGAGCACTTGCAATTTTCCAGACTCTGTACAAATGCCTATATAGGGTTACTATTGAAGAGCATTTAACACTAACTCTCTGAAGTAACAGCAAAAATTTTGGGTGTGTGACCAAGGTATTCTGGTACGTGTGAGACAACATTGTCTCATTTTGCCTGAGACATGGCAAATTATACAGACCTGAGATTCCAACTTCCCTACCCTTATCCATGCCCAGAGCAGTGTCTAGATCCAACTTATTACCCATGGAAGGTTGTGCTAGATTTGTAAAAATGCTAGTTCAGTGATGTTCAAAATCTCTTCCTGATGAATACCAGTAAATATTTTTGTTGTCCTTTCACATGCCCTTTTTTTTTTCTCCACCTCTCCTTGAATGCTGGACAGATTCTTCCCCCTGAGACCATAGAGACCTTCTCTGCTTCATATTTGTCTGATGCTTCTGTTGTCTGATCTATTCAAAACTGTGCTGTTGCTTCTTGGATGTTGTGCTGGACTGGTGACCCTTCTCTCTTACATCTTCACAGTGTCTTCTGTGTCTAAGAAAGAGGCAGGTTCAGGAATGCTGTGAGGACAGGAACTGGGGAGTAAATAAGAGTGACTCTGTCAGCAGGACAGTAACTTCACCCTGGTGTTCTCAGTTTAATCCCTTGCTCAAAAGCTGGCAACCTGCCCTTCACTTTTAACATACTCCCTGCAATGGTGTCTTTGGGTCAAATCCTTCATGTTGGATATGCTCTGCACATAGCCATTTCTCCCAGGATTACGAGATTTTTGTCACAAAGAGTAGACCTAGCCTCATTCTGTGATCTTCTACACTGTACATTTTATTTGAAGTGGCATTGTTCCCCCTGTTGGCCCAGGAGTTAGCATCCCATAATGGAACCTAAGGGTTAGACTCAAGCATTTAGACTCTGCTGTTACAGTGCTGTGTGATGGTTGTACTTAGGTATAGAAATGCTTATTTTATTTTTGTCTCAGTATCTTAGCTGAATTTTCTTGGCATTTTGCCAGGAGTCACATTTGTGTTCTCCAACGTGATGGCTTCCTTAAGCTATTAAAGCTGTTGGTATATTGTCTATACAACATACTTCATTCCCCTGCTTCTCCTCTTCCCTGCCCCCACATACCTCTCCACAGCAGAAGAGTCAGGCATGAATATGTGAGGCATGTTTTCTGTGTGCTGATCTCATTTTTAGCCTTTAGGCTGTCTGTCTCTTCTCCATGTAACTCCACGGGAAGCCGTCAGAAACGCCAGGCATGCTTTTTCCAGCAGCAGTCACTGTGCTGCCGAGCTGACAGAAGTATTAAAAAAAGCAGTAGGGGGTGACATTAGCTGTCCTGTGCTCACTTAGTGCACTGCAGTCCTGCCTTGTAAATGGCTGCCTCATGAGCTGTTTGCACTTGAACCAGGCAACTGGAACCATCTTACCTACTGCACTGCACAGAGAAGTCATTGTGATGCCTTGGCAGCTACTAGATAGATTTCTGGAACACAGGGATAGCTCTATTCTGTAAAGCGGTCCTTGTTTCATATTGTCACCCTCTGCTATTTTTTTCTTCTATTGCCGTTAAACAAGCACCTTTGTACATATTCAGATGTGCAACAGCTTTTTGCAGAAGTAGCAGATCAAATGCTGTTTGACCAAATGCTCAGTCTGTTTACAGCAAGTTAAATAAGGAAAATATTGGTGTGGGTGAGGTATTCTCCTGCTAATATAATCTAGTCTTTTGTTTTATCCTGCTTGTAAAATAAACTAAAACATTTCTAGGCATTCCTGTGAAATCATTTGAAGTATGCATTTTAAGTATGGTAGGCCAAGGAAGGAAGCTTCTGAGTATTGTGAAGGTTAGTCTCTGAGTGGAGATAAATCTTAAGTGGGAGCAGTCATGCTCTGTTTGAACAGAACCCAAACCATGAAAAGTTCAAGCCTTTAGACGTTCTTTTTGTTGCCTTTTTTTTTATGAATTAAACTAACCATAGAGGAACATATTTCCCAGATTTCAAAGTCAAACCTTCTGAATTTAGGAATTTACAGAGATCAAGAAATTAATACCTGATTTGTGCAACTGTAGCCTTTAATGACATAATCATTTACTAGTTTGTTCCCTTCTGTGCTACCAGTGCATAGAATGGGTAGGTATGTATGTATGTACAAATCCATACCTTCAAAGCACCATTTAGTTATACTGATCATGTTTTTTCTCCTCCAGCCATGGTCCTTGTAATACATATTGCTTACCTTCATCATTCTGCAGCTAGTAGGGATGCTATAGGCCCCAGTCATCTTCCTTACACAGTGGTAACCTATCAGTAGAATTGCCAGATGTATGAGTCTGGCTGTGTGCTGTTCTTTTCCCATTTCTTTATGTACTCTGCACCATTTTCCCCTAGACCCCACCAACTTTCAGTGATCTAGATCCAAAAGGCAAAAGCCTTATATGTGACACTGGTAAAAAGCAAGATGCAGAGGGTGTTGTGTTTGGCTCTGTGGTGGTACAAAAAGAAGGAAGTGGCTGTTAAAAGGAATTGTACGTGCCCACAGCTTGCCCCCTCAAAGAGAGGCTGGGCATAAGGAATGGAGGTTCAGGGCAGATTTTTGGTAGGCTATAGGAGAATGGTGGGTGGGTAGCTGAGACATTTTGTTGCTTTGCCTCCTTTACAGATAGCCGCAGCCTGGACCACTTGTGGAAGCTAGGTAAAAGGACTGCTCTTAGTGGGCTCAGGCGAACTGTAGCAAAGCAGTTCGTATACAGCCTAAGACTGTATTTTTCACGGCCTCAGTATTCTGAGACCATGTATGCTGTAGGCATGGAAGGAGAGGTAATGTGCATTGTGAGTGATGTTATGCACAGTTCTGCAGCTGTGCATGCAAGAGAAAAACTGCAAAATTGCACAAGAGAAATGCTAATAGGAACCTGTTTGATCTAATCTATCAGCTTGCCTACCAAAAGCCAGGGCCAGCCCTTTAAATAACCCTGGTTTACCAGCAGATACAAGAAGATTGGATTTGTGTATCTGCAACCTGAGCCCCCAACTGTGAGATTGCCTCCCTGATCTTTACAAGCCTGAAGCAGTCCTGCCAGGTTGTTAACGTGCAGTTAACATGTAATAGATGAAGAAAGTGTAGAAGGCTTGGGAAATGATTTTCACATAGAAACTCTGAATTTTGGAGAAAAATGAAGCTCTGTTTGCCAGCAAGTCATTTGAGACAGTAAGAAATCCAAGCAGCTGGGGTAATGAATCTGAAGTTAACAAGAGGGCATGGCCTAGCAGAAATCTGGGCACAATGCCTTTCCTTAAAGGAGGGGCTGGGAGAGAGCACAGGAGATGCCAAGGACAATAATAGAAGTGGCTAGCATAAAACATTTAAAGAGGGAGAAAGATCCATTGGCTGGGAGAAAGGAGCTGATTAAAGAATAAGTTCAGTTGAAGGAGGGAGCAGCTGTGAAGTTCAGCATCTGGGACAGGCAGAAGTGTGCAGCAGCTCTGCATGCACTTAGTGGAGCCAGTGGTTTTAGGGGCATTGCACAAGCTTCACAGCTATATAAGGCACCAAGACAGTTTGTTTTCATGGGAGCACTGTTACAGTTCATCCTAGTTCAACGACGCAGAAAAGAACTTCACATGTGCTGATGTGCAGCACAAACAGGCACTAGCTGTTGGGATCGAAGCAGGAGAATAGGAAGTCAGGTCTTGGCACAAGTCATTTTCCCTTTCTATGCCTCAGTTTCTCCTCTTTCCTTCCTGCTGCATGAGCAGAGGCTGTAATGGCTGCCCCACTGCAGGAAGCAGTTCTGAGCATTAATAAAGGTTTTTGATGTGAAACTCTTCCTGTGTTAAGACAGGACTGCCTGAAGAAGGACAAGGCTTTACAGGTGATTACTCCTCTGTCTTGTCCTGTCTGGGTTTCTGCTGCAGTGGAGAGACTGCTGGGAGCCCCTTCCCAGCCCATGCTCGTGTCGTGGTTCCACTCGAGTGGGCAGCCGAGCTCCACCACAGCCGCTCTCTCACTCCCCCTCCTCCAAGAGGAATGGGGAGAAAATATGTGAAAAGGGCTCAAAGGTTGAGATAAGGATGAGAAAATCACGCAATAATTATTGTAACGGGCAAAACAGACTCAGCATAAGGAGATAGTAAGATTTATTGCTCATTACCAACATGCTAGAGAAGTGAGAAACAAAGGAAAGAAACCAAAAGCACCTTCCCCCCCATCCACCCTCTTCCACCTCCTCCCCCCGAGTGGCGCAGGGGAACGGGGGAATCGGGGTTATGGTCAGTCTACAGCACTTCTTCTCTGCCGCTCCTTCTCAGTCACTCTCGTCCCCTGTGCTGTGGGGTCCCACCCACGGGATACAGTCCTTGATGAACTGATCGTGGGCTTCCCACAGGCAGCAGCTCTTCCAGAACTGCTCCAGATATGTGTCCGTACCACGGGGTCCATCCCTCAGGAGCAAACTGCTCCAACCTGGGTCCCCCACAGGCAGCAGCTCCTGGCAGGTCACCTGCTCCTGCGTGGGCTCCTCTCCACGGGCTACAGGTCCAGCCCTGAATCTGCTCTGGCAGGGGTCTTCCACAGGCGGCAGCCTCCGTCGGTGCAGGGCCACCTGCTCCACCGTGGTCTCCTCCACGGGCTGCAGCGTGAAACCCTGCTCCACCGTGGTACTCCATGGGCTGCAGGGGGACATCCTGCTTCACCATGGTCCTCACCACAGGCCGCAGGGGACTTCTGCTCCGGTGCCTGGAGCACCTCTCCCCCTCCTTCTTCACTGACCTTGACGCCTGCAAGGCTGTTTCTCACTCCTCTCACTCTCCCAGCTGCTGTGTATCGCAGCTTTTTTTTCCCTGTCTTAAATATGCTCTCACAGAGGTGCAAAACAACATCACTTATTGGCTCAGCTCTGGAAAACAATGGGGCCCTTACCAAACATGGGGCAGCTTCTAGATCCTTCTCACAGAAACCACCCCTATGGCCCCCTGCTACCAAAACCTTGCCACGTAAACCCACTACAGCTCGTGCATTCCCACCAGAGCTCAGTCAACAACTGTGCTACTAGGTGTAAAGGGCAGGGTCCAACTCATGCTGTGTCACAAAAAAACAGAGCATCTTCAGCCAGATCTCTGCTTTTCTGGATGTGCACCTGCACCATGACATTTTATACTCCTTGTACTTGTGTCCCTCTTCATATCTGCTTCTGTGTTTTTTTGGTTGTTTTGAAAAACGTCTTTCAGTTGTGAAGCTGTAGCTGCTCCCTGGATCTCTGCAGAGCTCCAGACAAACACCAGGGCCCTGACTGCCACCTCAGGTTAGCACAGCTGATGATGCCTTAACAGTTGCTTTCTGTAGTGTAGGGTGATGTAGCAGGGTGTGGTGTAGGCAAACTTTGCTGTGGTTACTCCCAAGAGTCATGGGGAAGGGCATGAACTTGAGTGAACTGACCTAAGGGAAAATTAAAGGGCTCATATTAGTTTTTGGCAGCATTTTCTGTTTGAGTGGAGCCTGGAGTGAGACAGAGATGTCTGAGTGTGCAAGAGGTATGAGCACAATCCTATTAGAGCTGGCTTCCAGATGCTATCATCAGCTAAGGGATGCCAGCCTCTCAGGCTGGCGATGGGCCGGGACAGATGGTAGCTTTCAGCACAGAAAGCAAGGACAAAGAGCAACCCCAGTGCCCATGACCATGTACAGACAGAAACATTCTTCCACGCCTTTTCTCCTGAATACCTGATATTCTTTCCCTGCAGCATTTGGGAAGTTGGTAAAACCTGATAAGTGCACACTGAAGGAACACCTCCTGTGCATAAGGTTTTTACTCCGGCAGATTACGGGAAAGAGAGAGGAAGGGTGGATAGAGGCTACCTGCAAAAAAGTGTATGTGTTGTGGGTCTTCCAAAGCAAAACTGTCACCACAAGGTTTGTTGCTATCTTTCTGGCATTAGAATAGTTTCACTCAAACCCAAGCAGAAGGAATTTGAGCCAATGTTTTTAACAGTTCAGATGGGATCAAACTTGAGCCTGAAGCCCCTACCACGAAAGACTAGGTCAAGTGGATTTAGTTTCCTTTGGTCATTGAGCAGCTGGGGAGAATGAAGCAACCTGTCACTTATTCTTAAGTTGTGATTAATGAGGTGCGTGTGTGACAGTTTCAAAGTAAGACGAGTCTTTAACAGCAAGCAAACTAACAAACATTGCAGGAAAGGTCTTGTGAGTGGCATTAGAAGATGGACCTATATGCCTGTCACCATGAAAGCATGCATCTGTTTTCCTAGCAAAAATTGTGAAAGCAACATGTTCTGTTTCGTATATTTCTAGTCATTTTAAACTCTGTGGCATTGACCCTACTTTACTGACAGATCTGTTGTAGCTAATACATCCTGGTACACAACAGAAAGGACAGAAATAGTATATAACCATAGGTTTCATCTCTGAGCAAATAATTAGAGATGGCTGTGAGTGTTTATAGGGGAATACAAGATGTGGCAGTAAAAACGAAGAAGGGGCTTCAGAATGTCCCTAAGCCATTGATTGCTTAGAAGATACATAAAGATCAAGAAAGATGCCATACCTAGCATGTTTCTTATACTCTTTCCTTAAGCTTCTGATAGTAATAATCAGGATAGTTATTCAGACTGATCTACGGACTGACTCAAGAGTAGCCGTTCTTTTGTCCTCACACTGTAAAAATGTTGCGCTCAGTAGGGTGTGTGACATGGGTAAGCATGTTCTATTGACATGTTTTTGTGACTTTAATTTCCTTGCGTTGTATTTTTCCCTGGAAGGGCAATACTAACACTGCCAGGGTCTCTAGGAATAGATCTAACCTCCTCTGGTGTTTTTGTAAACCCTGTAAAGACTGCTTGCATCTTCAGGAATGTAATTCCTTTGGAAATCTGGCTCCTGAACTCCAGAGCAGGTGTGGTTTTATTGCTGTTTGTAAAGGCATACAGTTGCATTTAAGCAAACAGCTCTTCTGAAAAACAAGAGAAAGGGAGAGAAGACACATGTGCACACACAAAACAAACACGCCTTTAGCTTTAATTCCTTTGTACATACAAATGAACAGAGCAATCAAGAGATGCAGAGCTTCAGGCAATACCTTAGAAGGTAATTATTCAATTATTTTATGTCACCTTTGCATCATTGATTAATGATTCTAGTAGCTGGTGAACTGGATTCTGTTCTGTTTTGACAGAAAATGAAAGTTTTTATTTAATCTGTGGTAATTTCAAGCTGCCTGGTATTTCAATGCAAGACTTTTAGGTACAAGACTGTCCTGGTGGGGGTTCTCTAGTACCCCTCTTTGTCAGATCTTTATTACTCACCTGGAAGAAAAATGAACCCTGTTCTCCAAATGAGAAGAACTGACTCAGCCCAAGGGCTCTACTATTTCTAATAGTGCAAATATATTTAATTCTGTTGGGGGTGTTAACACAAAATGAAGAAATGGATTTGGCACCAGTGACTGTTAGTGGTTTGACAGTGCAGAAGGGCAGGAACGTACTTGGGCTTAGAGTTTAATAGGCCTTAAAGGAGAAGTATATGCTCTTTCCCTCTCAAGGCCTGCTAATGTGTCCCAATCCTGCCTTAGGTGGAGTACCATAGTGGTTATTTGTGCCAGACCACGTTAGTGATTGTGTGCGGGCCCCCTTCACAGTCCATGTGCCTCCCAAACACACACACGTGATGTCTGTTATCTCTAGTTTGAATTTTTCACTCTGGCAATGTTTTCAGTACAGTTCTGAGACTGTGATTTTGTGGTGCTCCTGCTGCGCTGGAAACACTTTCTGAGGCTGACCTTCCTCTTGCACATTGTGCAGTCTTCATCTAGGATAAAGTTCCAGGAATTGTATGTAGAGTTTGATCACTGTCACCTGCTGCAACTTATTTGTCTGTCAGCTGCAGATTTTCTAATGTTTTCAACCTATCTCATGGCTCTGCCTAGGTCTTCCCTATGAACTGTTCTTGACTCGTCTCTGCTGTTTTCCAGCAGCAGCTTTGCCTCCTGCCCTGTGCTAGCCAGCATGTGGTTTTATGCCATGCATGCAGCCAAAGGGCTCTCACTGGAGCGCTTTACCTGACTGCTCTATCTATATGGCTAAGAGTCAACCTGCTGTGCCTTGTGTCTTACACTGGTGTTCAGATTAGTATAAACTGTAAACAGGAGAGCTGGATTGACATGAGTGCTTTTAGCTTTATTGGCATGTTAGTCCTACTCCAAACAGTACAATTTTGGCACTTACCCAACTGCTTCCTGAGCTTTACCCTACATGATTTCAGTTCCATATTTCTGGTTTGAATTGTCCCATATCCCTATTCCTGTAGGCTCTTTTCTCTTCCCTATTAATATTCCACATTAAGAGGGTTAAAGACATAAGTCATACTTGCCTTTGTTTTTCTTTGCTGTTTTTCTTACCACTTATATTTTCCTGCTCCCTTTTTGCTCTGCCTTTTTTTTTCCCTGCCCATTCCCCTTTACCCACGCTTACCTGCCTAGATCTACTTGAGAATCTCCTTTCTTATTATAATGTTTCCATCTGTCCCCGCTTTCTGCTGTCTGCTCGGAGTCCCATGATAGCCATATATGCAACCGAACAAAATAAATAAAATTTAAAAAGCAGCAGAGTTAGAGTGAAATTGGTCAAATGGCTCTTTGATGTGGATCAGAGTGCTGGACTTGCTGAGGCAGATTTCTTAGAAGTCTGGATTTCAACTTTGTGTCCATTTAGCTATTTTATGCAACTGCCTGATGTTTCATTATTCAGTTACCTTCCATTTGGGAAGAAGCAATCTTTCTGCTATTTAATTACTTCAGGAAGCCCTGTGGTTCACTAATGTGAGCAGAATTCCCCAGCACTCTCGGTGCAAGCATACATGCCTCTAACCACGTAATGGCCTGCACACACGTGGGTACTGCAGCTCAGAGAGCTCTGTGGTGGCATAACCCTGTGGAGACAGGCATTCCTGTGGGATCTGTGGGAGAGGTGACTGGAAATGCTAGATTCCTCTTAAAATTAATTTGGAGTGGGAAGAGGAAGAAAGTGAAGTGATTTTCATTAAAAATTGCCCACGGTAATCTTCCAATGTTGTTGTTTTTACTCCAGAATGTCACCAACCTTCTGTTCCCATCCAAGTGATTTTAAAATGACTCCATTTTGTTGGTGAAAAAAATTGCTTTTCAGTAAATAAAATAAAATGTCGAAGCAAGATTTTATTTGAATTATTAATGAATTTATTTATTATTTATGTCAATTTTAAATATTGATCAAAATAGTAATCACCCTTTTGAATTCTTGCATCTTTCTATTTCATACAGTTTTCATTCTGTACTGAATTTTAAAACAAAAAACTTCTAATAGTTTTACCAAGTTATGCTGGCATCTGAGACTGAAAGCTTATATAGCTGTGCAGGTCTGTTTCAGCTGATCTGAGTCAGCCTGTTCTGGGATGGAGGCAAGGAAGACTGTAGGTTTGCTTCCAGCAATAGAGTACAATAGGAACAAAGGCAGAAAGCCAAGCTGAAATTTGCAGATTCTAGAGAAGCACACCTGCTCTATATATTTTTATTATAGTGATATTGAGATTTCATATGATTTTCTAGAACCAATGCTATTTCTGGGCCATTTCCGCATGTGCAAAAATTAATACAGGACCTCAGTTCTAGGGAAGTTTGGTAGAGGTAAGATTATTGAGATTGTAAGAATAAACCGCTTTGTGCTACTTCCCATGCTTGTCAATCCATTCTCACAAGAACATTGCAATAGATTTCTGAGCTAGCAAAATTCTTGTTATGATCTAATCCTCAGATCTAATCCTTTTTTAGTATGTAAGGCAGTATTAGGATTTTAAAGTTTGGAGAATTTTACAGTTTTGTAGTATTATGAAGGGATTTTCAAGGGTGTTTCACCTGTGAGTAGGCTAATAGGATGGTGATTTGCTTCTGCATCCTTTCTTGGAAATGTAGAAAGTGCCAGCTCAAAGTTCTTGTGCAAACCTGGCATAGCAGTGAATTGGCCTTAATCCTCCCAGTTAACTATGCTAGTCAGTAGACTGTTTGCTCTTCTTAAGCTCAGTATATGTAGAAGATTGACTCAACATACAAGAAAAACAAGGAGTGTCTTGCCTCTAAATGTTAGGAAAATTCCTTTCAATTAAGTACTGCTTGATTTAAAATCAGAACTTGTTCTTAAGTTTCTCACAACCTGCACAATTTTTCAAATCATTAGGCTCTTCTAGTCTATCTGTTGTTCTGTTGTTTTATTTTTATTTTTTTCCTGCACCATCTCAGCCATAAAAGTTGTTCCAGATGAAAGTCTTTTTTTTTCTCCATCAAAATTGGTCAAATCCCAAGAAAACTTTCTATGAGCTGGCGTATATACTGAAGAACTATTTTGTTGAAAAATTCCCAACACATCTAAACTGTGGGTTAGAAATTCCTCCATTCTAAGGCCCAAGTTAGCTTGCTCAGGAGTAAGAAAAAGGAGGTGAATTTTAGGGATGCTAAGGAAGGTGTGTTTTTTGTTTGTTTGTTTTGTTTTTACTATTCCAGAATGTTTAACTAAATCTTTATTTTAAAGCAACTAGAATCATAGACTCGTATATTTTGACTGGTATCCTGTATAATATAGGAAGGAAAAATGCTAATGCAAGGAGTTTTGTTACTCAGATTTGGAGAGATAAATACCAAGAATATTAGATCCTTTCCTTGTTTATTGCTTCTTGGAATCAATTTGAAGGATTTTTGCAAGTGCAGATTTCATTTTTACAAGTATTTGTCTTTTCTCTGTATTGTAAATATACATATATTTGTTATATGACACTGTTCTTATGCATGGTGCTGTGTAAGTCACTCTTTCCCCAGTGCTTCAACTCCCTGTCTTTGTAGAGTCACTGTTGCTGACAAGGCTTTACAGTGCTGACTTCTGCAACGTTTGTAAGGTCCTTATGTTCTATAGTGATGTTGCTATATAGTGATGTTCCCCAGGTAGATGGGGAAGGGGCAGAGTTACATGGGAGGGGGCGGGGAAGGACATCAGACTTTCCCGCTACTAGTGTCCGGGAGGCATGCACTGTCAATCACATGATGATTTTGTGGCTGCATCCCTATAGATTTGCCAATCAAGAGGCCAGCTGTTTTGGTACAAATACATATCCTTCTACATCATTGGGTTTTGCTCCCTGATGTCCCTGTCTCTTGTGTTACCCACTCCTGGCTTTGTTATGCTTACTTCCATACTAGGTTACTTTCAAGTGCTCTGTGGCAGTTGTGCAGGGACATACAGCATTGGAAGGAGTGCTGCTCTTTGGAAAAGAGCACTTCTACATCTGTGAGTGCTTTGTATTATCCCCTTTAGAAGAGGTCTACTGTACACGACACTGCTTGTCCAGGTGAGTCATTCTTTCCTCTCAGAGATCTGCTTGGTTAACTACAGAATTGACACATGCAGCCCTAGATTTCTCATAGACTTTGGGGGATTCCAAAAACAATATTAGCACAGCAAGAAGTTTGCTATTGTTTCCATATTTGCAGAATTGTTTAGCCTAATTTACTGTAGATGCTTGTCCATAGGCTTAGGAGGTGCATTAAGGACTCCCAACTCCAACAGGTGGAGATGGTGAGCAGTCTAACACGTTTCTTTTATTATTTTTTTTTTAATTCTTTTAAAGTGTTGTTAATGTTCCTTTCTGGCTGCCTCCCATCTTTTATTCATATGGAATAGTCATTACAAGAGCCTTTCACTTCATTGTCTAATAAGTTTTTGTTTGTTTCTCCAAGACAGAATCATAATTAATATTTGGCACACTGCTATCATCTTTGACTCATGATTTATTGATACTGATCAATATTGAAAATGAGTCTGTTAGACTTATCTCTTTGCTCATACTGTGTGTTCATGTGCAAAGCCCAGTGGGACAGTGAGTAACTCAGTGCTTTTATTCCATGACTATCTGTCTGTTCTGCATCCGATTCTTACTAAATCCAATACCAGTCAATCTGATCAGGTGACTTACATATTGATTGGACTGAATCTGACTTGGTTTGATTTTTTTATGGGACTTGCTGTGGGATAGATTGTAGATATCAGCTGCAGTACATGTACATACCTAAAGTAATAATGAATTAAATGCTTAATTATTAGTTCCAATTAATAGCTGTTTAATAGCAGCAGCATGTCCACATGATGCTTGCCTTTGACCCACCCAACTCCTTTCATTGCTACTTCTTAGACTTCAGTGTGTGTAAAACATTGCTGTCTGCCTATTTGCATACATTAAAATAATTCCAAATCTACCCTCAGCCTCCACAAGTTATTTTTTATTAAGTACTAGCACAGAATCTGCTTTCAGTATTTGCCTTTATCTTCATCTGTACCCCAATTTATCATGCTATCTCTTAGTATTTTTTTTCTTCCTAGAAAGAGGACTTGCCATGTTCACAAAGTTTTTCTGATCTTTTCTCCGTTTGAAATTTGTTTTTCTTATTTTTTCTTTTTTTTCACAGCATCAGTGATCCATTCATTTTCAACTTATGTCATAAAGATCATGCTGTGGGAGACCAGGTGTGTTCCCGTTACTTGTATCATGATATAAAAGAGATTCGTCTGATGCGCTTCCTTCTGCAGGTAGGAATTAACATGCATGGTCAATTGAATGAAAGCTGCAGCAGCAGTAATGGCATGTGACTGAAAACTACTTACATAATTTTCACTAATTCTACTGAGATTTCTTTCAGAAAAAAAAATACACCACCCTCACTGTAGTGGTTAGCCCATTAGTTATTAGGCTGATAATGTTCTTTACAGTTCATCTCAATATTTTTGAAAATAAGTCTTGAAGTCCTGTTTTGATTGAAGATCACAGTAAATGTCTATTTTTTCAGTAATAGTTCCCATATACCAGTGGATGTGGACATAAGTGGGCTACAAGTATGCATCACTTACTTACCTGAGCCTCTTGGAGTAGCTTGTGCATATGAGTCAGTATCTGAATCATAACACAGCTTTTAGCTATGTTACCCAGAAGTTATTCATTAGCAGTGGCTTGGTACCCTTTTAGCTTTGTCTGGTTTAGGTAAGCTTATGACAAGAATCACAGAAGTGCAGCTAGAGCTCCTTGAAACACCAGAGCCTGTATTTTGCTTTAGAGCATCTTGGTACAGCCTAAAGAGTAATTCACAGGTTTTGTTTGACAAAAATGCAGTGTTTTGAAACAGCCATAAACAGGTATCTGTTCATTTAATCCATTTTTGGAAGGTAGTTCAACAGAAAAGTAAGAAATAATTCAGAAAATTTGAAAACTGAGAGAATGGTGCTGATGACTGTCTTAAGTCATGCAGTATGGCACTCATCCCCATTTTATTTTATATTTAATTATGTATGCAAAATGGAAAATTCTAGTAGATCAGACCCGATTAAGGGTATGTTATATCTCAGTGGTTAGGTTACTTTCCAAGCATGTACAGGAATGTTAAGTCTTGCTCTGAGTAACTGCACAAAGGTTTTCTTACATCACTGATGAGCAACCAGAGTAACAGAACTGTCACCTCTTTTGTAAATAAATTCAAAGTTGTCAGTGGAATCTTGCTTTCTTCTCATGTATTTGTATGCCTTTGGACTTTTTAAAACATGTGAAATGGAAATGTTTTGCGGGACTCAGAGTGGAAAAAATGGAGATAAGTAAAAATAGTCATAGATTGAGCCTTGGACAAAAAAAGGGGTGGTGGGAGGGGGACGATATAGGTGGTTCTATGTGTTGTGTTGTTTTTTTTTCAGTTGTGTTTTGTGTGTGGTTTTATTATTATTTATTTCTATTAATGACCTGAAAATTAATTAATTAATTTCTATTAATGACCTGAAAATATCTGTAGCACTCTAAAATTCTGGCACCAGGACCCAATGCCAAAAATTGCTCTAAAAATATAGTATGGAAAAAAGAAGAAAGCTAATATTTGTGCTTTCCCTAGAGGGCAGGTGGATCAGTTGTTTAGGCAGCAGCAAAGCAGCAGAGAGCTGATGTCCTATTCGTGCACATAGGCAAGCAAAGAGCAACACAATGTGAAACCACACAGCCTGATGCTGGAATGGCCACACTTTGAGCAGAGTTGGTTTGGAAAACCAAGCTTCAGACCCAATGCTTCAACCTGTTTATTGTCATAGCAGCTCTCACATTGCCTTTCTGCTTTATACTTAATTTATGAAACATGTATGGACTGTTGCCATTTAGTTATCTTCTCAGGTTTGTATTACGCCTGACACATTTGGCCTGAAACTCATGTGTGGGTTCCCAGACACTACGCATCATTTGTAGTTATACTTGACTGACTTTGGTGGTGCGGAAAAGGGACAGATCACTGAGTAAATTACAGGTTTATATGCAAATGCTCAACAAACTGTGTGAGAGGATGTGGTGGAAAAAGAGGCTGAAGGTTTCAATTTTGATTATTTAAAGCTTCAGTAAGAAATGTCAAACTTGCCTTACTCTTCCATTTCTGAACTAAAATTGTTTGGTTACTTCCATCAAGATCATTATTCATTGAGGAAGTAGTACATGTGCTGTTTGAAAGGGGCTCTTATTTAACATCTCCCCTTCATGTGATTGTCTTTGTCAACTGGTTAGAAGTTAATGCTACTAGTGTCTTGTTAATCACACTGAAATTTCAAGACAAAAATGCTTCAGAAGTGGCAGGAGGTCGTGGGTGATAAAAACCAGTATCTGGAGCTTGGTTTTGCTTCGCAGGAGCATTTGCACTTTCAGTCATCCCAGTATGACCACTCCTACAGTTGGAGAAATTGGGGATATTAGACCTATTTTGCTATGCTTCACACTTAATACCAAGTCAAAAACAAACAAACAAAAAACCTTAAGAATTGGGCAGGCCATAGTGGACTCCTTGCAGTACTAGGACTAGCTCTGTGATTCTTCAAACTGTGA
Organism: Anas acuta; assembly: GCF_963932015.1. NCBI lineage: Eukaryota > Metazoa > Chordata > Aves > Anseriformes > Anatidae > Anas > Anas acuta. Next base: position 19,988,977 of record NC_088985.1, read on the forward strand.
CTGATTTTACCTTTCCAGGAGATCGCCTTAGAAATATTCTTCAAAAATGGCTACTCCAGATTTCTTGTATTCCATGACAATGACCGAAATAAGATATTTAAGAGGTAATCACTACTTCATAATATCACATGAACACCCAGGTTATAGTCTTTGTCTGTTGCCCCTGTTTATCCCAGCTTCAGATGTCTGCCTTTGTGCTGCCCCAAGGGCTCTTTTTTCAGTTTCAGCTCTTGTTCTTTAATGCATTAGACGTAAAGCTATGAAATTTTCCTTTTGCTGACTTGTGAATTCTTTGGAGCATTATACAGCCATTGATTTATCAAGGGGACTAATGCATTTGTAGAGCTCTTGTAGCACCCAATGGTGTGTTGTGGCATACGTCCCTGCATCCCAGGGAATTGCAATCTCACTGAGAGCAGAAATCTGTCTCTGTTTAACTTTATGGTACTGTGGGAAAGTACCGTAAACTTTCTTCCAACACACAAAGTACCATTAGATGCTTTAAGAATAAACTGATTTTGTATCAATATTTTGTAGTCTGACTCTGACTATCCTTAGTGTGGTGTTAAATTTTAACAATCGAATTTGTTATTGGAAAGACTTTTTTTTCCTTATGTGCTTTTTTGTGATGGGCAATTACATTAGATTCACTTACTGTTCTTTATGCAGGAAAAATACCTCAATATGTAGTATTTCCTTTGGTAAATTCTGCAGCCTGGACTGATTACTGTTAGTTTCCAAGCAATCATAGAATTTCCTTGTGCTCCTGAAATCACTGAACAGTTTCTAATGGAGCATTGCTTAAAACGCCAATGCAGATTTATCCACTTTTCCTTTCTAAACTGGCTGCATAGTGTGGCTACTTGGAATTACCAGATCCTGCTCCAGAGCCAGCTGCTTTGTTCAGTGCTTATCTTTGCTGTCTCTTGGCTCTGAGATGCATTTCCTGAGGTTGTCTTGCTGAGGCAGTTCAGGATAATGTTTTCATCCTCAGCTGACTGTCTTGCCCCTTGGCTGCAGGTACCAAACCTGTGTAGGTTTGGTACCCTCAGGGGTTTTATGTCTGATGTAATAAGCCCCCAGTCTCTGGGTTTAATTAATACCATCTTAAACAACCTGATCATAAGGTATAGCCCTGTATATCAATTCAAGGCCCTATCTAGGAGACAAACTTTTTATCCAGCCTATAGGCACTTTCTTAACATTACATATATGCTTTTCCTGTATTGTCTCACAGCTGGGTAGGTGAAATACTGTGACATCCTTTAGGAGGAAAGTTGCTGTTAAAATATGACATTATTTAATAGATTATATGCATATATAATTTTATGTACATATGTAATGCGTAAAGGTAACTGTTTAAATGATTGTAATGTTATCTTTTGTATCTCTGTAGATTTTGCTCTTTCCAACCTGCTTTGAAGTCAAAAGGGGTAACAGAAGACTCCTTGAATATAAGGTAAATACAGGGAATACTGGATAACAGTAGATAACAAATGCAACTGTGTGAATAAGTCATACCTTAAAAAAATGCATCTTGAAACTTAGCTGTTTGTGCCCCCTATTTTAAAGATTCAAATGTGTCCCCTGAATTCTGAAAAGCATTCCAGTGTACAGCATCCATAATATGAAGGCAAGAGGAATGTGCTAAGTAGCTGACTGGGCATATTTAATAATTATTACCTCCTTAATATGACTTTATTGGTAAAGTCTACACAGATGGTTACTGTGGGAAAGAGAGTCAGTGTGGTGAGGTTAGAGAGGTAATCCATAATGTTTCTGCATAATGGCCTCTTTATTGCACGTTTAGAGCAGACAGTGACTGATGTGCACATGGACGTTTTGGCATGTTACAGTAATTGTGCAGTGGAGATTCCAATTTGATGTCCCTCTGTTTTACCACTGCAGGAAAAGAAAGCTTTCTTCCAGTGGGAGGTGACAGAGCATGTTCTGTGCTGACCTTCAGTTACTTAGTTTTAGAGACTATTAGGATCTGCTTCTAAAGCTGAGTATCTTTAAATGAAGAGAACTGCAAAAAAAGGGAGGTGGACAGCTTTTTTATTAGTTTTCACCACATTGTATGGGATGTGGCCTGTGGAGTGCTTGGTAGATTTCAGGGATCTTCACCTTTTAATCTCCATTGCTCTTGGTTATCCTTTGCAGTGGAATTGGGAGTAAGGAGTAAAGGGAAGCTGAGCTTCTTTGAGGGGCTGGGTATTATGTTCTTTAACTTGTTCATCTTGTCTTTCTCACCCTGACATGTCTTCAGGCAGGAACAGCACAGGTCTTTCTCTTGTACTAAGTAAAGCGTTTCTATGCGTTTGATGGGGTCGACAAACTCTTCTTTTTCTACTGAATCAGGGAAAGGGTTTCTTTCTGCATTCAGTTTATTGAGCTTGGGGAGCTTTTTCACACTGTTTGGGATGGTGGTCAATAAGTTGTCAAAGAGACCTAATTCCTTAAGTTCCTGCAGGGCCCCAAGGTTGCTGGGGATGCATTCAAGACAGTTCAAGCCAAGGTTGAGAAAACGCAGGTTCTTGAGAAGGTGCAACTCCTCTGGCAGACTTTTAGTTGTCAGCTTGTTATTGCAAATATTCAGGTAGAAAAGGTTCTGTAGTGTACCTATTGTCTTGGGCAGCTCTTCGAGCTGATTACTGTGCAGGTCCAGCCAGCGCAGTTTCTGGAACTTCTCAATGCTGTTTGGGATCTTTTTAAGCATGTTTCTGCTCAAATCAAGTTCATCCACATCAGCCAGTTTCAGAATGCATTTGGGAAAGGTGGTGATACCCATCTTGCTTAAGTCAAGACGGCGCCCTCCGTCATAAGAGATTCTGATGGAATTTTTAGCAATTTTCAAGGTAATTTTTTTCCCTTTTGGTCCCTTTGCTTTCCCCTTGGCCATATCTCTTCAGAGAGAGGAGAAACACACCAGAATCTGGATGAAGTGTGGGAATCCCAGCAAAGCCTTTGAAAGCAGTGGCAGTTACTTCCTAATTAAAAACAAAATAATGAGTTAGTCATGAATTAGCATGTGACCAAAAGTCTCTTCAGAAGTTGTTGGTTTTTTGTTTGTTTGTTTGTTTGTTTTTATTAAGGGTCAGGACTTTTCAGTCCCAGGGCTGCAGCTCTGAAAGGTTTTCCTGAAAGAAGTATTTTGAGTAGGTAAAATTCTAATTATTAAAAATGTTATCTTACTGCATCATAACACTTGCATTGCACTATACAGCAATGTAAGTATTACAAGATGAAATTGGAAATATAAGTGGGAAAAACTTGCTGTCTTTCACCCCTAGGTACAGGTTTGAGCCCAGCATGTAATGAAACTGAACAAAATGTGTTGTTACCCATTCACTGTTTGAGGACCTGGCTGAAATGTATGGGTCTCAATTCAGTCCTTGAGGACTGCATTAAAAGAAGCCATCCAAAATAGTGCTTATTCTACCAGACCAATGGGTTGCCTTCTTTTCAGGCCTGGCATCTGAGGATAGGTTTGTTAAATGTCCTGTTTAGTGGACCTGAGACTTGAAAAATGAAATGTTTAAAGGGAATGATTAAAAGTGGTTTGGTTTTCGTTTGTTTATTTGTTTTGTTTTTTATGCAACTGGGATCTTGGAAACCTAGTGGGCTCCCAGGTTTTGCTTGCAGTTCACACATTTTCTACAGGGCAGACTGAACAGGGAGGGGGCAGTCAGTGTTTGTGTTGTTTAATGATATGTTAAACCAGACCTCAGTCAGTGTCTCTGTGCTCCTAAGGACAGACTGTGGATATTCTAACCTTGTCTTTCCACGCATGCAGTGGGATAGATGGACTCACATGGTGAGGGTGCCCTGCCCTTAAAAAATATATGTAGGTGTTCTGGTCAGAATTCTGGTTATTACTGATGCTAAGCACATGCTATGTGCTTTGAATTGAGGCCTGCATGAGTAGTAGTCCACTGTAGTCTTATGGTTGGTGACCTGTCTGTATACATGAAGGTCATCAAATATAGCCAATAGTTAGAGCTAGTGACAGAAGATCCCCTAGAAATGGATGACAATGTCCCTATCAGCCAGAGAGCTGAGAGGAGCATGGGTTAAACTGGCTAATCACAGGGATGGTCTTGGTGCTCTGACATTTAGTTGTGAAGAGACAAATCACAGCTTTGATGAATGATTGCAACAAAATATGGATTTGTCTACAGTACATTTCCATTTTAGAAAGACTTCATTACAAACCCTTCAGGCTTTTTGGCTACTCATTAATCATGTGCAAATACATGATGGGGAAGCTGAGGCTACAACTATGGCATTCAGCTCCTTTCAATTACATGCCATAGCCAAAAATGATGCAAAAACAAGTGAGATCTCTGCCAGTTACTATCTGTCCTCCTGGGAGCTCTGTAATGAGGCAAGTGCTTCTAGAAGCAGCACAGTGGGGTCAGTCTTGCCCTGAGGGTATATTCCAAAATTGAATCTTTCTGTTATTTATTTATAAAAGGACTTAAACACAGTTAAATCTTTCACACCCACATTTCTGTCTCTCACCAGTAATTACTGGGTTATATTAATGTTATATCACAAGGCCTCTCACCTTTTGCTATATATAATCTTACTTGGCTATATTTAAGCTTACTGGGCTCCAAGGGCAGTGTCTATGCTATTTCTTCCATTGAAGACTGGGAACCGAGGCACAGAAATACTCTACTATGGAAAATTATGCACTTCTCCATCTTTGTGGATGTTAGCTTAAATAATTTGACCAGGATTGTGCAGGAAGTTCTGGAGACCAAAACAATAGGTTGTTTTAATCAAAATTCTCATATTTTAAGGAGTTGATGGAAAAAGATCTTCAGGTCAACTGCATTACGCTTTGGCAGAAAATACATATTTTTTTTCTAAATTCAATATAATCTCTTAAAATGCTTTTTAAAACATCTTTAAAACTCTCAGAAAACATTTTGTTCAGTTTCTAGTGATTTTTTTTTTTTTCTGTAACTTTTCATTGAAAATCCAGAGGAAGGGGATGGGAGGAGTGCTCTGCTTTGATCCTAAACAATTTCATTTACATAGATAAACAAATTCAGCCTTTTGTGCAGCTCTCTTAATGCTGGTTCCCAGTCCTGATATTACTCTGTACTGTGTGTACCTGTGAACACTAGAGGGAGCCTGGTGCAGAAGGTTGAATGCTGAAGGTAGGAGGCTGGTAAGAAGTAGCAGTACAATTTAACCTTTTGGGTACTTCTCTATTAATGACCCTTTGCTGACTTGTTATAAAATTTGAACCTAGGCCCTTCAGACTCTTAGAAGTCCAGAGAGGTTATTAATTTTCCTGAAGACAGATCACTTAATATGATGCATAGCGTAATGCCCCAGACTTTAAAATGATTTAACTACTTGGGTCATGCCTCTTTGAGTTGGATTTTTAAAAATCCTACCTTGGACCTCTAAGATGCACTGACCAGGAAAACATATGTCCCTTCACTGTGCTGACGCTTTCCAAAGGCTATTTCCTTTGGGTTAAAAGTAGTATTCAGGTTTCAAATGTATTAAAAAATATATATATATTTTCAGTCCTGGAGACAGGGATTAGCATTAGAGTTCTGCAGAAACACTGCACAGCACCAGACAGCTTGAAGGGTATGAATAGCTCTCTTGTCTCTGCATGCTTGTAAACTAATTATCAGTGTTTCGCAGGGCTGTCGCTGGAGATAATGGAGCTTACTTAGCCGTGTCTCATTTTCTTTAGCTCCGCATAAGAAGGCTCCAGTTCTGTAGCCACTGGTATTAAAAATTCAGGAATTGCAGGAGCCCTCCTTGCTGTAAATTTTAATTATGCCTGTTCAGTCTCATGCTCACAGTGCATCTCCGGTGCTAGCAGAGGGAAAGGTACATGTGTGACCCACTGCCTAAGAAATGGTGGTGCCAAGAGGAAACTCTACTTGTAGTTTTCTCTAGACACTGACACTCTGAGCTGCTGGCAGGCTTTTGTCCAAGGATGAGGGTGCTGCATTTCTAGGTTGATAAGGTCTTGGTAAAGAAGATCTTGACTGGGAAACTCTTTCCCTTTACATCCATACCTGGCAAAGTCTTTAGTCTGGACTGGACTTTTAAAAGGCTAGAGCTTTAGGAATGTTTCACAGGTCCAGAGCTTTGAGGCTGACCTGATAGAGAAACTACAAGAAAATCCATGTCTATTGTATCACACTGCCTGTGGTGCTTTGTGTTGCTGGGAACAGACCTTGAGCATCAGGACTAGGGCTGTGAGGCAAGAAAGGCTTGCACAGGGCCCTGCCATGACCCACTGTAGCTTAGGCCTGCCATAAGAAGGAGATCCACTGCTGGAAAAATACAGATTAGGACCCTAGTGCACAATCTTCTGCCTGAACCTTCCTCTTTCCTTTCTCAGCCTAGTGCTGGCAGGAAGAGACAGGCCTTCTATCCATGACACTGGGTGTTTCAAGATCTCCTCTGTGGTTCTCCCTGTTCTTTTCCTCCCCTAGGTTGCTCCTTCCTACTTTACTGCTCCCAAAGCTGTACAGAACCATCCTGATCCCTTCTTAAACCAGCCTGTGAAGAAAGTTTTCTCTCTCTCCCTCTCCCCTCACTCTGGAAGGTTACATGTTGCAGAGTGGGCTTGCCTGGTCCAGCGGCACCACTCTGTGATCAGGAGGTCAGCAAGGTGACATGTTCCAGCTCTATGGAGATACTTCCGTGTACAGCTTAAAACCCACGTTCATACAGTGAATAATTTTGCATGAAGCCAAGCGGTTCCAAACTGGGGAGGATTTTATTTCCTTGCTTACAAGCCTGTTACCACTTCTTTGTTGTTGGATACGACCTGTTGTGGAAGAGAGATTAATTCACTGACTATCTTAGATGTAGTCTCTTGCTAACAGGCTGTGTTAGACTAAATCCTACCATGAACAAATAGATACTTTCTTTAATTTTATTACTTTTCTAGATGACTTCAGAGCCACTGTGCTATCACACAGTGCAAGGTCACTTATAAAACCAGTGCCCACCAAGGATAAACAAAAATATTCTTATCTCAGCAATTCTGTCAGGCTGCCCCCCTGCACAATGTCTTACCGGCTAGCAGCTAGGAGGACTTTAAAAGCCAGGGTACAGATGTCACAAGCTGATAGTTTTTTTCAGTAGTGTGGGATGAGCCTTCATGGTCTGTTACCGTGTAGTTGTCCTCTGGTCTGCTCTTCCTTGAGTAATGAGTTAGTCTTTCAGCTTGTAAAACAGGAGAGTGCAGGACAATTTCCTTTTCAGAGGCCTGTAAATGCTGAATCGTACTTCCTTGAAGGAAAATGGCAGCCCTTCAAGGAACTGTTGTGTATGTGAGTGTTGAGGGGAAGAGGGTGGTAAAACGGACTTCCCCAGCTACAGCGCCTCTATTCAGTTCTCTGTCCACAGCCTGTGAAACTTTTGTTCCTAAGCAACAGCAGTGCCAGGTCCTTGGAGATCATTAGCATAATGTTTGGTTCCAGCACGCAAGTTCAAGCTGGAAGGAAAAAAGCTGAACTGCATGTAGTGCCTGGAAATGTTAGATTTCAAATTATGCAGAAACAAAAAGCATCTGGACCTGGTTAGAGGCTGTTCATCAGCTTGTTGCCTTAACTGTCCATTTTAGTCGTTTGGCTATTTCATTTTACTTGGCTGTAGCACAGTGTGAAATGCCTGCACGTTTATGTTTGAACTCGCAATGTTTGTGATACCATCCTTAGGACATGCCAGACTGGATAGATACAAACTAGGAGGATGTTAGTTCAGCAGTGCAGCAGAGAGGCTATGAGCTGCAGTTTATGTTTGTCTATCTGTGACCCTTCAAAAGTGCAGCTGTTGCAACAATTTCCTCTTGTGCCATGTGAATTTACTAGATTTTGTCTCTGTAGCTGCAGCTACCAAGCTCTTGCTTTTAGTAACTGGTCACAATACTTCCAAAATATCTAGAGAAAAAGAATTATTGAAGGGAAATGGGCTTGTGTACCACCTATTGCCAAGAAGTACACAGAAATAATTTATTTACTCAGTGTCCTACAGAAATGCCTATTGTTTTCAACTGTAGAGAAGAAATTGTGTGGTCCTACTGTAACATCTCTGTTTTTTATAGCACAGAGCAAGAATACTCAGAAGGTAAACTGGTACAATCAGATAAAGAGGACCCCACACCTTTAATCAAAAGTAAACTAACCCAACACTGAGATTTGAGAGACTGGATTGCTTCACAGGGAAAGATGGTGTTAGAATAGAATAGTTTTGTTGGAAGCGACCTACAGAGATCATCAGTCCAACTGCCAGGCCACTAAAGGGCTAGCTAAAAGTTAATGATGTTATTAAGAGCACTATCCAAATGCCTCTCAAACACTGACAGGCATGGGGCATCAACCACCTTACTTGGAAGCCTATTCCAGTGTTTGCCAACCCTCCAAGTAAAGAAATATTTCTTAATATCTAGTCCCCATTAACCTCTTTGTAATTAACTTTGTTTAATAATAAGGCTTGGACCTAAAATGTGGTTTACCATGAAGGAGATTTTCTCATAATATTTTTCCTAATTGCAGACATTCTTTAAGGAAGGTGGGTTTTAGGAGAGCCTGGGCACTGGGCACTGTTTTGTAGACTTCAGAAGTCTGGAGGATGGAAGACAAAAAGAAAATGAAAGTAGCATTGGGAAATCTAAGAACCCAATGAAGTTTATTGGAATTTTAGTTTTAATTTCTGTGGGGGCAAAATCTTATCCTTTGAGATTATTTTATCCTTTGAGATTGTCTCCTCTGCAGTGAATCTCCAAATGGGTTGAGGTTCACCTGTTTCTAGCAAATGGAGGGCGCTTGCTATCACAAGAGTGAGATCATAGTCTGATGTTAATGGAAAAAAGGGATTAATAAATCACTTATGCATACTGTAACCAATGGTTGTCATTAGTACATATGCTTATATTGTGCTATGGCTAGTAACCTACAAATACCTTATAGATTTACATATGAGGGTACTCCTGTTAGATATGCGGGTACTTCTGTTGGTTCACATAACTTCACTTTCTCTTGAAGTTTAGTTATTTACATTTAGGAAGCACTTTTCCTATTTCTTTTTCAAACCAGACTTCTGTTTATTTATTTCTAAATGCACTTACCATGATTGGATAGCTGTTGTGGTTGGATAGCTGTTGATCTACTTTGTGCTTTTGCTGAGCTTCACCTAATGCAATTAATGGATGGGACCACTGGGAGTTGACAAAGGAGATCTTGGGACTTGGAGCGGGGAGCATCTTGTCTGGACCCCTGAGACCCAGAAAGGTGCCTCTTTCAGGGAGGATGACTACACTTAGCCTTGTGTGTTTTCATGAGGTGTTGAACACATCAGCCTCTCTGTTATATAGAAGCTTCCACTGAGAGAGGTTTGTTTTGGCTCTTGCGGAATCCTTATTATTGGGTTAGGGCGTGTGACAAACTAAAATAATGGTTCAGGAGGGGTTGTTTACCAGCACTTAACTACTGCCCATTCAATAAAACTGTAATGATCATAGACCATGACGCTGTTTTATTTAGGTCTTTGAGGCTGCTTTAAGACTAGCTTTGTAAACTTCTAGTGTGATCCAGTACAGAGCACAAGAATGCAAAATAACAGCTAGTTATTCCTGTAGTGGTTTTATAATCTATGGCTAAACTGATTCCTTTAAGCTTCAGGAAGTTAGTGACTTCATCTGTGAACTGACACCTTAGGGTTAGTGTAGAGCTATATACTCAAAGGGAAAAGCAACTTCTACCACCAGTTATGTTGTGTCATGTCATTAACCCTGTTTACTTTGGCAGGTCAAAAGTTTCTTTAATCCAGAAGCTGTTAGTTGACTCAGTTTGGTCTCTTACAGTAGACATGAGCAAATTCGTGGTCTTCAGATACTGACATACCTGGTTTAGTGTAGTTGAAATGTTACTTCTGTTTGCACAGAACTTTGACTCTTTCACCTTTTCAAGTGTATTTCTCTGTTTAGTATCTCCTTTTGGCTGGTTTGTTTTTATTTAAAGTTTCAGTAAAAGTTGCTCTGTATTTTGAGAAGAAAGTGCAGGAAAAAAAAGCTATTTACTCCTGTTTTGTTTTGTTTTGATTTTTAAAAATATAAGACTCCACCCTACTTTATCAGAACTACATTTGTTTAAAAGTGCTTTATGCACAAAGAATATCTTTCATATGGAGACTGAGACACCTTTGTTTTCAAGCCAGTGTTTTCAAAAAGCATCAGAAAAATAAGAACTTTCAAGAATAAGTCTTCAGAATATAGACAGTCTTAATGGTACCTGTCACTAATATGCTAGCTCTGCAGTAGGATGTGAATGAGAGCACTGAGCATTTAGCAGAATGGCTCGTCTCAGAACAGCTGAGAAGGTTACTGTCCTCCACTGTCCCTCTGCCTCTGCTGCAGGGTTGCCTTCTCTCCCTTTTAGTCAGCTTGTAAATTTTTTTAGCTTACTATGTGGCATCACTGCCACCATTTGCAGTGATATCTTAAGGCAAACAGAATTCATCTTCCACACCACCACCCTAATTTCTCATTTTTTTTTTTCTATTAAATATCATACTTCAGGTGGTGCTTCATTCAGGAGCAGGCTGGAAAGTAGCTTAGCCCTCCTTGTATAGGTAGGGAGGGGGACTGCCAGTGACAATCTCATCAGTCATCTGAAGCTGGCCAGACATGTTCTGGCCAGACAAAACCTTGCCACCTACTGAAAGCAGTAATGAAACTTTGATCCTGCAGCACTGACCTATTGACACTCTCTGATTTTGGAATGATTTGGTCAATGCTGAAACCTCAATATTCCTTAGTGTCGGTGTCCTCTTGTTTCCATGGGATGACAGCAGGGGCTCAGGGAGCACAAGCATTAATGTATTGATTTTCTCTTATTGTTCTGAAGCAATTATTTCAATCAATGTCTGTTCCATACAGGAAACACTCAGGAGGGGAAAAGACAATGCTCCAAAAGTGGCAGGTAAACTAAATCTTGGCTCCATGCGGTTAAGCAAAGAATTTCATCACCTGTGTCCACCCACAATTATATATATGTCTGTGTGTGCATGCATGCCTGCACTTCCAGGCATAAGCTGCTCACTGCTGGAGGTGAGGTTATTGGCAGGAGGAGCAGAGAATTTACATCTGGTTATTGCAGAGATTTTGTTCCTACTGTGAAACATACGGTGTGACTGGCAGATTAAGTGTGATTTTACACACATTTTAAAGCAGAAACCAAAGAGAGCTACCTAGTCAAATGATTACTCACAGATCTGTACATCTAAATCAATGCACCTCTCTCGATTTCATAGATTTTATACTGAGCTGAGAGATGCATTCACTCTCCTCTACCCCTGATCTTGGTGGCCCAAGACACACTGAAGAAATCTATACCCTCTTGTTTGTATGTAGCACTTTGTGCAGCCTTTCTGTACAGGCAGTTGTCCAGGATTTGCCAACGTACAGATTGCATGCATTTGGCTCTTTTAAATTGGGAAAAAGTTCTCTGTTATGCAAATGCAGCATAAAAGCACTGGGTGATTATAGATGAATGCAAATGGCCTGTCTGAAGAAGAGCCAGAAAGAAGACTCAGATTCTGTTGAATGGACTGTTGTATAAGAGCTGTTGTGCTGATCTGAATGGCAGTGGGTGATTGATTACACTATTTATAATTTTTGTCCTGGTGGACAAAGGAACCACAGAGCTCTGAGGCTGCTTTTGAGGCATGTTTTTCATGGCTGGAGTTAGGAGATTTTAATGTCTATTTCCTTTCCCTGGCAGAAGAGGGAGATCAGCAACTTTGATTATCTCATGTACCTGAACACACTTGCTGGCCGCAGCTACAACGATTACATGCAGTATCCTGTGTTTCCATGGGTCCTTGCTGACTATCACTCCCAGGTCAGTGCATGCCGCTTAACAGCATCCTGTACTTTCTGTGATAGCAACCATGTAAAGGTTTGTTTTGTGATGCCACTGAAGCAGAAGGGCCTAAACCAAGGGTTCAAAATTTGAGACAGTTACATTGAACTGTATTGATTCTTTTGTTGAATTGTGTTAATTCTTTATAGATTAGTGTTCTCTTCAAGTCAGCATGCTGAGGTGAGGTTCTGCCTTGGTAAGGTGAATAAGCATCTGTCAAATGCATACCTAAGGAATAAGGAAAGATTGCACTGGCTTAGCAGGTAGGCAGGGCCAGGCCTGTAACCTCTTGGCAATGAGGTTTGGACAGAAAAGTCCTTGAGAACAATCCTTGTAGTCATTGAAAGCAGTCCTTGAGACTTTCCGGGTCCTTTATTCAGGACCTACCATGTCCTTTACTTATGAAGCACCTTGTACATGCTGTCCTTTCAGAGGAACATGTTGCCATTCTGTTTCCAAGTCCCTTCACAGTTCTGATGATGACTATTTCTGTACTGAATCTGTGGCAGCCTTGTATATGCGAAGCTTTGAACACAACTTTATGACTGACCAATGACACAGAGTTGGTCATAATGCCTGAGTCTGCATTCTAAAAATTCCTATCTTTGCTGTTTTTCCTTTTCAGATTCTGAACCTTAGTAATCCTCATACGTTTCGGGACCTGTCGAAGCCCATGGGAGCACAGACTACGGAGAGGAAACAGAAGTTCATCCAGCGCTACAACGAGGTGGAGAAGAGTGAAGGTGAAGGTTTTAGGAACCTAACAGGCAGTATAGGCTTTAAGTCTCCTCAGGCCTTTGGGGATACTGTTGAATCCCTTGGAAAAGACACACAAAGTCTTTCCACAGCTGTAGCTAAGGGAAGCACAATGCCAGGAAGATCCTCTTGCTTTCAGTTTCAAAGTGGTTGAAGATTGAAAGAGAAATGACTCTCTTGCATGCATTTCCTCCTTCTGTGCCTTCTACTGCTGTGTTCTCTCCTCTTCACTTGGGCAGGAAGAGATGCAACAGCAAAAAGCAGTGTTCCTCAGAAAAGGCTGTTCTTGTAGGTAAGCTGCATGCAGCAGTCTTTGCTAGCCAAACTGTGTGTAGAAGACTGCTGCATGCAGTTTGGCTAGGAGCTACATTAAGAAAAGGAAACAGCATTGATATGTTTGACCTCTAGATATCAAGACTTTTTTATTACTAATGGACAAGAGGATGGTCTGGCAAGATAAAGGTCTTCTTCCCTTCCACATTAATTTTCTGAAAAATAAAAAAGAATATACAGATGTGGTAGTAACTGCACATTCAATGCAGATATGAAAGGTGTGTTTTTGCACGTCTTTGAACATGTCTGCCTTAAAGACTTATTGTGCTGTGCTAACTAGATGTTATGAAATTGAGATGGTGGAATTTAGCACTGAAATCTGATTTGTGTCAAATTTCCAGGAGACCTGTCAGCTCAGTGTCATTACTGTACGCACTATTCATCAGCAATTATAGTGGCATCTTACCTGGTGCGACTGGAGCCATTTACACAAACCTTCTGTTCTCTGCAGGTAAGGGGACAAGATTGCTTCCCTCCTACACCTCGTTATGGAGCCCACTGCATTGGCTGTGCAGTGAAGAGGGATTCATTCTCTTGACATTTTTTGTATGCTCTCTGTGGACTTTGGGCTAACTGAAGGCTCTATGTTGTGTCTGTTGATTTCAGCAGAAAGTTTTAATAGGAGTGGAACTGATGTCTGATATTTTATTTTATTTTATTTTATTTTATTTTATTTTATTTTATTTTATTTTATTTTATTTTATTTTATTTTATTTTATTTTATTTTATTTTATTTTATTTTATTTTATTTTATTTTATTTTATTTTATTTTATTTTATTTTATTTTATTTTATTTTATTTTATTTTATTTTATTTTTCCCTGAGGAAGAGGGACTATTTAGTTTTGGTTCTATGGTGCATTTTGTGAGAGCTGAGCATGTTTGCCAAGATAATGTTTTACTGCCACTCTGAGTGTTAGCTTCTGACTTTGGGGCAGATGCGCTTAGAATATCTGCTATTGAAATCTCAAGAGCTCATGCAGTAATGTGCCTATTGGCAAGCTCTTGGAGATGACTGTGCTAACGTGAAGAGCATCCCTAGCCTGGATGGGGACCTGCAGGTTCTGGTGGTTTGGGAACATGATGATTCTGAGGCACAGCAGGAGGCATTGGCTTGGCTCTCTGAGGGTGGGGCGAGACTAGGTCCAGTGCACTAGAAGGAGTATTTTGATTTTGCTTGTTCTGAACTTGGCATCATTTTGTTGGTGCTGAAAGGACTCTCCATGGAATTTAATTTCACAGGAACTGAGCCTTGTGTTTACCTTTCCTAGCCAGTCAGCATGGAGGACACTAAATTTCCTGTCTGCCCTTTTCAAGCAGTTGGCGACATAGAAGCAATGCTCTGTGGTTGTGCTGGTCTCTTTCTTTATTATTATTTTTTTATGGGCTAGTATAAATAAAGCACTGTGATAATTAAGTAATGAGCCCTATGATATCAGCTGTTACCAGCAGTAGATGATGGGTTAGTGAACTACCTGAGGCAATACTTGCCATTGCATTCTGTGAGCCATATGTTAGCTGCAGTCACAAATGCCTGTGGAGCAGCTATTTCTTCCAGTAAATGATAATGGCTGCTGTGTCTCACTGGCACACTTCTATGCATAACGTGCTCCTAGACTGAGTACCTGCTTTGTGTTTGTCTGTGTGATTAGCAGGTATTTCATGTGGATGTAAATATTCAAACTCTGCTGAGATCTGAAGAACTTGAAATTTTGTCTGGATGTGGATCCAACTAAACTGCTGAACTTTCATTCTCATTTCTTTGTTCTTTTGTTGCTGCATATTCAGCTGAGCTTGCTGCTGTCATTTCTCCTGGCTGACTGGTCCTATGCAGTTTAGGAGTTGCAAAGTGTGAAATGCAGTCAGGCAAAAAGCAGATCTGCAACTGATATTCAGTCAAGAACAGATTGGAGGAGAACTCCCAAACCTAATACTTTGGAAAGATGCTGACTTGGGAACCACGAAAGATTCTCAGCATCTTAAAAAGTGGAAAAGCCATGCTTATAACCCTAAACTGCCTGTCTGAATGCACATGACAAAAAAATAAAATAAAATTGCATAACATCATGTTTCTCATGTCAGATATGTGATTTACACCTGGCCAAAGAAGGCAGTGAGAAAGCAGTACCTCTCTACTAAGGCAACCATACAGGAATTTACAAAGCCTTATTATTTCACATTTTATTTAAATGTATTGAGATCTGATTCTGGAGGAAGGCATGTATGTGCTTTGCATATTGTACTGGAATGGATCAAAGATTGTCTCATCAGATGGGTATTTGGATGGTATCTCCTAAATAAGGTACCTCACAGAAATCCTTTCAGGAATAGGTTTCTGTGCTTAGTATCTCTGTTGGAAAGGCATTCTAGGACTTCATGCTCCTAATGATTTGTACCACTTGCTTGTGATTCACCTTGTATTTTATTCCCTTTTGTTCTTATCCCACTGTTGCATTTCAGCAAGCAGGCTATTCTTTCTTCCTGGTGTTTGCCTCTCTGAGGTACTTGCAGAGTACAGGGTTCTTACTCTTCATTGTGTCATTGACTCTGGAGCTGTCATTTAAGCACTGTCTAAGGGTAATTGCTTCTCAGCATCTCTGAGGGTATGGTAAGTCTTTGCACTTCATAATCATCTTTTAGAAACACTTTCTTTTTGGGTTTAAAACACAACCAAGACTCAGTTCTATAAACATGGGGAGTTCTAACTCCCACCTAGAGGCCGCTTTGACCAGCTGTCTTTTATATATCCTGATGAACCATAGCTTTAAAATGCATGTTTTTTTTACCAGTATTCCTGATCTGTAGTAGAAGGCCTAAACTGAAAGGAAAGAAAGACTTACTGTATCTAGCCATACAAAAGCTGTAAGAGTTTGTTGAATTGGAATCTAAAGGCATAAAGCAATTCTTGATTCTGTTTTTTTCCTTTCAGTGTGGTGTTTGCATTCATAGAGAGAGAAAACTCATTAATTCTGATATAAATATATGCAAATAAATTTATTAATATAGGAAATGGGAAAATCAGTTATTGCTTCCTTTATAAATAATACAGGCTTAAGTTTTAAAGATATTACTTTTCCCTAAAATGAATTAGACAGCCAGGGAAAAAATCACATTTTTTCGTGGTGGTAATATCTTTAACCAGATTTGTCGCGCTAACAGCATTTCCTATGTATATATTATTTTTATTTAATACAGGTAATCTTTTTATTACAAATCATATTGTTTCTCAAGAGATTACCATCAGCTCTCATAAAAGCTGCAAAAAAAGATGAAAAAGCATCAATCACCACCAGACACAGTGCGCTGTGTGCAGATTAAATATACAAAGCCCTTTAATATGCTTCAATGAGATACTTGTTAACTGTTGATTTATTTATAGTGCTTCTTCTACTCTATTTTAATTTCAATTTGAATTTGACTCCAAGGGTCCCTCTCTAATAATGATCAAGAGCAAGATGACCTTGTGCATCAAATTAACTCCAGCTAGGCTTACTCATGTGATTTGAGCCACTTTTTCACTCAGTCCCTTGAGTGGGTTTGGGAAAGCTTCACAGTTGTCAGTGGGATAAGGAAGAAGGACATAAAATGCAACGAGGTGTACCAGAATTATGCTGTCATTTAGAGATGAAGCAGGACCAAAAGTCCTGTCAGAGTTCATCTCAGGGGAAACAGAGATGAAGTCTTTACATCTGGACTCTAGCTTTTGGTTGGAGTCTATCTCAAAAGACAAGCAAGGAGACGTGGCTTCAGAACTTACGATTTCTGTTTTGTTTACTTATCTGTGAGGGCAGTTTCTTCTTAACAAAGAATAAGGCAAAAGTTACTTCTTGACCTTCAGTTGCCAGACTTAACAGAGATCATAGACCTTAGTTTTATAATTTTACATCATTTAAAAAGTCAGCTTTCTTCTGAATCAACTTGTTCATTCTGAACAGCTCATTCAGATGATCTCCAAAAACTGTCTGTTTTTGTTACTGTAGGACTTCTTTGTTAAAATAAATCCTTTTCTCAGTGCAGGGATCCCTATGTAAATGTGCACCTGATATTTTCACCAATCCATACTGTATCTGAAATCCGTTTTAAAAATCCTGTAGGAAATACAGTTTCAATATAAGACATGCACCTTTCATTCAGTGAGTGATTTATTTTTATCTAAAGGCCATGGTTCAGAATGATATTAAGGACTAAGAAGGCTGCTATTTTCTAGTGCTTTACTATCATTAAACTAAACATATTCAAATGCTCTCAGGATTTGAGGTGTTTTGTTTCTCCTTCTTCATATACCAATTCAGTGCTGGGCTCAAACATTCTTCCCCTCTTCCCATCTTTATGCTGTGCCTTCTTCCTTGCTGCCCCCTGGCCAGTGGGTCTTTCGTGTTTGCCCAGATCTGATTACAGTTATTTCAGTGGTACCACCTTTCCCCAGGGGTTTTTCTCCAGAAGATTGCACGTAAGATTTTGCACAACTATTTGATTCACAGATGTAAATGCCAAAGCTGTGTCTACTGCTTGCAAGTCACTTTGGGATGTTAAACGAATGAGTTACACTGAGAAGCATTACTGCTGAGTATGCTGATATTCTTAAGCTATCTTTGATCATTTTTGCATGCTACTGTGTTATTTCAAGCTACACAAAATCTCCAAGCTGTATGGTATTGTTAACCTACATATCTAAAGTTCAGGACTGAGACAGTAAATAGAGCTGGGACAGATTTTGAGATATCAACTAATCAGATGTGTCATGATTATTGCAGAATTGGCTAAGATTCTGCATCTGCTTCTTATTTAACAGAATATTCACAATGCAGTCTTTTTGTCCATTTAACAGGGTGGGAGTTTTGATGTTGCAGACAGGATGTTTCATAGTGTCAAGAGCACGTGGGAATCAGCATCAAGGGACAATATGAGTGATGTCAGGGAGCTCATCCCCGAATTCTTCTACCTTCCAGAGTTCCTCACCAATGCCAATCATTTTGAACTTGGTAAGTAACAGAAGGGACTTCACTGCTCCCCTCCTGCTCCCCAGCATCACACCAAGAGAGAAGTCCTAGATCTCATGTTGGTATGTGGTCACTGGACTATGCTGACTGATGAGGCTCTCCACTCAAGTGAGACAATTTTTTATTAGAAGAAAGCTTCAAGAGTATAATCTTTTTATATTCACGTGACACATTCAATAAACCATGTTTCTAGCTCAGAAGGGGTTCTTGTTCCTGTTTCTGTGTAAAGAAATTGTACATTTTGTCAAAGGCAGGTTTTGATATCAACAGGCTAAATGTCTGATTTTGAAAAACTGGTCTCTATCATCACATGTATGTGTCTATCAACCATATATTAATTTGACTTTTGGAGATGGATCAGTTGTTAAGTGGTACTTATTACATTTTTTAATCTGCTCTTTCTGGTGCTTAATATTGCCAAATGTGACCTCACTATCATCTTGAATGTCTCAGTGCCAGTTATATGAATTAAATGCATCATCCCTGGCATCCAGCAATATCACAGTCCCCTCTGAATGTACACTGTCTCCAAACCTTTCTCCATCAGTGGTGGAGGGTCAGAGAGAACCCTCAAAAAAAAAACAGTTTTCAGAAATAGGTATGACAGTGTTCCAGTCATGATCCATTTCACTTTACAGGAAACTGACATAATTTTCAATACTAAGCTTCTTTTTCTAATGGATGCTGGTTAGTTAACAATGAAAGCAGAGGAGACTCCTTAAGGCGCATCCTAAATTGATAATAGCAAAGGCACCTAACTAGTGATTTTGAAATCTAGTCATAAACTGTACCTAAGATCTCAGTGAAATGAGACATACTATGAAAAGGGCACTGTAGGAAAAAGATGTTAAAAGATTGGTAAAAGATAGTAAAGAATTAGGCTAATTTAATCTTTGAGAGGAGATGAAATAGCAGAGCCTGCCTGAAATCAGCATTCAGAAATTGAACTGAACACAGTCAAGTGGAGGGATTTAAAAAAGGCACCAGAATCTCACTGATAAAGAACAAATATACAGAAAGATTTTACAGTAGGTAAATCCAATAACCTGAATCTGTTCACTGCTACACTGTAAGGAAATTTGTAGTCCCAAACCTGAGCCTTAACTTAGATCATCCAGTTGTGTAACACTGCCCTGATTTGAAAACATATGCTTACCTTCTGAAAGGAGTCAGATAGCAAAGGACTTGACGGTGAAATCCTTCCCAGAGGCTGCTGTAGCAGAAATATCAGATAGTGCAATGGGATTATGTATGAGAAGAAAGTTATGCCAACAAGTTTGTGTTGTCTGAGTTTGCATTCAGGGCTAAAATGATTGTAGTAAGCACATGTGTGATTTTACTGCATTAATGACAGTTTGTAGAACATCCCACTGCTTTATTAACATCAGAAATCCAAGGTGAAATAAATTCTGCAGTGTTTTATGACGCTATATTCCATGTAGAACCTGAAATTGCATGTGTCAAAATCACTTGAATTTCCATTGACTTCACAGTTTTGGAAAAGCTCTTCCTATTTGCAATGTGTGCGCTTCTTGTTTTTATTTTTTCCTTTAATTCCTGCAGGCTGCATGCAGGATGGAACAGTGCTGGGAGACGTGCAGCTTCCGCCTTGGGCAGATGGGGACCCCCATAAATTCATTCTCCTGCATAGACAGGTTAGTGAATATCACGTTTGGGGATTAAAGGCCAGAGTCACAAACTAAAATATTTATGACTGGGTGTATTCAGTAATTTAGGTGTCGTCCCATGTTTGGCAATACCATTTTTATCCATCTGAGAGAAAAAATCCTTTGCGAGCTGTTTTACAGGCTGTTATTCCATCCTGAAGTAAGTTTTCTTATATGAAACCAGGTTTAAGAGAACGGGCTTCTAATAACATGCATCATCTGTATTTCTTGCAAAGAATAAATTGTTGCTAAAAATATATGTATATTCCAAAGAAGTCAATGCTTTGTAGTATCTGCATTGCACACCGTCTCCCGGATTCCTGATGCTGTGAACACTTTGACTTGTGAATAGCTCCGAATGTGAGTGTGAGCCTGTTGAAATTCATGGTTTCATTCACATGTGCTCAGGTTACTCCTGTGAGTATGAGTACAATCTAACTCTGTGCTTGCCTACTTTTTTTTTTTTCTTCTCAGTATTCTTGCCATAGTTTCTGGTTTAGGATTGTTAACAAGGTATTTCATTTTTAGTTTAATAGGCTCCCTTTAGTCTCTGGTGTGAAGTCATGACCTGACCAATCCACTTAAAATCAGTGTCAGAACAGTAAGTGCGAAAAACTACTTTGAAAAAGCAAAATTTCAATCTTGCTACTTTTAATTATTTTGAAATGGTTAACTATTGTATAGGCTTCAAAAAAAAAAAAAGTTTTCAATCATTTTAAAAATATGATTGTAAATAGTCATTTATCACTGTTTTCCCTAGAGATCATCTTTGATACAAAAAGGCTTGTAAATTAATGATATTCCAAGTTATGTGGTGGGCGCAAATAGCTACTTGCTATTATTAGTAAGTCTCAAGTGTGCCTCCATGCTTAATAGCTAGGCTCCATGGTGAGTTGCCGCACATCTTAGTAACCTAAACCAGTATGTTGAATTTACAGCATATTCAGACATTCATCAGTACCATTACAGAAGCTATGTTAATCTTCTTTGTTTTACTTTGTATTTCTGTAGCAGTTAAATGTGTAACTCCCATCACAGCCCAGTGTTACTGGGTTGACAAGCGCACAGTGAGTGGAACTGTCTGGGAAAGAGATGTATGGAATAGCTTTTCACCAGAAAACAAGTCTGGTTGAACGAGTGTGTCAGTAGTAACAAGGAAATCTCAATAAATCATTTCAACTTTCTGTCTGTTTTCAAAATGCTTCAGGAATGATCTTTTCATTGCAACATTTATATTATATTACAGGCTGAACTAAAAATGTTTGATTTTCATGATGTAGTTGTTACAGCTAATATTGTATGGTGTATAGCTTCATTAATAGTGAAATAACATGATGGTATTTTTCCAAATTTAAAATTTGGGGAGGGGGAGATTTTAATACATGAGAAAATTTGATAGGGATTTTGTTCTGATTTGGAAAGAAAATGCTATCCAGTATCTGCACAGCTTCAATTTTTGGTCAGACTTTGTCCCCTCTCTGTTTACAACTTTGTAACATGAGATGGATGAAGAAAGGAGGTGAAATTTTTGCCAAAACAAATGACTGAGATGAGAGAGATTGAGACACTTCAGACTGCTTAAGCTCCTGTATGTACACAATAACAGTTATTACTGAGTTAGGCATCACTGAAGGTGCTTAGAGTGATTTAAAGGCTCAGAGCTGCAGATACGCTGAAAGGTAGTGGAAGGGACAAAGAGACCTGAGTTTTGATCAGTGCTCATCAGCACATGACGATACGTTTACTGTGAGGAGGGAGATTCTTGTTGTGTTGCGTGCTTTGCAGGCTCGCTGGTTGAAGTAAGGTCCTTTCCAAAGTGAAGAGTTGAGCCTAGGGACTGTGCAGTCATGTTCCTTGCAGGGAAGCAACTTGGTGTTACCCACTGCATGTAGGTTTTGGCCACCTCAGTCAAGCACGTAACTGTTCCCTGTTGTTCTCCCAGGACTCCAAAGAAGGCATGTAGGCTTTGGAGCTTTCTGGTTTCTTCCTGAGTTCTGCCTCATGCTCCCTCTGTAACCTTCCCAGTTGCTTAGCCTCTGTCTTTCAATTTGCTAAACATAGGAATGACAACACTTCTCTAACAGAGGTGCTGCAGAAAGAAATCCACAGACACATGAGAGCTGCTGCAATTTTATACTGATGTTCTTTAAATAAAAGTGTAGGGAGATGTGCTTTCTCTTACATTCTGTCTTGTTTGAACGTAAAGTACTGGGCTTTGCTCCTTGCTGCCTGTTAATGCTGGGCACTTTGAGGGCACTTAAATTCAACGGGAACATCTGCTTTAGTCCTGTAGTTTGGAGTAAGGGTTTAGTTTTGAAATGATTTATCAATCATCCCTGCATAGCATAGTTTTGTTCTCACTGCAAAGTGATCTCAGATTGTTATATAAATTAGTTTTGAATGAAATGAAACCAAAAGCTGCACTCCAGTTGTGCACCTAAGCTATGCTCCTACCACTGACAGCATTCAGCCTGGGGGAGCAGACTAGACGTAGTTTGGAGTAAAGCCCCCACAGTGCATATAATGTGGATACTGGGCCCTCTCTACCAGCTGTTGTGTTCAGCAGACCTGCTTCCACTGAGCTGCACTATTTGATAGCATTGGCACAGCTGATTAAATCATGCAACTTGTACAAATGAATTGAAGTCTCAAATAGGAGCAGTTTAGCAAAAGGAAAATCATGTTTATAGTCATGTTCTTAATGATTTGCTAGGCCTGAGCAGACCTCGAGCACAGTCAGTCCAATATTTTATCTCCAACCACTAGTAGCACCAGGTATTACACAGGAGGGTGCAAGAAATCTTGCCATGGGAAGTTAGTTGATTAGCATGCCTGGGAAAGTTTCATCTAATCCTGAAGAGGTAGAGATCTTGAACTCTGGAATGCGAAGAATTCTATTTCCTCTGAAATCACCTGCAAGGCTAGATGTATTTGTTACTGGTATCGTGGTGTTTTTCAGGAGGCTTCACAGAGTTTAAAACACTAAACAGTTACAGGTCAACACTGTTGTGAAACCTGGCTATTTCTTTGAGGAATATGAGAGCAAAGAATTGTTCTTGAGCTAAAACTGTCAGTAGCTCTCTACTTCACGTATAATAAGCTAAGAATCTTGTCTACATAAAGTAATTTCTTTTCTCTCTTCTTAGACCTCAATGCTCCCTGCCTTCCTGGGCATGTCACAGTGCACAGTGAAATACTGAGTGGCTGCACGGTCTCATCTCGGTTGGTTGCTTTGTTTTGCTCTGGCGGTGATGCCAGGCAAAATTTACAGTTTGTAATTCGTGCACTAACTGCTTTATTAATAAGAATGAATTCTGAGTCTATTCATAAGTGTTTTCTTGTTGTTTGCAGGGGACAAATTGTATACTGTGGTTGTTCTCTGCCCTGCAATCATTTTAGCTGTGGGCAGGGTCATTTAAACCAGTATCGGGCTCACTGTCTGCTCTGTGAAATGAGCCATTGTTCTGGATCCCATTAGCATGTTTATTTCTGCTGTGCTTTGGGTAGGATGGTCTACTTGGGAGACCTTTAACTGAGCATCAGGGAGTATTACACAGTCAAATGATTTGGAGATAGGAAAGTAGTTTTAATAATGCTTAACACTGATGCTTGAATCATTGAGCAAGGCAATTGTGGAATGCACAAAGATTTGGTGATGCAGGCGATGGCAGAGGCAATAGTGTTTTGCAAAGCTTCATAGATAAGGCTGACTAATCTGGAGGTGGGTGAAGGTTTGACTCAAATTGTTGTCTACTGCCCTTGAACTTGTTTTCTGGGTCTTTCAAGCACAAGATTTCTGCTATCATGTTGAGCCTTTTAGGGAGCCCACATTAGGACGGATGTGCACTACCTTGTAGCATCTCTTATGGTCTTCTCCAGTAGTATTTGTTTCTTCTGGTTGTGTTAATCCACATGCCCGTGATTGCAGGTGGCAGATCTAGTCAGACAGAGAGAGCCATTTCTTTTTTTTGGGGGGAAGAGTTCAGGCCTTGAGCTTTTCCAGGATGAGGGAGTCTGGTGCTGCATCTGTCTCTGCTTGAACCTTTTGAGGGTTTTAAAATGTGTGTGTTGATGAAACCCAGGCAGTCATGAAGCTTCTTCATACAGCTGTCCTGCTGCACCACAACTCTGCTACTGCAAAGCCCTTCATGCTCTGCCTGTCTTGCCTTGTGACACCCCTTGCCATATCACTACAAGCTCTGCATTTCCAGAGCTGGTTCATGGCATGTACCCTCTCCTACCATAACCTTCTGACCCAACTTAAAGCTTCTCTGCTAGTTTCTTCCTTTCCAATATATACTCACATGTATCTTCTCAAATAAAGTCTCTGCTACTTGGTATAATTCATAACTAAGGCCTGTTTCTACAAAGAGAGTAGTACCTTAAATCACCTGTGGATTGTCTACAGAGCCAAAAGATGGTACTAAATGCTATATAAATATTTTATTAATTTAAACCATCTCGTGTCAGTAACATTATTGATGAAGAAATTGTAGCACAGGCGTTTAGTGTATGCTTGGAAACCGAAGGATGTGCCAAAACCTGTGGAATGCTTGTGCTTTGCTTAGTAGAACCTGCCTGTGTTTTCCCTGAAGATACTGTAACTGGTGTCTGCTACGTCAAGCATGCCTCACTCTGTCCTTCCTTTTCCCGTGAGGATCCACCCTACACCTCTTCGGTCTCATTTTGTAAGGACGTGCTGTGAAAGATTGTACTGGAAGAACTGGAAGTGTGAAGATTTGCTTTCAGAGTACTGTGGAGAATTTGTCTCCAGCAGGGAACAGGGAGTAGTAACGCATCTGCAATAGATGCCCTCCAGTGAATTAATTTTCTTTGGTTTCAGGCACTGGAAAGTGACTATGTCAGTGCACACCTCCATCGCTGGATAGACCTGATTTTTGGCCATAAGCAACATGGCTCAGCTGCTGTGGAGGCCGTTAACACCTACCACCCTTACTTCTATGGAGACAAGATGGACCTCAACAACATCAAAGATCCTCTGATTAAGAGCACCATCCTGGGTTTTATCAGCAACTTCGGACAGATACCAAAGCAGGTATCACTTCATCATGAGAGTATAAGGAAAAACAGAGCATAATTAATTTTGATCTTGTAGTATTTCAGCTGGAAATCAGGAGAAGAAACTTAAATTACAGACAGTCACTGATTTAAATCTGCTAGAAGATGGGCTGTAGAGTTCTCCAGGTTGTGTGAGTCCACTCTCTAATTATGCTGTTCTTGTCATATACCATACACCTGTGGTATCAAATCTGGGTTCTGCTACTTCAGTACCTACATGAGTAACCACTAGTCTGGGGCTGAATACAGGCAGATGAAGGCAGTTTAAATTCTCACCTATAGTTTTCTCTCTTCTCCTGTATCACTGGGAGTAGCTTCCTATCCCTGTAAGGGATGTAGTCTGATGAAAATGTAATGATAAGGATAAGATGGTCTCATTTTAATGAAAAGGTTTTTGTATGACAGTTCTGGAGTCTATGATCAATCTTTTAAATAGATGTGTCTCCTATATGACCTGGCTGATAGAGATGTGTTTTTCAATGCCATTCCTTTGTTCTAGCTCTTCACTAAGCCACACCCATCCAGGAATGCCCAGGGTAAAAGTTCATCAGGAAGAGAATCAGTGCTGTCTTTTCAGTCAAGTGGAATTCTTCCTCCGTTCATCAGCAGTCTGCAAAACCTGAAGCTCTCACCAGTTACAGTAAAAGGTGCAACAGGGGCTGTGCTCCATTTTCTGAGCTACTAAGTGTAGGATTCTTGGATGGGGATGAATCTGTACTTTTGAGAGCATAAATATAGTCATATAGCTTTGTGTGAGTTGACACGAGTTGATACCACCAAGATCCCTTCAGACAATTATTATTTGCATATGTGTGTACTGTGAGGGGACATTGGAAGTACTTAGACACTAAGGAGAAATCTTGGAACTTAATTTGTTCTGAACTCTACAAAATTATTTACGACACTTAAATCTTTTCTGTCTTCTACATTCTGGATATATCAAGTTAAAGCATAAAGCTTGCTCTTTTCCCTTTTCATTCTCTTTTTATATTCATCAGCAAAGTAAATTCTTTCCTTCTGCACCTCTTGGTCTTCAAATCTATATATTTTCTTCATCTTTTTCTTAGTCTATTTTTCTTAATGCTAACAAGCCTGGAAAATTTCAGTGTATCTACTTCTTTTCATCCCATGATGCTGGTATGTACATTGCACATTTTTGTGTGGCCAGCAGACTCCTGTAGCTGTACTACAGAGGCTGTTGTTGCCATGCCGTGCATCCTATATAGTTCATGGCAGAAGGCAGAATGCCAGCAAGAAGGAGGTTAATGACATTGCTGTCCCCTTCTTTGGAGCCAGTCTCCATCTCTGCATGGATTTATGTGGTCTGTTAGAAAGGGGAGTATCCACCATTGTCTTGGAATCTCAGTGGCAGAGTGGATTTCTGTCTGTGGACCTGGTCCCAGCACACTGAGCCCAGTTGTGGGGCATGCCAGCCCCACCACAAAGCCATGTAAGGCAGTAAGTTAATGTTAGTGTTTTAAAGACAACAGAATTAAATATGTTCTCTGTCTTGTCAGACTATCCCAAGGGAGCTATTGGACACATTGTTCATACTGAGAAGGGCATTCTGGCTGTTGAAAAAAATAAAGTGTTGATTCCTCCTCTTTGGAACAAAACATTCTGCTGGGGATTTGAGGACTTCACCTGCTGCTTTGGCAACTATGGGTCTGAAAAGGTAACTAGAAAAAGCCTAAGCATTTCAGAAATGGATGTTATGTTGTGGTCTGTCTTGTTTGGGTACCCAGTTGAGAGGCTGTAGGGGAGCTGATTTTGGAGAGTGCTCTGCATGACTTTTGACAGTCAAGTTTTCTGAGGATTCTCAAGTTGGATATTCCAGTGGAGTACAAAATTATTTCACAGCTGAAAAATGTGACCTTTTCCCTCTAAATGATATTGAGTTTTCCTTCAAGTGACTTTGTTGTCTGTCACAACAAAGGAGAAACCTCATTTCATAGGTTGTAAGGACAGTACAAGGTCTTCTGGCCCCCAATTAGAAATTTCATTGTGCAGAACTTTCTGCTGGAATTGAGATAGGACCATCTGTCAATTCCCCTCTGGCTCCCAAGCTCAGCCCAGTGCATTCATTCAACATCATAATGTCCCCTAATCTAGAAAGTTAATACTCTTACTTCTTTGCTGTTAAAAATCAAGGGTGTGTGTCACCACACTGCTGGCTAGGGCACTGGACAGATACAGTTCTCTACCACAAACACACTGATATTGCACGTGTTTGGGACAACGTTATGATGTGCAAAGACATCCAAGTTAGCTTGGGTATCAAAATAGCAGAATTTGTCATTCATCAAAATACTAGCTTGGGTATCAGATCATACCATATCGTTGTATTTTTACAGATGTATCCACAAACACTGGAGATGAGGAAAAACATGAGATTTATTTTTACTTTCTTATTTCTGTAAAATCAATGATTTTTTCCCACTGATTTTCAATATAGCAAATTAAAATTGGTGCTCAGTAACTTATAGTGCTGCCATAGGTGTAAACTTCTTGCTTAATGTCTTCTGGTTGACTCAGAAGAAAGGAAGTTACAGAATCATGGTGGTTCTTGTTTTTTTTTCCTCCAAAGATCAAGGTACCATTAAATGTTCTGGTACTGCTCAAAAATCAGGGTGTCACTGAGCCTCTTGCAGTGATTATACAGTTACTATAAGAAGTAGTTGAGGGATCAGCTTGAATCTCTATTGGGACAACAGTGCCTCTGTTGAAAATATATTGAAGATATACTAGAAATATATTGTTGCCTTCATTGAAGTAGTAAAGGTTTGTTTTGTCCATGGTACGATTTTTGTAACTGTGGCATCCAGGTTCAGCAGAATCATTAGCACTGTGCTGTCATCCCCATTGACTGTGAGAGAGCTAACACAGAACATGAGTGGAAGAATGTTTGTGCTGTAATTGCAGCAGTGTAGAGTTGGTTTAGGGCAGCTTGGTACTGCTAGCAGAGCAGTTGGCCAGAATGGAATTTAGTGCTTTGGCTATTCAATCCAAGTATGACAAAGATGTAGCTGAGCCTGGCACTAACTCTGTTAGCGGTGGCAGTCATAACCTGTGCTTTGTTATTAATCTACATTGAATGTTTGCATGCTGTTGCTATATGGTGGCAGAACAAATTTGCCTGAAGCTATGTAGGAAGTCTGTAGCACAAGAGGGGCTGGAACTCTGTTGTCCTAAGACACTGACCTTTATCCACCCTTCCTATTTGGTCCCCAGAGTCTTGCACAGCTGCATGCAGCCACAGTGTGTGCATATACATAATACATGTATACAGCTGTGCTGTCAAAATAGAGACTTGGGATAAGATGAGCTTTTCTTTCCTGGGTTAAAAGAAGCTCAGTTCTGAAAATTAAATCTGCCATTTGGTATTAGTAAATGCATGGTATCACCAGATGAGTTTTTGGCTGAAAGTTGTTTTCTCATACAGAACATGACTACGTTTGAGTGCATGGCAGACTGGGATAAATGCCTCTGCGCTGTGTGTCCGTCAGCAACTACCATAATCACATCTGGAACAAGCTCGGTTGTGTGTGTCTGGGAACTTTCTTTGGTCAAGGACAAAGTAAAACATCTGAACTTGAGACAGGTGAGTACCGTGACTCTTGGTACAGAAATTTAATAACAAGCAAAGAGCGAGTTTCTTTCTGTCAGAAAATTGGAAGAGAAAACATGCTACCGTGAATCAAAAAGGCAGAAAAAGGTGATAACGTAAAAAAAAATAAATAATAATAATAGGTATAATGCTAAAACTTGTTGTCAGGTCAGGAGCTGATTATATGCCTTATACCCATACCTTATGTATTATGCTTGGTGGGTTTTGTTTGTTTGTTTGTTTTGCCTTGGTAGCATTACCTAAATTTACAGTGATAGAAGAAACAGTGACAATAAGGCATGTCCTCCAGCCAACCCTTGGATTATTTTCAAAAGCCAATATTACCTGGAGATGGTTCTAGTTCTTTTTTGGCTGCTAGAGCAGTGGGCAGGATCTCCAAAACACCCTGTCAACTTAGCTGATGGGGATGAAGGCTCGGCTAGGCAAAGCCCTTGATACTTCTCCCTCAAACAGAATTCAGAACTTCAAAGGTTTGTCTATCACTCCACGAGGTAGGGAAAGATCCCTTCAGTTATATAGTTTGTGACCTTGCTGTCCACGGTCCTTTAGTGTTTGTTGATTTGGAGCTCATCTGTAGTCACCCAGCAGCTGTATAAATGCTATTTCATTTGCAAAAGTGAACAGTGAGTTCCCAACTTTACAATAAAATCTGGAGTACTATCATATCTGAAAGGCAGTGTGTGACCTCTCTTCCTTAAGAATTAAAGAGACACAAAACTCTCTGCTACTCTTAGGCAAACTAATAATGGGTTCATTGATTAGCAAGGAGGTCTCCAAATTCTTGTTCTAGAGTTTTGTTCTGTTTATCTGCTCTGGAGATACTCAGGAGCTATCTCATTGCTTTCCAGACCTGGAGCGAAAAATATTTTATTTGTCATTAAATAATGTGAAAACATCTATGTCTGCTGGGAGGCCAGAGAAGTTCCTAGACCTTCACTTATCTGATGTTTTTGGATGTTGAAATTAGGAAGAAAACTGTTTATAGCAGCTTCTCTTCTGAGTTCTATGTTTCTTTCTTGAGAAGTCAAAACTAGGAGGCAAAATCTTGAGTGACGACCTTTTAGTCTCTCTGCTTAGTATTCCAAGCAGAGGTGGACATAGAAATGGAAGAAATAGCAGCAGAGAAAATCTAAGCAGTAATCTTCATAAACATCAAAATGATACTATTCTGGCGATCTGTTCGAGTTTCAGGCATCTGACTGAAGAGGCTCTTCCATCTTCAGTATAATACCCTTCCCTTTAACAATATAAAATCAGCTTTGCTGATGTGTTCAGCTGTGATTAATCTGATATTACCCAAGGCCCTCAAAGTGGCATGAGGTCATACAGTGACAAATGCTGTATTTTTTTCCTTCTCTTTGCTTGCAGAGACCTTTTTTTTTTTTTAATGACTGGTGTAGATATAAATTCGAATTATGGTTCTAAATGTCTTCCAGTGAATTGCATGCTGCTTTCATGTAATTCACTGTTTCGTGGTGGCCGTTTTTTTTTTTTTCTGAACAACAAAAATAAATTGTATCATCTTTCCTGAGAGAGTGAACTTTGCTTAAGTAAAGCTGATGTGCTATAAAGTGGATGCTATTCACTTATCAGCTGTCTCATGGGACCGACACATTCTGGTTTGGAATGTAGTAAAGTGCAGAAACTATATTTCAGCATAAAAAGTCACTTTTCCCTCTCTAGCAGGGACTGTTTCCACAGTTTTGTGGAACACTAAAGATTGAGCATAATAGCCTCGGTATTGATCTGTGCAATTTACCAGTTCCCTCAGTATTCATGAACACAGCAACCCATGCGATCCGCCCCCCAGAATTTCTGGGTCAAATGAAACACCAGGCTGGGAGAAGCATCCGGGCAAGCTGTGCTTTCTGTGCTGTGCTGACCTGTCAGGAAGGTACTGAACATAGCTGTGAAGTATCTGTGCCCATGCCAGCCAGTTACATTGGATGGCCAGAACTTGGTTTTGTTTTGTTTTTATTTGTGAATTTACTGTGGAGGCAGGCCTCACAGTTCTTTTCCCCATTAAGGGAAAACCTTCATGAGGAAAAACAAGAAGACGTTAGAGATCTACCAGCACTTGCACTTGACTGTTTTTGCATTAATACATATCAAAATACTGGTAGATCAAAGCTGAAATTTTAACTGAGCTCTGATCTATCCTTCTCTTCCATGTTCAGCTTGCATTTAAAGTACTTCACCACCAAGTCTTTCTGAGTTAAAAAAGAAGAAAGGGGTTGATGAAAATTTGTGTAGGATCTTAGCTTGTCTTGGCAGTGTGAATGTTGTCACAGTGGGTACATTTCCTTTCCTTTCATTCTTTGGAGGAATGAGAAGGAATTTGGAGCTCTTGAACCTGCTTTGTCACAGCTTAGTTCTGGAGCACAGGCATTAGGCTATGCCCAGCCCTTTGTAAAAAGACTTCCACTGTGAGTTGTAAGCTACTGCTGAGTTGGGAGTGCTTCCGACCTCTGAGGACTGCTGATGGAGATGCCATTTTGTGCCAGTATTTTTAGCTGATGATTCTCTTCAAAGGAATACATTGCAAGCTGGAATTCATCCCTTGCAGTTGCAGGTCACCTTCAGTAGGTCATAGCTGCAGCTCAGCTTCTTCTCCAGTGGATTCATGTTTGAATACTGTTATCCTAATAACCTTGGCGAGTGGCAGCACATGTTAGCTAGCAAGAGTTCAGTCTGATATTCACAGACTGTAAAAGAGTATGAGATGTGTTCACAAAAATCATTCGGGACATGTGGCTGTCCTGCTCTGTGACTGTCTCTGAACTGAGACAAACCCTGAAAATGTGTTAATTAAGTCATGTAGAGAAAGCCAGCAGAGAATATGCATTTACTGTTAAAACCAACATTAAAACTGGTGGATCGGACTTTTCACAGTAAGGCAGTTAATAATTGAGCCCTGAAAGGCTTTTCAGGAAATCTGTGAAGGACTCTATCTCTGTTGCCCTACAGGCTTTAATGTCATTGGTGGTTATGCAGCAGAAATGTATGCTGCTGTCACTTGAGAGTGCTGCATTACACAATTGTCATCAGTATATTCCGTTCACAACTTCTGTGACATTAAATTGCCTAAAATATAGTCTTTTTTAATGAAACTGTTTAAAGATAAATTAAACTGGGTATTCTGTGTATCTCTGGAACCTAGAAAACAGAGGAAGGATGTTGGATAATGATGAATGAGAGAAGAATTCATACATAGCTTTTTAAAGCAAAAATAAAAACAAATGCTGTTTTTATTCTAATTTATAATTGGAAAAATGTTAGTACTTGTTCAGAAAAACAGAAAGTCTGGGAAGGTCACTGAAATATATCTTAAGTTTTATTTCAAAATGATTTAAAAATTTTGAGAAATAATTCTCAAGTCCAAATTTTACTTGCTTAAGACTGCCTTACCTGAATTTATTGATGATTTGCATACAAACCACTGTGGTAGAATCTGAAACATATGCCAAGGGCCAGAGTTGAGTTGTTTTACCTGACTTACCATGCAACCTGGGACAAGTCATGTATTCTCTTGGATACTCAACTTTCCTCAACCACGAGTTGAGGAAAAGGATGGTTCTAAAAGAATCTTTGTGGTTTCTACTTCATACACTTTTTGGCTCTCCAAAGTATGACTTGTTTGCTTATTCTTGCTAAGTAAATGGCCGTAGAACTGCAGTTCCCTAGTAAATCAGTCACACACTGTTGTGTTTTGTCACTTTTTTCCCCACCAGGCTCTGTATGGGCACTCTCAGGCAGTGACCTGCCTTGCTGCGTCTGTGACCTACAGCATAATCGTGAGTGGATCTGATGACAGAACCTGCATCATTTGGGACCTGAACCAGCTGACGTACATAACCCAGCTTCCTGCCCATGGGGCAAGTCTCTGTTCTGTTGCCATCAACAATTCAACAGTAAGATCTTCATTTATCATCTTTCTTTTGATGCATCCATGAACATTTCATGATAATTTAATGGGTGCTCTTCACAACATAAAAACATCCTGAGTCTGATACATTGATTTTTTTTCTTTCTATAGAGATTGCTAATAGTGTTCTTAATGATAAGAGGGGAGCACTAAAAGCAACGTTTTAGACTGAGTAGCTAAGCAGAAGCATCTTAGGTGGATAGCAGGATTAAAACTCTTTTAGTTTGCAGAACATGAAGTATTACCTTAGTAGCTCCTGGATCTGGCTAACCCATAATCTTATTGCTTTCATTATGCCATTAATTTCTCCTGACGTTCATGCAGCAGACCCACATCAGCTGAGGAGTGCTGGACCTCAGTCTCCCACCTCAGCTGACAACTTTCTTACACCCTCGCAGTGATAGTGTTTGTGGGTTTTTGTTTGTTTGTTTTGTTTTGCTTTGCTTTCTCTCCTACTGTCAGCTGAGGGGTGTGCTCTTGATAGCAGTGGCTAGGTTTTTGTTTACCAGCAGTGGAAATAATCCTGTTGTGGTCTGGGCCTGGCTGCAATCACATGCATGCTGATAGGAAAATATTTTCTATTGGAGTTAACTGTAAGCACTCTGAATATTATTTTTTTTTCCAACCTTCTACCTCCCAAGAATATTGCTTGTATATTTATATTTTCTGTGCTAATATACCATAGCAAGGTTCCAGGTGCTCAGACAATTTGCGGGTACTGGAGTTTGTACCAAGAGAGGCAAAACTGAATTCACAGCAGTAAGAAAACAACCATACAACTTCACTAAACGTACAGTCTGATGACTCTAGTGATTGAGGGCAGGAATTAAGTAGTCTGTTCAGTGCCACCTCAGCACCCAGCACCAAGGGTCCTGGTTAGCAGTAATATGTGGCCAGTAGCTTCAGCTGGCCACCTCACAGTACTTGGTGGCCCCTTGGGAAGGCAGTTGAAACAGTGCCAAGCATTCAGAAATGAGTGGGCAGGATAACATGGGCTTCATACCTCAAAAGCATAGTCTCCTCTTCGTCTTACATACCAACCTACCATTAATGGTAGCCATTTCAGTTGGGAGCTCTTCTCCTAAACTGTCCAAAAATTAAAATAGTTAAACTGATTGGACAATTGTCTGCAGAAAGGTTTGTTTAAAGGAAAGAAACCTTAAGAAAGTATGTTTGATTTATTTATTTCATAATTTGATAATATTTATTATAATATGAAGGTAGAACCAATGCTTCCATTGTGCTAAATTAAATATTTTTTTTATACAAAGTGACATTTTTTGGTAATGATTTTTTCCTGGAAAATTCAGAATGTTTTAAAGCAAAGATTTGAAGGAAACAAATTTCTGAATCACTTTTCTGTGAAGTAAGAGCCCTTTACACCTGTTTGTGACATGATTGGTTTTATATTTGCTTTAGCATCTGGAAACTCCATTTATAGATCCAAACTTCATGGTGTTTGTATCACTTAGGCACAAAGCAAAACAAAGTTTATAAGCTAAGCAGGATTGTAAAAGCTTGCTTTAACTAATGATTTCAGTTTTAAATCTCTGGTCTAGACCTGAAAAATGCTGTAGATAATTACCAAATGAACAGACATGTAGATGAGGTAGCTGACATTTAATCTCTTTAATTATTAGCAACTGTGTTTCAGTGTTTCAAACAAAATCTGCTTTATCTTCAAAATCCTGCCCTCCAATGTGAAGAGCCCTTTCCCCAAATCAGGGGTGATGTACAGTGTTAGTTGATTTAAACCAGATGAGCACTGCTAATTTAAGGGCACACCGGCCTTTGCCAGAATCAGATGACTTGGCTGATGCTGTTCTGTTTAACTGTCTCTTAGTACACATCAAGTGTGAAAAGTTTGGGTGAAATTTCAGTTAGTATCTCAATCAAAGGGCACTTTTGATAAGATTATTTAAGACTGCAGCATCAGCTTTTGATTCTGTGTGTTTCTTGCCCCGAAGATACCTGTGTATTTGCTCCTTATATGCAGTCCCTGGTAAGACTATCCACCTGCGCTAAAGGAATAGGAGAGATTCAGTTGCAAAGGATGTTTTCTGCATTGGAAGTGCTGCTTGCTCGTTGAATGCTGAGCTGGTCATTGGTCGAATGCAAAACAGTCTAAAAATGCGATGACATTAAGCTCCCTGCGAGGGGCAGAGGAGGATTGTGAAATCACCAAAGGTTTCACAGCTAAGGAGGTAAACTCCATGTCCTTATTTAAGAGAGTGTTTATTTGTAGATCAGTAACATTTAAAAGCACTAGTCCTGGCCCAGAACTTGTGTCAGACACTGACTGCACAGCCCCTGTCCCTGGTGGAGGCTGAGGTTCAGTCTGTGCTCTGCTGGGCTATACACTGACTAAAAGCTAAGGGCAGAGCATAGCAGTCAGCCTTCTGTCCTCTTTTCTGTTTTTTTGTTTGTTTGTTTGTTTTTCCTGTGTTTCTTTGATTCCTTTGCCATGCTTAAAAAATGGGTAGGTTCGGTGGGCAAGGAGGAGGATTGTTTTGACTGCCTAACCCCAAACTAACAGACAGACTGTTACCTCAAGGTGCAGCCTAACATGTTGTGGCCTGGTCTGTCTGCAAGCTTCCTGTCTGTAGCAGGTGCCCTGGACTGCAGAACAAAACTGAGAAGCTCTTTGGTCTCCCCGTTCAGTTACAGGAAATGGATGTCAAGGCTGCATTTCTGGTTCATGTGAATCCAGATGTTTCCTTACCCATTTTTTGACAATGCAGCAGGCTAACTGTATCTGTCCTGTCTCCACATTCTTTTGCACCGGTGAATCAAGGTAGTTTTGGCAGAACACAACTAGAACAGAACTGAAAAACAAGTGTTGAGGCGTGCCTGTTTCCAAGGAGGTGTGAAGAGGTGCTGGGACACTTAGAACAAAATATGCTAAATAATTAAACGATTTAGAACAAGACAGACTACAGGAGGGGGCAGGTGGACATGAAGGCATGATGTTCTGCTGATCTTTGTAGCCTTGAAGTATTTTGCAATGGGAAGTGTCATTTAAAATAACATCAATTTCTTTTATTTTATGAATGGTCACTGTTTTTCTAGTGCAATTCAGTAAATACTTTCTGCAGGATACATGAATGCCTCCACAGTTTGAACCAGAAGTTTACTGCTGATTTGGCTCCATCTGCATCCATTATCTCTGCCCTCCTGTGAGGAGGATGAGTGTGTAGGATCTTGAAACATTGCCTCTTGCTTTGTTACAGGGTGATATTGCCTCTTGTGCTGGATCCTACCTATATTTGTGGACAGTCAATGGCCAGCCTCTTGTAAGCATTAACACCACCTGCAGCCCCGAAAGCCGTGTTACTTGTTGCTGTTTTGCTGAAGTGATGGATTGGGACACACGCAGCATCGTCATCACAGGAAGCACAGATGGAGTAGTGAGGGTAGGTGGACAGGGAAGAGAAAAGAAACATCCTAATTTAGTGTAGACCAGAGGCAGAATTTTGCATCCTGAATGGTGGGGCAGAGCTGCTAAAAGCCCGTGTTTGGGAGTTCCTGGGAGAAACAGTTTCTTGGGGGAGAACTTAGTACCTGGCTCTTCTGCAGCACTTGTTAGTGGATGGCAGCACATTGCTTAAAGAATTTGTTATGCATTGCCTTTGTTTTATAAATGGAGACACTGAGGTGGTGAGGAAATCCCTTAGGTTCACTTTTACATAGATCAATACCACAGACCTCTGCAGGATCCATAGCTTCTGAGAGTTGGTTCACAGCTTAGTTCATTAAATCATACCTTCTCAAGAGCAGGAGTTTGCTGCTGGTTCCACCTCCTGTCTGGTGGAAGAGCTCCCTGGGTAATTGGGATCCTGGCTAGCACATCAGACCTGCAACCTTGCTAGCTACATGCATACGTTTCTTCAGTGTGACACCCTGCAGCATAGTGGCAAAGGGAGAGAGAACACTGCCAAGCCCCGTTCTGATGATCAAAATCCAATTTTCAGCCCTTGCTGGGACGCAGACATCCACATCTCATGTCATTGTGTTGTTATAACCATGTTATTCTCCTTTTTCCCTCACTGACACAGCTGTGGAAGACTGAATACACTGACAGCCCAGGCCAAGCTGATGAACTGAGCTCACAGAAAGGCGCCATGGAAGAGGCAAACAGCACAGGTATGACCCCAGTGTGGACTGTGAACTGAATTGGGACTGTTGCAGACCTGGTTCTGTTGCGAGGAGGAAAAGGATGTGGGAGCACAGTGGTGTGAATGGGAGATAGTTTGGGAACTGGTATGGTGGTACTGTAACCAGCAGCGGTAGTCCTATGTTAGGGAGACAGAACAGTGCTCAGCCACCAGTCTTTTGGGTAAATCCTGTCTGGATGAAGCTGGAAGGTTCTTTATACGTTCTGTCAAGCTTGACAGCTTGATAGGGGCTTTGAGCAACCTGGTCTGAAGGTGTCCTTGTCCACGGCAGGTGTGTTGGAATTAGATGATCTTTAATGTCCCTTCCAATCCAAACCATTTGTGATTCTATAACCACATTTCTGCATATGAAACTAAGGAACTCCAGAAAGCACATTCCTTTCGCGCATCTACTGATGGCCTGTACTAAAGTGTCCTTGGATGTCAGAGTGGGCAGTGCCATGTTCTGTCCTGGGATGAAACTGGGAAGTTTGTTCTCTTTGCTGTCTTAAACGAGGTTGGAGGTTCTCCAGACTTGTGGGAGTCTAGCAGCAGGTCTTATTGCATGGTGCTATATTTCCAAGGCTATGCCAAGCTGAAGCTGATGCCCTGGAGTTCTTGCAGAGCAGCCAGGATTAACAAGATGATGGGGCTACAGTGCTGACTGGTATTAAAAACAACTCAAGCTCACTACTGTTCTAACAAATACAGGAGCTGAAACCTGCCAGGGAGCTTTAAAGGCATGTTCTAATAGCACAGCTTGCTTCTGCTCACAGCACTTTTTATAAAAGGAAGGAATTGTGTTGTTAGTATGTATAATTTACACCACTTATTTGCTGTGATCCTCATTAGGCATTCTCTATTGCTTCAATTTTAGGCACACAATTTGCATAAAGATAGAGTTGTAGATGTAACATCTGCATAAAAAGATATTATACGGTAATTGGGCATTACCACTGAGATCTTCAGAAGTGCTCTTCATGGAACTTGGCAACTTGGCATCTCCGTTACTTAGATTGCTATGTGAAAATGTTTATATGTACAAAGTCATATTGGAAATGCCAAACCACATGCCCATCCTACCTTTTGTCATGTTTCTGAGAGTAGCTAGAGCCAGATGCTTCTACGGAAGGGAGCAAGAACACCAGAGATGCTAGATGTGAGGCAGTCTGGCTCGGTAGCTGTATATTTGGCTTCATTGTGGTCTCTAACCAGAGATTGCTGCAAGTCAAAACACGAGATTTAACATTCCTTCCAGAATATTTGTAGCACTCAGTAGTCACTTTGCAGATTCTTCTTACATCTAGAAGTATCTAGTTTATTTTAAGAATTTCATAGAATTTGGTCCTTAACTTCCTGTGGCAGATACTTCCATGTCTCTTTTACTCAGGTACAATTGCATAGCAATTGTCTTCGAGCAGACTGAGACCTTGGCTATTTTTAAAAAATCAGATCTTCTTAAACAGTATTCCAAACAAGGACTTAAAAGCTGCCTATGGGAACAGAGCAGAATACTCCAGTTTGTGCCTTTTTAAGAGACATGCATTGACATCTGTTGATGGGTACAGTGTACTTGTTCTCATACAAGTGTAAGAAAGCCTGTTCTCAGATGCATGCAGCAACAGTGTTCTTTAGTAAAGAGTTGAGGAGTGTGATCAGAGCAGTGATATGCTCCCTCAAAGTGTTTAGATGATTTCAGAATTACTTTAAATGGCCAAATATTCCCACATGCCATTCTATATGTTAAAGAAAATAAAATTAATACAAAACACAAGTCATTAAGAAGACCAAAGTAACTATGATCGAATTATTTTGTTAGTTGTGTGTGTGTGTGTATGTATGTGTGTATGTGAAATGTTCTCAGCATTTAATTATTGGTTCTGTTATGAGCAGATTTAGATAAGTTGATAATACCAGGGCTTTATGTAATTTCTTTTTACTAGGCAATTATGGGCTGTATTATATCCTGGCAGCAAGGTATTGTGGGGCATCTTATTAAGCACAGAGCCAGTGAAAACTGATGAACAATTTTGCTGAACTAGGCATGCAATTTAGAAAGCAATAATACACAAATCCAATTTAGCACACAATTGATACAGCCGCACGTCAGCACATGTAACTATCATAGCCACAAATTAAATTGGGATGGGCCTATTTTGCAACAGCACAGGCTGAGATTAAATATATTTGTTCTCAACTTAACAACTTGCTGACCGTAAATAATAACAATCCCTTCCATGCTGCCCCCAGACACATTCTAAATATTTATTTTTAAACCACACAACAGGTAACAAGAGTGGAAAACATCTTGTTCTCTGTCGGGAACTGAATTCCAGCCTTGCCTTGACTGGAAAACCAAGTAAGAACAGCCCAGCAGTGACAGCACTTGCTATGTCCAGGTACGGTCCTGTCCTTTGCATTGTAGCATATGCCCGGCAGAGGGCACCGCATGAGCCTCAGTGTCTCCACTGATCTGTCCTAAATCCTCAGGTTATTTTAAAGTTTGTATTTCTGCTGGTTTTTGTCTGTTTGTGTGGGGTTTTTTGTGTGCATGTGTGCTGTTTTTTTGTTTTTTTGTTTGTTTGTTTAATCTCGGTCAAATGCAGTCATTCTGGGAGCTGGCCTGGCTGATGGTATTAAGTGAAGGGTGTTGGGATACTCAGTGGTCTGAAAAGAAACAGCCCTGAAGAAATTGCAGCTTTTGGGTGGAATAGTTGTATAGATCAATAGCTGCTGCACTGTCTTTGCATCATAGAAGAAACAGTGTCCTAGGAGTTTCTGGGGATGCTATGTCCTTAATGAAATATAAACTGGAAGTTTTTGGCTAATGGACAGCTTTGTTGAACTGAACTCAGTTTGCACAGCCAGCAGTATTTTAGTTTACTCAATCTCCCTCCCGCAGTGTCATCTGGCTGTAATATTTGTTGCTATCTTCTATCCCACGATGTTGCAATGTACTGTAAAACAGCTGCTGCCTTTCTCTCTAGAAGTGCTGGCATTTTGATAGTTGCTAAAATGATTCCTATACTGTCTGTGCTGAGATTTAGAGCACTCAGTGTGATACTTATATGCATGGAAAGTGTATAAGTTTTTTGGGAGGGTGGAGGGGGGGGGGGTTGGTTAGTTTCATCAGTGTTGATGACACCATGTGCAGCAGAGATTTCAATGGCTGAAGCCATTAGATTATGTGCTGACAAGCCTGAATTCTGATGCTGGCCACCAAATTTAATTAACATTCGCAGATTTTCAGGATCAGAGAAGGGTAAAAGCTCCTGATTTGGCAAGATTATCCGCAACTAACCCCTTGAAATACAGGACAGTTTGGATCTGTTTCTAAGTTCAGTCTTTTGTATAGTCTAGACCATTGTTCTTCAAACTTAATGTTAGAGATTAATCTGCTCCCTTGAATGTTGCATCCTCCTAATTGCTGCATATACAGGAGAAAGTTTTGATCTGTTTGCATCTCGTTCTTAAATATTTTTCTCTCTTTCTCAAGAAATTCCTCCAAGCTCCTAGTTGGCGATGACTGGGGAAGAATCTGCTGTTGGTCTGTGGATGGGTAGGAAGAAATAGTCAGGACTCATGTTTTCAGCCTTTTGGATGGAGAGAAAAGTGCCCATCAGAGCATGAAAGACTTGAAGTCAGAAGATAATTACTGGGGACTGAATCTCAATGGAATTGTTGGAATGACCACACAGTCAGCTCTGATTGAAATCAAAGACTGGACTCCAAAGGTGTAGGAAAGACACTGACAGACATACACATAGACAATGAGAATTCACAGTATTTGACGTGGTAAAACTTCTGTATTTTAAATGTTATTTTAAATACTGTATTTTGCATAATTCTTTGTATCTCACAAATAATTGCTATCAAATAAAGCAGTCTAGATTTCTCTGAAAGAGCAATGTAGCTTAATAAAATGAATATATACTAATTTTAATACTATGAGGTCAAAACACACTGAGGCTTCAAACTGATGTTAACTGTGTTCATAGCAGAATCTTTGTTCTTACTGACACACAAGTATGTTAGTATCTCTGTTCCTGCTATTCCTCATTCCCTGAAAAATGTATGCATCCCTTCAGAAAACCTGTTTGTTTACAAAGTGAAGGTAAGAACTCCTAGATGCCACGTTGATAGCAGTGCCTTCATCCAGCTCAGCTGTAAGCATGTTACAGCATAGTCTTTAGTTTCCTAATCTGATTTACTGTGTTTTTTTTTCCCCCACAGTGATCTGACACAGCTGTTCAATGTATTCTTTCTTTCACTTCCATTTCTACCTTCTTTCCTGTCATGATGCTATCTGGAATATCAGCAACATACATCAGGATTTACCTTCATAATGACTCTGCATAATAGAAGTGGGTATTTGTAGTATAAGAAGGTTGAGGCCATAATCTAATATATTTAAATGCCATTTATGTCTCTAGCTGAAATGAAGAAAGTATGAAAAATCAAGGTCTCTCTCATTTTTTGAGAATTTGAAGGAGCTATATTGGTGATAACTGCCCCTCTCCTCCCACCTTATGAGGAACTGCTGTATGCCAAAATCTTGGTGCTTAGAAACTTGTCAGTATTATTTTTTTTTACTCTGGAGTAAAAAAAGATGATTTTTTTACTAGTCTCCTCTAACTATAACAACTTTCTTCTTCCTGTAGGGTACTGCTTTGTTCACAACTTGTCTTCAAATTATGTTGCTGAATGAGCAAGGCTTCCTCTGGCAAATAGCTGCTTTCCTAACAGAGTGCTGAGACAGCCCCCCCACCCCCTATGCTCTGTCTAACCTCCATCAAGAGTGAGGTAATTGCCTGTGGAAAATGTAGTAATTAGAAGTTAGCTCATGATGCAGACACAAGGAAGGCTGCATTATGTCTACACCGATGACCTGGCTGGTTATCTTTCCTAACCTCCAAGTACCTGACTTGATGATTCAAATACCATCCTTGGTATTGGTGCTTGGCAAAACAGACCCTGAAACTAGGCCTAAACAAATCTTTTTTTTTTTTTTTGCAATCAAAATAACCCTATGTTCCAAAGGTTGTTTGTGCCCGTCTTTCCTGAGAACTGGGGAAAGCTCAATTGCCATAGAATTCAACAAAATTAAGTACACTCCTTCTTTCTTCTTCCATCTCTCCATGTTCCTTAAAAATAAGCTGTGATTTGGCTACATAGCAGGATATGTACTCCTGTCAACTATGTATACTGCTTTGCTGAAACATCATCAAGATGATTAAGAGCCATGAAAAAAGCTCACTACCAATGCTTTCATTTTACCTAGTAGGCATCTTGATAGCTGGCTAATTACCTGTTCCTTTAGCATTTTCATGCAGCCTCTTTTTGCCAATAATTGATATTCACTTTTTTAGACCTGGCATTGGCGTCTACTTTGCTGTCTGGGTAGCAGCATTAATGGTTCCAGAGCTCTGGACACCAATCTTTCTTTGTCAGGTATGAGAAGAGACCACTCGAAGCTGTGGGTTAACTGTGCATGGATTTGACAGGCTTATCTCCTTGTGCTTTACATCAGTTCTCTTGTGCTTCTGAGAGAAAGACAAAGTGCATTAGCTGTTGTTTTGGATTGCAGAACAAATCCAGAATGTGCATGTGAATGTCAGTCAGCAGGTTACGAATGAA
Source organism: Anas acuta (assembly GCF_963932015.1). Taxonomy (NCBI): domain Eukaryota; kingdom Metazoa; phylum Chordata; class Aves; order Anseriformes; family Anatidae; genus Anas; species Anas acuta. Next base: position 20,031,070 of record NC_088985.1, read on the forward strand.
AGTCTTCATGAGTTAAGGTTGTTTAGCAACAAGTCCTTTAAGAAGTAGTATATTTGAGACTTGCATCTATCTAGCACCTGGGCAAGTTCTTTGCTGCTTCACTCTTCAGAAATTTAGTCTGCTGAAAAAACTCTGAATTTTGGAGTATAGGTTCTGGGCCATCATCTCATGAGGCTGTTGGTATCTTCCAATTTATTGAGAAATTCTTTGTTTTTCCTCTATGTCCAGAGGACATTTCCAGTCATATGTCATGGAAAAAAATGCATGCTGTGGGTACCAAAAGCACCACTCCTTGCTTGGCAGAGCTGAGGCACACATACCACAGCCATTTCCTAGCTTTGATGTAGCCAGCGTCTGTGTGACAGTGGTACAATGTCACCTGATCATTTTCCTGCAGGCATATGACATGAAGTAATAGTTAGAAATTTCTAATATACAGTTGAACGATTGTCTGAAACCTATCCTTCTGCAAACACCTTCTTTTATATTTGTGCTGGGCTCCTGTGTATTTGGTAGATGATGAATGTACATTAAAGTCTGTCAGCTCTGCGTGTGGAGATAGCTTTCACTGACATGCAGACAAGGCCTGCTTTCTGTCTTATGATATGATACTGATTCTCTAATGGCTGCATGAGATATAGGGGAGGCAGATCTAGAATATGCTTGAAAATTTAGCAGGTAGAGCAATTTCACAGCAAATGCTTTCAACATAACTCCATCACTACCATAAGTGGCACAATGCAAGCATCACCAGAGTGTTGTAATTATCTCGGAAGCAGCTTTTGCAGGGGGTAAGTAGTTCAGGGGGAGAATTACCCTTGAAAGAAATCCAATGCCATTAGGATAAGAAGTACAGAATTAAGGCATTAATTAAGGCAGAGTTTTAACTCTGCCCCATAGGGAAGCCAAGAAGAGAAATACAGAATAGCACAACTTTTATGTGACTTTAAAAAACAATTTAATTGGGGACAATAAACCCTAAAATGCCTTAATCACACTTCTTTGGTTATTGCACAGACCATGAGGTTTCCTTGTTTTGCAACAGAAGTCTTATAAATGCTACAGTGAGCATTAAATACTGTCTGATTTCTGTTGCTTTCTATTGACTAATAAACACTAGTGAAGCAATATTTGCAGAGCTGCCTATGCACTGCAAGGCCTTTGTCTGCTCATATAAAAAGAAATTGCTCAAACCTTTTTTTGAAAAATCCATGCAAACCAATCTGTAACTACAACAAAAAGTTCCCCATGACTGTCACCACGTGCTAGTGCTTCCAGGTCCTTTTCATGCACGGATCTCAGAGCTTGTTACAAGGGGAAATTGGTAAGCAGATCATCTTACTCAGGATCTCATATTGCTGTCACAAGGGAAGTATCTGAGAGTCTTACGAGCTAAAATCATTACCAGCAATATGCTAATGTTTTATGGGAACCTGTTATCCAGAACCAAGTAGGCTTCAGGAGTACATCAGGATCTTGGTAACCATCCGTAGTATTTGCTGCAAAGAATACTGAGAAAATCGTGAGCACTTACACAGCCATCTCTGGGTGAATGCAACAGGAATGTGGGAAGTTAACCGTTTCATGTCAGAAATTGTCTCCTTGTTCTGTTTGGACAGAAGGCTTTGAGGAATGTGTTTCTTCCTCCTACATCTGTTGCCTGGCCAGGTGGGACATGGAGGAATTATGCTTCCCTAGCCACCCCAGTTTTTGTGGGATGGGAGTGAGCACAGGCATTAAACTGCTGGAATGAGCAGTGAGAGTGCTCTGTAGGCACTTGTGTGTTCAGTCCATTCCCTGTGGTCTCCTGACTGTGGAGGCCTCCAGTGGAAAAATAGTAGTAAGTTAAATTTCTGCCAGTGTCTGCGTTGAGACAAACACACTTAATTTACTTGCACTACGGGACTAACCAAAATAAAATACAAAATGTAGTCATTTACGGTGACATCTTTGGTTGTCACAGTTGCAGAGCACCAGATCTGGTAAGCAAGCAAAAGTGCTATCTATTCCAACAGTGGAACCATGTACGTTTTAAACAAGGGATGCCAGTAGTGTTGAAATAACTAGAGCTGCTGCCACCCTACAAGTTAATTTGTTTGGAAGGTGAAATCCTTATTTGCTCCAAAGGCTTTGTCTACCTAGCAAACTGCCCTCTGCCTGTAACCCAGTTTTTGTTGACTTTGGTTGTGTAAGGACTCAATTGCTGCCTTAAGGGATTTACCATCATGTGTTTTTCATGGTGGGTGTGAGACCCTGGGCAGCTTTTGACTCTTCAGAGTCTGATTATGAGCTGAATATGTACTGTGTGTTTGGGCTGTATATTTACAGGCCCTTCCCTGTGGCAATGCTGGGACTATGATAAGTGGGAGGAGGCCCACTAGAAATCTACTCAAGCAGGTCTAATTGTACCAAATAGAACGGCTCAGTAGAGTGGAAAATAGTCCTCATATATCTACTTGAAGAAGATAATGACCTTTTAAATAACAGAAGCAATTTTATTTCAATACCCCAATTACTCCGAACTCTCAAATGTCAAAGTGCTGGGCACTTTCAAAATAACTTAATTTAGACATTTATAGCACTTAGACACTGCTAGTTTCTTATATAACCTAATTATGGGTTGTACAGGAAATTGCAAAGCATCCCAATTAATGTTATTTTTTATAGTGATACATAGAAGTGGCCTTTGCCATTTGCTGTTGTCATGTGCACAGTGATTTACTCATTTTGGCTTTTCAGCTAGTTTCCTGGCAGGACACAGCTCTTCTATTCTCTGCTCTTTGAGAACAAGCAAGGAGGAAGCAGAGGTAGAAATGTGTGTAGCTATGTTTTTCCCTGGGGGACTTGAAGGGCACATGTTCCAGAGACAATGGAGTGCCATTGCAAGGCAGGACTATTTAAGGGATAGAGTTGCCTTATAGAATAATAACAGCTGGCTAGCAACTTTGTTGATCCTCTCTGCTCTGAGTACTTAGGCCAGGATTCTCCATTTGCCCCTCTACCATGGGACTAGTACAGTGGAACAATGATTGTAAAGCTGCTTAACTGACTGCCTGAAAAACCTCTTCACAGACAGTGCTGTCCAATTTCCCTTCTAGTTCCTACACACAGAGAGCAGAATTGCAGGTGGAGGAAGTGTTGTAGTACCTCTGAGCAGTGTTCACCAGCTCCTGCTGCTTGTTGCTTGTCTGCTTTTTATGGTAGGGGGAGGACGCGTGGCCAGTTACCATGTTTGAAACTGATAACTGTTGCCCATTCCTCTTTTTTTTTTTTTTTTCCACTCCCTGTGGTGTTCTAGTTCTTGGGCTGTGCTTCCCTCCCGTGTCAAAAGAAAACAGTTAGCAGTCAGAGAATTTCCTGGAGGCCTTATTTTTCCTGAGGATAATCCAAAAGTATCGATGTTTCATTTCTCAAGGAAAAATTTGGAGCTATGTACTGCATCTGCTGTCAACTGTGCCCAAATGCCATTCAGAGGAAGGCAAAAGCCCCCAAAGGTTGTCTTCTCATGGGGGATTCTCAATGTACAGAGCCATGATGTGCTGTTGTGTTCTCATTCACTTCTTTATTGCGAAATATTACTGCTTGATTTTAACTTGACTTAACAACTCAAACAAAATCCAAGAAGGAAAGTTTGAGTTGAACTCAACACCTTGTGTTCAAGAGGGCCACACAGAGCAGGCATGCAGGGAGGTGAGAAGTGCCTTTCCCCGGGGTTTTTCTCTAAACAGGCCCAGAACCCAGCTGAGCGTGCACATGACCTCCAACTTCCCTGGCGGTAGGTGCAGGAGAGTCCCAGGCTCTGCGCAACAGGGAGAAATGTGACTGCAGTGACTAGCTGCTAGCTACTGAAATGAAAACCCGAGCAGATACCAGCTGGAGGCTTTACAAGGGCTTCATTTCTGACTGGGGCAGTCAAAGACTGAAAAGCCTCTGAGGATTTTGCAAACTTCCCTGCAATGCTGGTAAGGAATGCCAGAGTTAACATAAAATGGCGGCAGGACTCTTGGCCTGCCTACTGTTATTCAGTCAGAGCATGTTGCTTCAAAATTTAGCCTCCTAGCAGAAATACTGGAGTATGCAATAACTGCCAAATTCACTGAAAGGAGCTGAGGTAGCAAGAGAAAGGGGTTGTTTTGGAGCTATGGCATGTTTTGTGCAGGTGTTTCAGCAGGCTTTTTCCTTTGTGGCTTGTGCTCCAAATGGTATTTAGAAGCAAGCTCAGAACCTGACCTACCCATTGCCTGAATTTCCAGGGCATGGTGTGTTACTAAGCATTTCCTCTGGAATAATTTGGTTACTCATTTCAAGAAAAGTAGTGTCAGGAATCATTTGTTCTTTATATGAAGAAAGCCAAACTCGGTGTCTTCAGTTCTTCAACTGACATGCAGTCTTTCTATCTGCTTTACCTCACAACCAAGGTAAATAAAATTGAGACATACTAAGTGTTGAACAAAGCATACCAAATAAGAATATTTCAGATGTGCAAGAAAGTCCAAAGAGCAATTGTTATCTGCTAGAATTTAGGATTTCTTATGTTTTCACCCTGACAAGTTAGACTGAAGCCCCAAACGATCTTTGCAACCTAGTATTGCTCACCAGAGGTGTTTTGTAGAAGTCCTAAAACACACAGACACACACACACACACACACACACACAAGAACTTGATCTACATATCAAATAAGAAATAAAACTTCATCCGGTTTAGTCCTGCTATGGCCAAACCCTAGCTAAGGACACAAGTTGATTGAACTTCTTAATGAAGAGAACCCCACAATTAAGTTACTAAACGAAATAATTTGCTTGTAATTACAGATATAGCATTCCTGCCACACCTACCAATTAGAAAGTTGTAATAAAGAGTGATAAAACACCCCTTCCCTGGGCTGCAGAATCAACCCCCACACAGCCTGCGACACTAATATGATTTACTCCTATTTGCTGATGGAGGATTCTGGCAATAAAATTTAATGTGGAGGAACAAGGTGCATTTAACCAAAGCTGTAAACATCTCTAATTCTGTTTAAAGCTATAGGGTGCAGTACATTAACATTTAACAGTCTGACACTAAGTCAGTGTGAAGCTAATAGAGCTGTATTTGTTAAAATTTCAGCACTGGGCCATGTTTTACCAATGACAACAGAAGGAGTAACCAAAATTTTGTGACTCAGCAGACTCCAGTTGTTACTAAATATAGTATTAAGAGTCTTCATGGGAGCTCCTATCATAAAAAAGCAGTGGACCACATTCAGCTCTGCTGCTGTTCTGCTATAGCCAGAGGGAGGTGGGCCAGAGTGAATTCTGCCTTGAGTTTCCTGCTAAAAGGAGCTAAACCCAACTACATTTCTCCCATTAAAGCCTGTTACGCTTGGTGAAACTTTCTTCTCCGTATTCTTTCAAGTGAGTTGCTTTTAAACTTAAAGTTGTACAATTAATTTCAAGGGACAGGATGATGTTTTTCTTTCTCCAACAATATGATCCTCGTTTCACTCGGATGGTCTGTTGCCTTTCAGGATTCTGTTGTCATCTGAAGTCAGTCACAAATGGAAAACTTTTTAAAATCTTGGGATTTTCTGCAGAATGAAAAAGTCAATTACCATCTCCTTGGATTGTCTTTATGTCAAGTATGAGATGAAAACATGTCTTCATATCATTCTCTAGCAAGCAATAAATCCTATAAAGACTGAGAGAACTTATCTCAGCAAAAAAAGGTAATTTATTTAGATCAATTAACTATTATTATGGGGAATTAGATATGAAGCATAAACAAGAACATATAAAATATTAATACACAAAGAATGGTATTCATTAAAATAATGGCTATAAACATACAGTACTGGACTTTTCTGAACAATGGGCATAACGGCCAGTTGTATGTAAAAGCAATGTTCATATTACCAAACGTTAAAAAGTTTTTACAACTAAATGATCAAATTATTAAGATGTTAGGGTTGTATTTTTAATTCCAAAGGAATTCCTAATAAGTTCTATACATTTCTAAGCTCTTCCTTACAGCTGTCTACCTAAAAGATGCTGTTCTCTCTGAATATTCAGTCAAACTGTGTCTGATCCCTGAATGTTTGATGACTTTTTAGCACCAATTTTTTGGTCAATGAGTTGATGCCTCTTGCCAGCAAGAGCTCATCAGAGAATAAGGAAAGATATTATGCCATTTTGTTGGGTGATTAAATTCCTGGGGTAATGAGAAGGTGAAACAAACCCAAATATTTTAAATGCAAATAATTACTAGCAACAAACCTATTGGTAGAAGCTGGCTTTAGTTTGGAAAGAACTGCTTTGATGATGAGGTAGGGATGGAATTAGTACTGTACACAATGGCCAGCCTACCAAGCCTTTCTTAAATTCTTCTTTTATAGAAGAGGTTTTTAACTAGCGTGGAAGCAAATGACTACATTTTATATCTACCCACCCTGACTGCAAGTTAACTTTTTATATATGCCACATAATCTACACCTCCATTCAAGAAAATTTAAAAAGCAGTTTATAGAGCTTTACTTACTCTGGGGGAACCCTCCAAAAGGCAGGGGTGTGCTGTCCCTTTGTCATGTGTCCCCCTTCCTGCGTTGCTACTGCTGCCCTCTGCTCTCGCATGCTAATTGGGAGTAGCAACATGAGCGCTACTGTAAGTGTTCCTAGCTGTGCTCTGAGCCCTGGAATGAAGTTGCTGTATCACTAAATAGCTTGACCCGCGAAGGAGGAAGCTACTTGGATCAGTTTGATTGAGATTTTCAAGATGCAAGGGCTGCAAGCACTGTTCCAAAATCCATGCTTATGCTGCTGAATCTGTGGCCTATCAAGGGGCTCGGCACGTGCCAAACATCAGATCTTGAGGGCCTGATGGTGAGCTAAAGAGCCCATGCTTTTCTATCCCCATTAACTCTGTGGTTACTCAAGGGCTAAAGCTTTCCAAGGGCTGAAAGGCATTGGGTGTCCAATCCCTGACCTTGAGTGGAAATTGGGCATTGCAAATTTAGGAGCTTTAAAACCCCAATCCAGCTATCCTTCATGGCTGACATGCCTGGGATGCCAGAGAACATCCCATTTTCATGAATGTGTATCATAGGAAAAAGAAGAATTCCTTCTCAGTTAACAAGGGGGGAAGTGAGAGGAAGAGTATCTTGTGCTCTCACAGTAGACTCAGTTCCCTATCTCTCAAGCTCTGGCCTTTCCAAAGAACCAACTCCAAGATAAGTGAGCAGGGCATTACGGAGTCTGCTCTATACTAAAGGAGATGCTCTGTGATTTTTACTCCACGTCACTTCACATCACAGCAGCTCACTAAGGTAGGCCACAGGAGGAATCTTTTGCAGGTTTAGGAGCACCAGTCTAGAGCAAAGCCAAAAACAGTGTCCCAGTTCTGTGGATGTCTCTTACTATCAAGTTTTTTCTATTCTCAACCAGAACTAAAAAAAAAACATAAAACCCTGGAAAATGTTCCCAAGCTATAAATATTATTCCTTAAATCGATATGGTTTAACTGGGAATGTTTCCATCGGATTATTTTGAAGTGTTTGATTTTAAGCTCTGAAGTAGGGCTTCACTAAAGGTACTGTAAGATGCAATGTCATTCAGAAAGAAAATATAGAAACCATACCTTTTGATAACTTTTTTTTTTTTTTTTTGGGGGGGGGTAGAAAGCAGAAAATGTAATTCTAGCTTTCCTTTTACTGTGGAAAAACAAGTGTTAGATTTACTGAATTATTATTTTTTGATGGGATAAACAGCAGCAGTTTGTTGAATTTCCTGGTGAATGGTCCTCATCTTGAGAAGCAGGCTAATGTGCATGGATCCTGCCACTAGTATTTCCGCAGCTTGCTCAGATGTCCATGTTTGCAACTGGACTTGTTGCATTAGTGTCAAAGAAAGAATAATGAATAGCATTGAAAATGCCCCAGGTAGAACTTAGTATCCTTCTAATTGGGGAAGGGGAGGGGCAAACACTACAGGGGTGGGGTGTCTCTGGATGTCACTTGTAGACCAGCTGCTTTTTCTATGATTGCTTTCAACTACATTTTGTATAAAAGACTCATAGAATTATAGAAGCACATGAACGGCAATAAAAAAATACGGACATTTGTATGATCTTTATAAATAAACAGCACAGCAAGAATTAAATAGAACACAGACAAAGGACATTTATACAGGCATGAACTGTTACAGCTTGTTCTCCTCAAACAGTATCTGTGCGTAGACTGTCGTACTGGGAATGCCTTTGGCTTCCTGAATTGGCTTCATAAGTTCAAGTTCAGCGTATGTTAAATTCTCCTCTGCAATTTTTGGCTAGGAAACAAACAACAAATTACAGTTATAATGTCATTATCGTTAAATGTAAAAGTCACTTCAAATATTCTATAGAATGGGGTGTGTTTCTTCTCTCACAAATGCTAGTTCTACTCTGCTGTTAATAAGCTTACTCTGTGCCAGTTAGTTCAGATATGATGAAATAAAAATAATTTTTTAAAAGGAAACATTTTTTAAGGAAATAGGAGATAGGATTTTTAGCTTAACATCCAATTTATCCTTGTTTCTTAAACATTGCTTTAATTTGACAGTTCAAATAGTGCACATTTGAAATATGTATATTAGCAACGTTTTGTCACTTTTATCTTACATTTCCCAATTTAATTTTAGCTATTCACAAATTTCACAATTTGAAATATATGTGCCAGATTTGCTTCCCAGTTACATCTTTAATCACTGACAGTCACAGTACCTCTCATTATGTTTCTTAACAGAAAAAGTGTGTTAATGTTCTGCATAAGGTGGCAAAAAAGTGGTTTGAGTTGTTACTGTCATTCCAGTAGGATTTCTCCACTTTTGTAAATTGCTGTGGCTCTGTTGTCCTCAAGTTTAAGACTAAAATGGACTATTTAAAAATATATATTTTGGCTGATACAAAAATATCAGCCATGCAGTCTGTTGCAGTCACAAATTTCTACCTTATAGAAAAGTTTGCATTTCTAAGACCAAGAAAGGTTTTCTCAGTTGTAAATTGAAAACTAACTCAAAGTTTATAAACGAAGGTTTCCATATGGTATTTAAGCGTTATAGTGAAAAAAAAAAAAAAAAAAAAGTATATTCCAATGGCAAGTTTCCTTAGGTTTTATTTACTGCTATTTATTCCTTTCTGATTTAACATAAATGATTCCTGTTTCCTTGAAATCTGCTTGAATAATTATTGTATTGTCTTCTGGCCAAAAAGATAAACATCTAATATCCTCTGAAATCAGTCCCCGTGCTCCCTTGCTTCCTGTCTTTTGCACTTTTCTGGAATCCTTTCATTTTGCCTTGACAGTTGCTCACTCTCTACATTTCAGATTGTTTCCCTCTGGGTGGATCATCTTACAGTTTTCCAGCATGAATTTAATCTTATTTCTTCTCTGTAGATCTGATCCTGAAATACTTTGTGCAGCTGCTCCTGCAAGGAGTATCACTGAAGTCAGCGGATTGTACATGTGAGTAAAGACCATCTGCAGGGCTCTGTGTCTGCAGGACTGTAATCTATGCATTCAATTCTTCACATTGTCTTCCCCACCTTGCATGGGTAGTCCTATTTGATCTCAGCTTCTGGTCCTCATTCACTAGTAAATGCTCCACTGTTAACCACACAAAACTTCCTGTTTTTGTGGATTTTTCTGCTGTTATGATGTAAAAAGACTTCCTGTAGACTGCTACCTGATCTCATACATAACACAGAAAGAAAGTCACATTTATTTGTTCACATAATGGGAGTGAACTAAAACACATTTAGAAAGACATCCATACTCTCCTGGCTTTGAGTTAAAAAAAAAAAAAAAAAAAAAAAGAAAATCTGTCAGCTACTCTGATTAATTATTTTTTAACATCACTCTTCTTTATAGCTTGAAAGTATCTAGGCATTTGTTTTTGCCTTTTTTTCATATGTTAAAGATTCCTTTTAAGACTTCAAAGCTATATCTACCTGTCTTTCCAGTATGCCAGCTAAATGCAGAAACTAAGTTGATGCTGGATATTGCAATAAAACCAGCAAATACTGAAGATTTTATTCTCAGTGTGGGATAACAGATCTAGCCTCTATTTGAAGGTAATGGGAGTTTTGCTACTGACTTTAGTGGGAGTCATCTCAGCCCCTGAACATAATGATATGATGCACAAAAAAAAGCATCTTAAAAACATGTCTGATAAAACTTTCCAAACAAGCTATTGATTACTGCCAAAGTAAAACTCTACATCTACTAGGACTGACCCAGTACACCTTTTGAAGTAGAACTATTTTCATTGTTCCATAGAAATCAGTTGCTCAGGGCATGCTAAATCTGTATATGCTTTCCTCTTTGTTGTTTAATTGCATTTCATATTATGTTTCCATTTAGAAAATGTCACGTCCTAAAATAGCCACCTCAACGCCCAGCTCATGTAAATTTTAGAACTAAGATTTATGAAATCATATTGGCCAGGTGTTTTATTGTGTTAACTCAAAATTGCATTGTTTTCCAGTGTAGATTATCTCTTTATTCTTACTTTATTCTATTTATGTTTGGATATGAAAAATAACACTAGATTCCCCAAAACAGGTCATTGGGCAGTAGTGGCTGATGTGTTGTTTTCATACATTTTTATGATGTTCCTATAGTAAACATAATTTAATAAAACCAAAACACACTAAATAAATAATTGCATCTAGAAAAGCAATAAAACCAAATAAAATTAGTACTTTCATAAGTGGAAAAGGTACTTCAATTACTGCTACAAGCAACAGCACACCATAAAATGTGTAGAATAATTTCCCTTATGCATATTTCTAGTATGTAATAATTTGATTGAAAATATGAGGAAACACACAGGAGGTTCAAAATTGTGAAGGGTATACAGTTTTCAGCGAAGGATGTGTAATAACAGTGCATGGAAGCCAACACTATAAAGTACGTATGGTAGCCAGGCTTGTTTTTTCATGCACTTTTCTGTACTTCATTTATCAACCATATGTTTAATTTAATTTTGATAGTTTGTTTGTCCAAAACCAATTTTTTTTTGAACAGGCAGGGAAAGAAAACTAATTCTATGATTTCATCTCTCATTTGGATTGGATACCATTTTGGCAATGTCAGCCTGGAATCCTGCCACCACCTCCTTTTTAGAACAACAGGGTGACTTTAATAACTGATCTTACAGGTGGGACTGATATTAGGACAGAAGAGGAAGAGACAGCAAATGACTGGTTGTTCGCCTCTTTCTTTCCATCCCAGCTCTTCATCTAGGGCGTCATTGGGATTTCTATGGCTACAATGTCCTTTCCTGAAAAATTACATCATTGTTCTTAAATTATATTGAAATGATTTCTTCAAATAGAGTTATTTTCCAAAGTGACATTTCTAGATGTAGACTTTTATCATGTGCATCTGTTTTCATCTTGTCTTGGGATCATACCCTTTGAAGAAATACAAATTAGAAAGAGTCATCATTTTCCAGTGTATCTTCTGGCAAATGCAAAATGATTCTTCTTCCAGATCTCTTCCAGTTTAATTTTAGTTTATTCCAGTCACAGGGCTTCCCTTGGGCAACTATGTGAAATAATTCAGTTATAGGAACATTTTCTCAAAAAACAATCTGCAAAGTCTATCACGTGAATATCTAAAAGAAACTTAAGTGTGTGTATACTCAGTTTTGTTTTTATTGGGCTTGTCCAGTGTATAAATGTGTTAGAAAAGACCTGGAAGGGCTGGGATTTTAATGAAAATTACTCTGATTTTTATGTCATAATTACCAGGAATGTCAATTTTGCTCTTTCTTGGCTTAGCTGGGTTGCTTCTTGGCAGCATCAAGGATGTTTACTGTGAGAACTGTCAGACTGAAAGTTTTGAAGTTTTAACTAAAACCACTTTTATCCAAATTTGTAAATAGCTATAGATAAAACAAGCAAATAATAACCTCATAATTTTAACTTGTCTGGAAGAACAACTGCTGCCAGCTTTAACTCATGGATTGGTGTAGTCTTGCTCTTTCATGACCTCAACAGTTATTGTGAAAATGACAAAATGAATGTGAGTTTCTAATTAAAAAAAAAAAAAACAATAATCCCCTGATTCTAGCTTACCATCAAAATTAAGCAGACAAGGGCTCGCTTGCCTATTCACTTCAGTCTTAAATACTTAATTGACTACTGCTGCAGATATTTGCCTTGGAATTCAGTGTCTATATGATTGTATGTGATGGAGGTGTTTGGGATATGATGCAGAATGACTTTAATTATGGATGAGAGTAAGAAAATTACGCTTATATACCAAATTGACTTGTCACTTTTAAATTTTGGGGGTTTAACAGGCATGTTTCAAGAAAGTTCCAGTCAAGAGTTTAACAATTCAGTAACTCAGAATTCCTGCAGAAACATTAAAAATGAAACCCTTCCCTCACTGCCAGGTCCTGTGCTTGTGGGTGAATGGATTAGATCAAACTTCGCCAATTAGGCATGTTTGCTGCTCTGAGTGCCAGTACAGGGGAAATTGTCACCTATGGGCTAGCCACACTGCTGTTGGGTGCATGCTGGAAAGGTATGGATTCAAGAGGTGGTGATGAGGTTTGTTTGATGAAGTCTCCAGCACAATTGCTTTTCTTCAGGTTACACCACAGCCCTGTGCAGTGACACAACGTAGGTCTCTCTTAGCAACAACTTGCTGCAACTATCATTTTTCCTCTCCCTTTCTTTTGCATAATCCCAAATCAGAGTTTAGACCTTTTCCGTTTCATATTTGAGAGACTCTGTGCTTTGCATTCATGCTCTGTATAGAGGTCCCCAGGGAAAGCACTGATACTGTCCCTATGGCACAGCTCAGGAGCACCCTGTGTCACTGCCTGAGCACAGAGAAATCAAACCGTGCCCAGGCAGCACTCTGCAGGCCTAAGGGGGTGGGCTCAGGCATGGGGGCAGACAGTTGATGCTCTCTGTGTGAATGTCCAGATGGGAGAGAACTGTGTGCTGCCTAAGGAACAGGGGCTAGCTTTGGAAGAGAGGGACTTCAAAATGACTTCTGCAGACTTTTGCAAAAAAACGAAGCTAGATCTGCAAGATGAATTATTCCTCAGAAATGCAACTGCTGGCTAGTAAGAGCTCTGGAATATCAAGAGAGCCATTGTGCTCTCTGTGCCAAGGCTGAGAAATATGACATTGGAAAATCATGGAGTAGGAAGTATGATTTTTGGTGGCACTATCAGTCAAAAAAAAGGACATTTTCTTTCCACTAAGATGTCTGGTTTTTAATACCCAGAAGAGGCTTCACCACTGGAAACAATGTCTATGTCAATTTGTGAAACCTCTTTCAGCACTGCATCTAAATTTTGCTTCTAAATCCCACAGAAGTTACGATAACAACGTCGGGGACAAAGGTGATTCTCTAAGTCCCATTGAATCATTTTATTTTAAAGAAACAGAATCCCTTAAATGGCTGGTAGTGTTTATACGGAGTTAGTCAGTCCGTCTTTCTTCATTAACAGAATTAAATGTACCTGGCAGAAGTTTGTCCAGCCTGTTTTAACAGCTTTTGCAGAATAGTCCCTTTGCTAATGCTTTATTCCTTTTACAGCTGCAGAACTACTACTAGATTCTGAACCAAACCAACATTGCTGGAAATCAGGATTATTTCTCTTTATCCTTCAGAAGGGTTCAAGGACTTTAGTTTTCTAGTGAGACACATTTTTTACTCCAAAGGTGTTATTGCACAAAAATCATCTGCTGTGGGACTTTGTAAATACACAATTCTTGGCACAATTCAAGCAAGAGCTTTTCTGTATTTACACAAACTGTTCCTTCTTGGGGCTGAAGATAGAAATGCAGGATCTGAATGTGAAAGCAGGCATAACTCAGAAGTTTTGAATATATTGTATTCTGAGTTTCAACTTGAATGTGTAAATGATATTCATGAAGAAACGTTCCTATGGACTTCTCACATCCTAATGAAAGACTGATAAAAAATGATTGTTTATCTGACAGAGAAAAAAATTATGTGGACTGGATGAAAATATTCAAGAATCATGGGGAGTCGAGAAAAAAAAGTTCAGTTCTTCCTTGCATATCATATGTACAATGTTACTTGAAGTCTGTGGAGATCAATAATGCCTTGAGAAATTGAGAACTTAAATCACAGATTGTTACATATCGTGGAGAAAACAACTCTTCTAACAGAGGGTGGCATAGCTTTTAATTTAAAATCATGCAGGCGAAAAGGAGACCTGATTGTTCTCAGAAGTGAAATATATGAGGTTACTGAATAGTATTTCACTTTCTTTGTTTTTCTTAAGGAAAGGGCCAATGGTACCTGCATGTTAAGACTATTCAGGAATTCTACTAGTCATGCAAAAAGCTGATTAGAAAACCTTTCCTAGTGAGCTTGGTGAATAGATATAAGACTGGCTTGAATGATGTAGTACTTAATTGTAAGATGAAAAAGAGATCATTCACTTGCACATCCAGACCCTTCCTCAAAGGGTCTCCAAGTCACTGGTTCTGATACACAGTGGGTCTGGTTGCTTATTTGTACTCCTGAAACCTAAAAGTCAAAATGATTTTTCAGATGAAGGAAACTTCAGCTTCTGGGCAGCTCTAGGAGCACCTTTCTTCATTGCTTGATTTGGGAGTATACACTGATGTAGAACAATGAGCTAAATGTGAACTAAGCTTAATTTTGCTGAATTCATGCAGAAGAGACCAAATCATATCTTTCTTACTTCCAAAAGTGTTAAACACCCATCAAGTTCCTGCTAAAAACAACACCCTTCTGCCTCAAAGACACAGCAGAAGCAGGACAGCTGTGCTTTGGTTGAATGCTTGCAGATCCCAGGCTTTGACACACTTTTCTGCTGAGTAAGCACTTCCAGTGCCGGGACTGTCCTGACATGCACTGGCTGGCACTCAGCACATTGTCAGCACTTAGCCTATAATGACAAATAAGGATGGGATTTTTCAAAGCTGGGGTGGGTGGGGAAGAGAGAAAGAGAGAGAGAAAAGAAAAAGTCAGAGTGTTTCATTTCTGATACATCTGTAAAAGCTGGGAATCCAGATCTCTGAGCTGTCACCAAAATGACTTCCAGAAGTTTCCCTCAATCTTAGATAACCATAAGCCCTTCCCATTTCTCAAGTAGCTTTTACATAATCATCATCAAAAGAAAATCTCAGCAATCATGTAGGACCAGGTCTCCAGTGATCCAATCCATGCTGAAACAAACAATGCTGTCTGTGCTGCATTAGCTGTGGGTAGTGGGATGTTTCTCAGAATTAGCTCCAATATGGTCTCTGGAAAACCACTGCTCCAGAAGTCACACAGGACCAATGCATATTCTGTGCTGCATAATAGGAGAACCCAGATACGCTCTGGTAAAGAGATTTGTCAATGCAGGAGCTGCAGAAGGCAAATCCTACATACTGTGTCCCTTACGTTTACAACACATTCAAAGAACTAGACCCAAGGGGATCATTTATAATATGGGATGTATTTATCTCATTTCAAAGTGGAATGATTATCTGACTTGGCAGAGGCTGCATAAGTCAGTGGCAGAATCAAGAAGATTCCCTGTATCCTGCCTTATCTGTGCAGGTAGTCTTTCCCTTAAAGTTTAATGTGAAGATGATGAAGTCAACAAAAATTTTGCATACGTAAAGATTGCAGAATTTGGTCTAACTTGGAATCAAATTCTTTCCACTAGCTCCACACAAGGTCTTCTAAAAGTTTGGTGATGCAAACCTTCATGAAGACACTGAAACCTAATCATTTAGATGTTCTGCACCTGAAACTCTTGGACTATGACAACGAATCTCTAGGAGGCAATGAAAGGCTTACCAGAAAATTCATTTGAGGAAGTATAAGATTTGTCTCTACCAATTCAAAGGGCTAAGTACTTAAGGCTGTAGTGGAACAGCCCTTAGAGAGACAGATTTGTGGGCCCCTAGAATTTTCGTCTTCCTAATGACTCTCTGTGCTTCTTACATGCTATAAAAACCATCCCTTTTTGCATTTCAGCATCTCTATTTCCTTTGATCTGTACACATTTCTCATTGATGCTAATAGAGAATGACACTGATGGGGAATATTTTTGCAACAAGGGGAGCATAGAATTCTTGTTCTGGCTAAAGCAAAAGCAATATGACATAAGCAGAGTTTTTAAAAGACTTTACTCAAGGCTGTGCAATTGAACATGATATTAGGCTTTCACTTTTTTTTTTTTTAATTTTCATTGAGATTATGTCCATATTTTACCCAGGTTATTGTATTCTTGTAAAATTATACTGCAATCCACTCTAGCATGTTAACAACAAAAGAAATTCTCTAGCTTATTATAAACATCTTTCAAGAAACCAGAAGCACATGTCCTCTGGAAATAATTTTGCTGGTATTTAGGTTATTACAAAAATTTTCCCAAAACACTGGAATTATTTTGTAATGTTCCCTTATACTCAAACTTGTTTGCTTAGGCTTTCTAGAATATTCTCCTAGTGTGGTATCTTCTTTCGATTGCAATGGGAAGCTGAAGAAGAAGTCCAGATACTCAGCAATTTGAGTCTGGCTTTCCAAGGGCTATTACCTTACCTAGCAACTATGTGCCATCTGTGAAAAACAAAACTAGCGCAGACAACAACTTTGAAATAATTGCAGTTGAAAGGAAAAAATCTCTTACCCTGCAGAAATTTGGCAGGGTGGCGATAACATTTTTTCTTGCCCCAAAGCAGACTGAAAATTTTAAATCTGAGAATTTTTTGTGAATTAAGAAAATCAGGAGACATGTGCTGAAACCAACAAAATGTTCCATTTTGATGAATTTGAATTCTGTAATTATTACCATTTCATATCTTTGTTGAAACTTTTTTTTAACTTCAGTTAGTTTAGGTTTCTCACTAAAAGAGAATTTAAAAAGAGAAAAGATTTTTTTTTCCCTGAGAATACTAAAACATGACGGTTTAAACAAATGGGTTGTAGGGAGAGGCAAGAGGAACACAAATGGGAAACAGCTCAGGGGAGTGTCCTGCTCAGCTTCTGAATATGCCTTATGGACTGCCTTGGGTTTAGTTTTCTGCCTTTTAAGTACCACTAGGTGAGTTTGGGTCTTGAAAATCCCTTGTACAATATTTGCTGGATTATTTTTCAGCTAAAAGCTAACTCTCGTCCATAGATTGTGTGTTTTCTGCAGACTGCGATATCTTTTCATGTGCACTCTGAGGTAACATGTAAAAGGGAAAAGAGGCACACATGGAAGCAGCTGCCAGCCTCAAGTCCGACAGCAAGGCACTAACACTGAGTCTGCTGGCAGCACACAGGTGCTCAGTCATGCTAGGGAAAACAAAGCAGATTTCAGGGTTTGAGAAGGGTTTATTGCTGCTCTCCTCCAAAGACCTTGAACCTTGTCTGGGGTCCCATGGTGGGAAGGCAAGAGTAAATAGCTATTTGTGGCCCCCATCCCTGGATTTGGATTTATTCCAGAAAGAAAAAGCATCTGGAAACAGATTTACCTCAAGTTCAGTGTGTCTTGATGTGCTTTATTGACCTGCAGGCAGAGTCTGAGTGCTTTAACTGATGAGAGCTTTTTCTAGGAGGGCTGAAGGTTAGTGGATATCTGGAATAGCCACGTGCTGGGACACAGTGGCTAACACAGGTTTTGTTTTCATGGGCTTTTAAAAC
Source organism: Anas acuta (assembly GCF_963932015.1). Lineage (NCBI taxonomy): Eukaryota > Metazoa > Chordata > Aves > Anseriformes > Anatidae > Anas > Anas acuta. Next base: position 20,048,728 of record NC_088985.1, read on the forward strand.
TCTACCTCTTCCTTTACTGATACCTTACCAGTACAAGGAGGCTGACCAAGGCACAACCCTTTTGTGACCAGGGGAAGAGGTGGGCAGTGTGCCCGAGAAGCAGTGTCACGCAAGATTTAAGCTGAGCAAGAGCCACCTGGCACTGCTCCCAGGTACCCTGGGCTGTACCATGTTAAAAGAGCAGAGAACATTTGCCAGCAATTGGTGGGAAGGTTCCCAATTCCAGTCTTCATCTGAAAGTGAAGCCATCACAGAGGCATTTTTGTTATTCACACCACCTAACTTTAGAGAGCTGCCTTTCACTCAGGTGCTGAAGTTAGGGGGTTAGTCACCCTGGGCTCTGCATTGCCAACAAACAGAGAGCAGATCCCCCCAAAAGGCAACGAGGAGCATCTGGTCAGGCTCCTCTCTGACTCACCTCTGCTTATTGACTGCACAGGGAGCCATGCAAGACAGCCTCGTTATAGTGCAGCTGAAGTTAGTTGGTATAAAGCAGTCTCTGTTACCCCAGATGTCTTGGCCAGGTACTGCTTTGTTACTAAAGCAGAGAAACGTCTGCCCATCTATCTGATCTGTCTGGCAAATACCCACAGGCTTGGAGTTTTGGTTTGTTTTTTAACAAAAACTCGTATCCAACAGAAACTGCATCCAAGTTTTTCTTTTCTTTCATACAAGCTCTATGCATATATTCATTCCTGCAACTTCAGCTGTTGCTGACTTACACCACTGTGGGGCAGAATCAGGACCCTGTTTTTGACTTGAAATGTCTCAAAAGCAGTGTGACAGTGTGGTTGTGATTCTACCAGTAACGGATGTTTTTTTTTTTTTCCGAAGCACCAGCTCCCAGCAGCATGTGAGAATCAATAGCAGGTTTCGTTTAAGAGCAGGCTAAATTTGTAGACACAGTGACTGCAAGAAAGCTGAAAAACATAATCCACTGTAACCTAATGCTCTAAATGAAAAGGGCCAAGACAACTTATCACTTTAAGAAGTATTACTTTATAAAAAAAAAAAAAAAAAAAAAACAGCAAAAAAAAAAAGTTGTGTAATTTTTATGCCAATTTATAGCTTCTGAACCTGGAGTTCTGGCAACATTACAGCAATTATATTGAGAGAGAAGAATATGAAGAAAATGTCATTGAAAATTACTTACCAGGATCAATTTTCTTTGAGGTTTCAAGAGCTTGGGCTTAGGAAAATTATTGGCTATTGGAGCTGTGGAAATAAATATTAAGGGGTCATTTCATGTTATTATAATTCACTGTCATTTTTAGCATGTGCATTAGCAATTTATAAATGACAGATTTATAGCAGATTAGGAGTAAATAAATACATGTAGTTACACTTTTATAAAAGCTTAACTGTATTTCAGATAACTTGCTTTACAATGAAGCATAGGGCTTATGAATCGGAAAAAATCGTAAGATTAAAGAATCTGATATATAAATCATGCTGTTTTGTGCAGAAGCCAGAGACCAAAGACACCTCTTGAGGACTGGTCACTTGTGATCTAATGCATGGAAAACTTTCAGCTCTTTTCCTTCCCCTCTGCCATTGGGTTAGCACTGGTGGCAGTGCTCAGAAAGCACACCCAAGTCTTTGTGTGACCGACCCCAGAGGTAACCCCAAACCTTCTTTGAAAATGAGATCCCCAAAGGGTTGATCTTTATCTGCTTGTCTTGCTTGATCTATGAAGTGCACCCCCATTTCTTAAGAGTGCGATGTGCTGGCTTCCCTCACCAGTGTATCCCCAAAGTGAGAGTTCATCTTGCCTAACTCTGATCCTCAATATGAGTGTGAACGTTGTGGCAGAGGTCCTGCTCTCCTCTCTGTTACAGGGAGCTGAGGCCTCTGGTTTAGACGCGGTGACGACCCTGCCATACCTAAGGCTGTGGGGATGCAGGCCTGGTCCCAGCAGCAGGCACTGGCCATGTTTTCCCCCACAGATGCATTGCCCACAAGCGGGGTGGGTGCAGAGTGCCAAGGCCTGAAATCCCATGCACTGCTTTCCCTCCATGGCTGTGCCTGGGGTTTGAAATACCCCTGCCTCTCTGTTTTCATACCTTTTGCTGGGATGGCAGGCGGCTGCTCCACTTTCTCTTTCTTCTTCTTTACCTTCTTGGGCTGCAGAGGGGACATGCTTGTCACGCTGGTTACGGTCTCCCCTGAGCTGCAATGCAGAGACCCATGTGTGAGGGACAGGTGAGGGCAACGCAGGGAAAGGTGCTTTGTCCCAGTGAGTTCATGCAAGCAGACACATCACCTTCCACTTGTGAGAGCCACTGCCCAACAACTTGGATTTTGACGTGGGGTTATGCTAAAAAACCTGTTACAGGGGGCTGAAAATGCTCTGGGTCCTGCATTTCTTCAATCACACAGCCTAGCTGAGAAACTCAGGAGCCTGATCTTTCCTGACACAGAAAAAGCAAAGTGACCTTAAAGCCGGGTTTACACAGGACTCATTTCATTGCAGCTGTTTATTAAAAACATGCATGATCCTGCTGCTGTCCCCAGTCTGTGCTTGTACCTTTTTGTTGGCTAGGACCAGGGCCATGGGTGGGCTAGAATAAGATCACACAGGCAGCCCATGGCAAAACAAAATCTTAGGGGCTAATCCTGGCTGAGTGGTCAGCAGGACAGGAGAGTGTGCAGTATGCCTTGAGGTAGCTCGTCCTTCAGATGGCTGACAAAGCTATATCTGAAAAAGGCAGCTTTTTACAGGAGGTGCAGTGTGTAACATGTGCTGCAGTCTCATAACTCCAGCAATTTGCATGTTCCAGTACATCCATGCTGAGAAAGCAGTGGTAGATGTGAGGGAAGAGTACAACAGTTTATTATAAATAGGGTCCTAAAAGAGGGCTTCTGTATCTGGACTTATTATAGCTCATCATCCTGTAGCAACTGTTTTGTTATGCTTTGATTCATTTTGTTTTACCCTTAGCATGTCCCAAGTCTGAAGCAGTATAACCTGCTCTGAACATTTAGGGGCTCGGATATGCAGTCAGGTTGCAGAGACTTGATCTTGTCACCATGTCAGCTGCGCCGACTGTGCAGGTGCTCCTCGCTTGTAACTAACGTGAAGTAAGAATGTATTGGCTTAACTGGGAGCAAAAGGAATCTTATCTTACAGCTGGGGTGGGAGGAGAGCATATAGGGGTCAGTTAAATGATGCGGGGGGGTGGGGTGGCAAGCAGTAGTTGTTGGGTGCACCTGACATGGGCTGGCCCTGAGAAGGGCTCAGAGTGGCTGTGGGGATCATCCTGGGGAGCTGCACCATGTAGTGGGACCCAGCTGGGGGCTCTGTGGTAATAACACTGGTGACATTGAATTCTCTGAATTTTAAATCATTTGTCCCGAGATGCTGTTCCTCTCTAGGTTCTTTTGTATAAAGAAACATTCTCTTTTCATTAATAGAATTAAATATTCAAATTGAGCCAAAGTCTCAATGAAAGTTAAGATGTCTCAGCTATTGCCTACACAAGAATAGCAAAATAGGAGCCATTATCATTTTACACAGCTGTAAATCCAAACAAATGCCACTAGCATTGGTGAAATCACTCTGAATTTACACTTGAGTAGATTAAAAAAAACTCTGTTTTGCTGATTATGCTAAATTCTGTTCCTTGTATTCAGCTGAAGACATAGGTTTGCAGCCAAACTTCTAAAAAAGTGTTTAAGAGGTAAAATATTTTCATGATTTATAAATAAATCACATCAATTATGTAAACTGAGGGTTGCATTAAAGTGATTTTAAAGTGTGCCTGCACAATTGTGAAACTCTCCCACAACAACCATTTGTTTCTATATTAAAATCATAATGTTAAATCATTTAAAACTACCAGGAAATGAAACTGTCCTGTCTAGCTCCATCACTCAAACACAGCAAACTGCAAAGGACAGAGAAAAGCGAAGGGAGGTGATTTTTTTAAAATGTTTTTGGTCATTAAGACAGATATGTAGCTTAAAGATATTATTGTTCTGATATTGTTACTTAGGTACAAAATATAAAAAGGCTTAGTGTTAGTTCATTGCATTATTTTTTATTTTTTTTGTACTGCTTTGCCACTGAAAAAGTGAAGCTACAGGACACTCTATTTGTGGCTTATGCTTTTCTTTCAAGTGCCAGACCTATACAGGGTTAACTGATTCTGGGAGATAAAATAACTGTACTTGCTGTCTCCGAACTGAGCTCCTCAAACCAAACAAGGAGGCTCAGAAATGACTCCTTGGCTCTGAAACACTGTCTCTTTGTGAGCTTGTCTTGTTCTGGGTTGAGGAAGAAAGTTACATTTTCATCTGCAGCTCCTCCTCCAGCCTCCTGGCTCCTATTCTAACAGTGTCACGTTGTGCCTTTCTTGAAGGATCTGATGAGTTTTGAGAGAGCGAGAAAAAGACAGGAGTTTGGGGAAAATGAAGCCTGTGGAAGGTGTCTGACAACCAAGGCAATTTTCCCTGGAGGTAGTGGCTGCTCTTTCAGGAGCATACAGTCCCAAGAGCGGGCAAAGTGCTACAATTTGGGCATTACCATCCTTACCAGAGTCAATGATGTGGGACTCTTCCTGTGGTTGTCTAGGTCAGCTATTCCCTCTTGTCAAGGATCTGTGGGTTGGGGTGACAAAAGTGCAAGTCGCTTGGGAGCTGTGTTGGTATTTTCCAAATGGGGCACTGTGTAAGAAGGTACCTGGGGTGAGCTGGATGCCTGGTTCTGGTTCAGTCTGGCAGAACTTGTTCCTACACCGTCAGAGTGGTGGTGTGGGACCAAGGCATTGGGACAGGCAGCTTTGTGAAGTGAGTGCTTTTTTCACCTCAAATTATTTTTCTCCAGAAAAGCAGTCACCAAAGGACTGGAGTGTTCAGGCCAAAACAAACAAAAGACAGGAAAAAGAAAAAAAAGTCCTGTTTTCAAAGCTACATCTCCCGTGGGTTTCTGGATCTGAAAACTGACAAAACGATCTAATAATAAGGCAGATAATAAAAAAGAAGATATTTAAAGGAAAGAAACCCACAGAAAAGAAAATTAAGTGGTTTGGAAAACCCATAATGGCTGTACTTTTTATTTAGTTATTTATTTTTAGAAACGGGTTTTGGTTAACTCATTTTCCCCTTTATTTGTTGTTAGTCAAGCAGTGAACCAAAACCCAAACATTTGTTTCATGTTGTTTTACTCAGGCACTTTCTTTTCTACCAAGGCCATTTTGTGAGACCCGGGGCAAATCACTTAGTAATTTGTGCTTCAGTTTCCAATTAAGTAAAAACATCATTATGATGTCAAGACATGAAATATTTTAAGATGCTTAGGTATTACTGCAGTGGGAGTGCTGACGATTCCCAGACACCAGACTATTAATGTAATTTGGAAACTTGATTCTGCTCTCAGTTTGAAATGTCACTGAGGGAGTTGGAGCTGAGCAAGGCTGAGCCATTTTGAGTGGCAAGAATCTCATGCAAATTTGTTCATCACATTGACCTAATGGGCATTTAGGCACCAGGTTTGGGGCCTGAACATTTTGAATTAAGTTCCAAGACAAGCTAACAAATACTTGTTAGGGGCAGGTAAAGGAAGATAGTTTGAAATGCAGCCTTTGTGCCAAGTGCACAAATGAGATCTGGTCCAGCCTTTTAGATTCTGGTTTGATCTGGCAACACTGATGGGGTTTATTGGGTTTTGCATTGTAGGTGGATGAAGCTGTCACATACCTCTCGTATCTTCTAATACTTCAAATTGTATCCAAGCTTCTAAATTCTGTCATTGTGTGACCATAGCACTGCTGCCACACTGCTGGCATTCAGCTAGAAGTGACCAGTGCCAGCTTATGCAATTGCATCTTCTTCCTTTCAGTGGGTTTACCTATTAGCAGTAGCACATCTGGATAAGCCAGAATACAAGATTTACTTGCCATTCAGATTTTGTGATGCCTTGAAGCACAAGAATGGAAACAAATGTTTTGCATCAGATGTGGCTCATAGCATGTTTAATATCAGTTCTGCTTAACTTCAAGTATAGAGATAGTCCTGACGAGTTCAAAGGAATTAATAGTTTGTGTTTTGAGTAGAGGGTAGAAAATAAAAGGTAGTAATTGTGAAACACAGCAGAAAGCATATTACTGGTAACACATTCATAGGTACTTATTTTAAAGCCTTGAAGTCAGTGCACTTCTGACAAGCATTTGTAGGATCAGGGTTTTCACTAGCATACTTTACCAGACTAAAATACGTTAAGCCACAATTTTTAGCCATATAGAGTCATGCACTTCTTTCACTTCCTAAGATTCCATTTTAAAGTGAAGAAATCATGTTGGCTTGTTTCCTCCCTGATATTCAGCTCCCAAGTTTAGCATTTTCAGTGGTATCACTACCATATCACGTATGCCCAGACAGGCAGATTCTGTATACTATGAGTCTTTTTATCTGACTGCCATGTTCAATTTTCTCACTAGTTTTGACTCTCATCTTTTCAATCAGTCTCATTTTTCCCCTATCTTTGGGTTCTCTAACAATCTTGATTTCCTTTGATTTCCTCCCCCACTTTTTTTTTTTTTCCTTAGTTCTAAGTTTGTCCTAGTAGCTAATAAAGAAGGAAAAAGAAAAAACATTCAGGGAAAAGTGAAAACTGCTGAGCTGTCTCTGTAAATTTTTGGTGTGGTGCAATGGCTGGTCAGGGTCACAAAACAAAGATCTTTCAAGAATAACATGAAAGTTTCAGTTTGTACTGACCTTGCCTGAACTCTCTGTAGCTTTATTTTGACTTCGCTTACATCCGAGTGTGGGTTAGAATGAATACAGTGATTATCCCATGAAAATGCACCAAAAAATACACTAGTTTAGGATCTAGGACATGCTATACTTGGCACTGAGTTGGTGCTAAAAAGATACTATGAGAAATAGTATCTGTGATACCAAGCGATACTGGATTTAAACTACAAGGCCAGAAACGTGTTTTATGTCACTGAAAACTGGGAAACAGATGTTCTTTTGCATTATGAGGCATCCCTCTTTAATCTTTTTTGTTTGTAAAGTACTTTTGTCATCTTTCCTTTACTGCCATTCCAGCACAGTTTATATCTCAAGAAGCTCAAACACTGGAAATCAGCTTTATACTACCACACAATCAAAAACTTCTGGCAGTCAGTGGTATTTAAATGGACAGTGATTAATGACTGCTGCAGAAGTAGCGTTTTTCCCATCACTCGGAGTCTTCAGCTAGGATTAGACTGTGGGCCAAAAAAACATGCTTCTGAGCCTCACTCCCGGTTCTGGGTGCAGGAATTATTGGGTAACATTGTGTGCTTTATGTAGTTGGATGGCTTATGTCATTACCAGCTGTAACAGGTATTGGGAAACCCAACAGGATTCTCCAGAAAGCAATTCAGAGCCTCATGAAAAGGCTTGTCACTGAAGCAGGACCTACAGCGAGAGAGCACAGGTGGATCTCCCCTGTCATGCATGGCAGATGTTGGCTTTCAAGTACATCCATGAGTCATGGACCTGGGACTCTTTATCTTCATGCAGGCATTTTGGAAAACATTACTCATCTTCAGCATACACAGCAAAACCAAAACAGAACTGGTGCCTTGGGTTATAGTAAAGAGAATTGTAATCTCCTACCTGTTCTGGGGGCATTTCACCAGGTAATGCTTCACTGTTAAAGAAAAGAAAGAAAGAAAATGTGGCTTCACACTGGTACAGTTTATGGATTACAAATGGACACTGCAGGTAGACCTATGCTCCTGGGACTGTGGAGGAGCCAGGTTGTCACACTGGGAGAGCTGCTAACGATCACCATATTTTGTGAATTAAAATGTAGTCAGGTTCAAAGACAGCTACACTTGGGAGAGGGAAATGCATCAAATAGCAAAAATCTGCTGTGGAAGTGCTGGGCAGCTCACATTCCAGTGGTCAGCCCTGGTCAGCCCAGACAAGAGACATCTTGCTAAGGAGAGGCACAGCAGGCCAGTAATTTTACTTTGAGGACTTTTATTTCCCTTGTGGTGCCTCTGTTTATTTCCAGAAGCCTGAAATAAACCATGCAGCTACAGGAGCTGCTGCTGTTCCTAATGTAGGCTAGCCTGAAGCCTCAGGCATTTAGGGGTTGCCTCCTGGGATCAGACTGGAAGTCCAGTCTGGCCAGTGCCATCTCTGACTGCATGAGTGTGAGCTGTGTAAGTCCTCCTGCTTCATAATGCTGTGAATCAGTAGCCCGAGCAAGGGCAGCTTCCCTCCTGCAGCCTTTCAGGAGCCAGGGTTATTAAGATGCTCTTCTGTGGCTTGGCTCTGCCCAAGCTGCGTCGCATGGAGAGATGCAGGCAGGAGGAGAGGCTTTGGCTCTTCTAGTTAAACTAGAGCCAATTTATTTCTCTAAAACAAAAGAGGGAGCAGCCCCGAGTCGTGGTGTGAAGTGTAATGTAACATAGGTAACCCCCTGCATCTTAATTTTCTCCATTCTTTAAAAGGCTTTGAAAACCAGACAATGGGGCACTTACAGAATTATGCCCCTTTGTGCAGGAAAACTTTCACATTTGGACTTACCTAAAGTATCCCTTATAAGAAAGCTGAATAGCTCCTTACAGGCTGTATTTTGGACTTAAATACATACGGTGTTAGGGCTGAGGAAGCTGGAGAGGGGATGGTGGGAGAGTGGACAGAGCTGTTGGTGTCTCCATGATTTTCTTCAGGTGTGTTCATGAAGAACACATGGGTGGGGTGACTGGAAACGGTAATTTTTCTCATGGAGCTTTACCCAGCAGGTGAGGTATGGAGATGGTTTTGGTTCTCTTGGGCCCTGAGGGGAACAGGAGAGTCAGGTATCTCTCGGAGGGCCTCTGAGGAAGATGGTGTGGCAATCACCACGCTGAAGGTGGCAGAAGGCTGTGCCTGGAGCTGGCCTGAAGGCTCGGGGTGAAGCTCTTGGAGATTGCCGTGTTGTGCCCTGCTCCCTTCCTCAATGACTGGCTTCAGGATTTTGCTGAAGGTTCCTTTCATCTGAACACTAGGATCTGCCCACTCCAGCCCAGGATGGAGGTACAGAGTACCACAGATGGAAAGAAGGTAAGATAACACTTTTTGAGGAAAAGTGCTTTATTCTAACAGTCTGAAGGAGAGAGCACTGCTGCTTTAATTCCCTGCTGCTTAACTGAATGCTGAGCTGATTAACGTTGCTTTGGGAGAATGCTCTGACCAGCTGGCCCTAGGCAAAAGGCCTATAGATAGATAAAATCTGTTGAATACCGAGTGCCATCTATTAAGCTTTATTCTGTTATATTTCCATTGAAACCATAAGTTTAATGCTGCCAGTGTTTACTGGATAGTGTACAAAATCTAAATAAAAAATTGTTTAAGACTTCAATTATTCAGATATTAGAGTAGTGAAGAAAGGGTTTAGCTCAGAATAAATTATTTTTGTCTGTTGTATATGCTTATTCTATATTCTGTTTATAATTATCTTGTGTTGGCTGGATGTGAAGAGAGCTCTAACCTGGTCATTCACTTGTGCTACTGTAAATAAACACAAACAGAAGCAAAATCTAGCCCAATGTCTTTTAGAGAAAAAACAGGATAAATCAGTGTGTCTAGTGTTTGTGGCTTCAGGGTGACTCACCATGACCAACACACTTAAGTGTGGGTACTCCCTTGGCACAAAGCATTTGTCATCACTTTCCAGGGTAGGAAGAATAACATTGATCCTATTTCTTCCTCTTGGCAAGCACAGTTCTTTGGTTCAGATAGACCTGGAGTTTACTCTACTGAGGGCACTACCAGGAAAACAGAGCCACAGCTTGAAATACTGTTGTGGTCAGGCAAGGACTTCTGTACACATCTATGTTTTGGCTTACGTGTCTTCTTCCTTGTGTATCTGAGTCATGCATTCCTTTGTGGTATGTGTGTAGTGCTGAAGAGGCAACAAGTCACGATTCTCTCCTGTCATTCACAGGACGAATCACTAACCAAACTCTTTTTCAGCTTCTGTTCAGAGATGGTCTTTACACTTTCCTCTAGCATGATGGCTGCTAAACATGCTGGTATTTTAATTATCACAGTGTGAGGTCTCCAAAAAATACCATTCTTAAACTGAAATGAAAGCAGAGCCTGCACTGGTTATTCCACAGATTGGAAATAGCACTTTTAGTTATAACAGGGCTGCTTTCATGCAGGTTTAGCCTCTTTGAAAAACCCGAGAAAGAGAAGGATGAAATGGTAATCCTTGGTCTTGAAAGACTATAGTGAAAATACACATCTGAATGATAAAATGATGCTTTAGGTTCAAAGCACACTACAAATGAGAGAGTGCTAATAACACCCACACTTTCCCAAGAATGTTGACAGCTTAGTCAGGAATGGATAAGAAAATAGAACACAAGAAAATTGCTTTGAAGCCCCTTTAAACATGTCTGCAGAAATGTTACTCCTGCAAAATGCTGGCTAGATCTGATCAGAATGCAATTTAATGATGTAGAACTTGGTGGTCTTTGAAGAAAGTCCCAACAACCTGCAATTTATGTTTAAGAAAAGTTGAAGGGTTCTGAAAAAGTACGATGCAAATGTAAAGTGAAATAGCTATTCAAGGGGAACAAAAGGCCTTTGTTCTAGTTACTCTGTGGAAGAAAATTCCATTTTTTTCTGGCAGAAATAAAGCAGTCTTTCCTATTTTATTTTATTTTTTAATTTAAAATAAAAACAAGGAAATACTTTTATTTCCTGCATTTTCTCCATTTTCCTTTCCCGCTCTCCCTCTTTGGTAAGGATCTTGCAGCCAGCAAGAATGACATTTCACTCACCTGTGGATCTCCTCTTGTTCAGAAGTGACTGACAGAGAATGACAAGCGTGAAAAGGAGGACACTGATGATTCCTATTGAGCACACAAACACTGCATACACGTACAGATCTGAAAGGCAAGCACAGGTGATGCTCAATGTTGCTGCTGTACGTTTCATGCTTACAAGATAGAAAAATGTTATTTCAACAAGACCTAAATAGAGCGTGACCCAAAAGAATTAGGTAACAGTTCAGAAATAATTAACATTCTTGAAATTTTCATACAATATCCTGTTCAGTTTAAAATTTGGATAAAGTCTCTATAAGCACTAATAGGTGTATTTATGAGGGCTTGCTTTTGGGAGGGAGGAGAAGGCTGGTTTGATTTTTTTGGTTGTTGTTGTTGTAGTGGTGGGGTTTTTTTGTTTGTTTGGGTTTGCTTGTGTGTGTTTTTGGTGTGGTTAACAAAACCAAAAGAACTTCAGTTGGATTATTTCCCAGTTCAAACAGCTGTACTAGTTTAAAAATAAAGACATGAAAACAAATTTTAAAAGTGGCAGTAGGGAGAGATGGGGGAGTGCTGAGTGGCTGAGGAAGAAGGAAGGAAGTCTGTGATTGCTGTTTATTTTTTTATTTTATTATATTATTTTTTTTGGTGGCAGCATTGGCTTGGATTTTTTATCCATACATTTTCTTTATTTTTCAAACTACAGCCTCAGTCTCCCCTTATAGCTGTCAGTCAAGTCCCATAACACATTCCCACTAGAGGGGCCAGCACTTCTACCACAGGAGATCAAGACAGAGTATTTTGTTCAGAAGGCTAAGTCTTTGATGACTTATTTCTGCTTTTACTAGAACTCTAAAAAGAGCACTTCAAGGATGCTCTACCCATTAATGTCTTGAAATGTCCTTAGGGATGTATATTGGCTTCTTTCCCACTTTACAGAGAGGAAACCAAGCCTCAGAGGTCAAGTGTTCTTGTAGAAAATAGCGTTGCTGGAACCAGACCCCTGACCTACAGTTCTGTGCTTCGTTTACATCTCCCCGTACACAGTACAACAATATAGTGTGTAAATTGTGGTTTGAGCAGCAAGGCTCTCTGCAGAATTGAGCAAGCAGTGCTGCCTGTCAGGCAGTGCAGCACAGTGGCTGCAAATGTCAGGCTGGTGCTTCACTGGTGCTCTGGGTTGGGGTGGGAGGAGGTGGAGGAAATCCCAGCTGCATGCAGGTTCTGGATTTCAGTCTCTTGGAACAGATGTTCCCTAATAAACAGAAAATACTGCTTGCCTTGAAGCTCCTGGGAGCTTTAAGCTGCTCCCTCAGTGCAGAGCATGGTTTGTGAGCAGTTTCGAAGGCTGGGGGGAGTGTACAGTGTTTGGTATCTCATGCTCAGCACCCTCCTGGATGAGGGTTTGCATGACCAGCCAGGTGCAGGCCACTTTCCCATTGACCATAACAAACATGTAAGAAAGTGGAGTTGAAGACTTCCATTCTCTTTTTGCCAGCACCCGTTGTAGTCTGTGGGATGCCTTCTGAGGCAAGGCCTGAGTTTGTACAGGAACATGCAAAACTGGGCCTGTTGGGGGGTGCTTGAGTTGTACTGTAGAGTTTGGCCAAACTAGCATCTTGTATGCAACCAGTAGCAGTTAGATGTGTCTTACCTTCAAAAAACTTCCAAGCTTCATGGTTTTTCTTGAAATTGGGATCATCAGAAGTTTTTGATGAAATCACTGGTAAAAAAAAAAAAACAAGAATTGAAAACACACAGCAGAACGTGTTGGGATCACTCAGAGTAAATGTAGTTCTGCCTTACACATTGGTGCATCAAGGTCTTACTTGATCTCACAGGACAGTTATCCTTCAACGAAACACTGCAATTATAAAATGGCATTACTAAAATGTCTTCTATCAAATCTCATCTGCTGTGTCATAACAACTGTGCAACCTGGTACTAGAATCCAAATGCTCTGACTGCTGGATCACCCGCTGTTCAAAACCCTCTCTGCTCTCCCAGCTAGATTGTTTAAGCATGCTGACATATTTAGATGACATCAGATTAGATGATCTCACTTATGTTAATCCATGATTTCTTATGCTAGCTATCATTACAATGGAAAAGAAGTCTGGTGATGTCCTCCTGGTTGCCTCCAAGAGAGGGTTGTGTGGCAAATTATTACAGAAAAGTATCCCACTAGAAAGGAAATTAATTAAGGCCTGTCCTGTAGGGATGTGATGTGTGGGGCTAACTCAGTGGATATGGAAATGCTTTCAGGAATAATGAAATCTGCTGTTTAGTTGTGATGGGAAGCTTATCCTGAACATTTTTTTTCACAGGTCTAGTGATTTGTTGGGTGAAAGTATCACACGAGTAGATTTTTGGCAAGTATTTTAGAATACATTCCCTGAAAAAAAGGGCTTTTTTTTATTTTTCTGAAGGAAAAAAAAATGCATTTCTTTATCTTGCAACATTTTTACTGTTCGGAAACAGCACAGGCTACTAATATTTAATAGAATTCAGAATCTTTTCTACAGGAAACTCTGATATACAAACTTCTCAACAAGATGTTGTGATCATCTCTCACTTGTTGTCCATGCTAGTAGGATTTCAGTTGGACTGTCTGATTTTCTCTGTTTGTCCTCCTACATATAATCTCTTCTCTTGGATCATAAACCATTTAGAACATGTACTGCTCTTCCTAAGCCATGTGCAGTACCTGGAATGGAGGGATTATCCAACCATAAATGATGGAGGTGCTGCATCTTGTTTATAGAAGACTACTCACTTTTTTGAGTTTTCTGATAGGAAAGCAGTAGGAGAACCATCTTTACAATGTCTTTTTTTTTTTTTTTCTCTCTCAAAATGTTTTCTGGTGTATTCAGCACTATAATGAAGATGATTAACTTGTTCTTAGGCTAATATTGACCAGACAAACTCATGAAAAGACAATATACTTTTTATGAGAAGATGCAGGGAGGGGAAAAAGATCCACCTTAGCTTAGAGTGAGTATGTCAAATCGCAGAAGTAGGAGACACTTCTTGACAACGTGAGGACATGGATTTACCAGGATTTAACAATATCCTTCCTGTGAATTCTGTTTGCTATCTTGTATTCATTACACCTAAAGGGGCAAACTGCAGCATTTCAAATTTCAGATGGGCTTTCTAAAAGACCACAAAGTTGCTGTAGTTGACAAGTGAATTCACAAATGTAGGACTCTCCATCCCCATCAGATGAGGCTCTGATTCTGAAAAATTTATTCAGCCCCTAGAGGAGAAGCTAGATGTATAGCTGATCTTTTAACTGCCATTATTAAACATTAAGGAACTGTAACTCTTTTTCTTTCTTTTTTTTTTTTTTTGATTTTCCACAACTCCAATATGTCTACCTGTAAAAAATGGTGTTGCAAAAAAATGCATTTGCAGCCTCTTTATGGACTACACAAATTCACACTAGCAAACTTGCTAGCAAATAAAAAATATTTAAAAAAAAAAGTGTTAGATACTACAGACACAGGCTTAATCTATCAAGTTCTTTTACTTGAAATAGTGCTATGCTTTGTGGCTGACAAAGGCTACATACTGAACTGCCTCTGTTTTTTTCTGCTTGCAGTGCCAGTTAGATTTTGAAGGTGCAGGATGACTCTTCCTTCTGCATTCCCCCTGCAATTTTCTGTCTTACGCAGTGACCTCCTCTTCCTGTGTTAACAAAAATAATTCCTATTTCTGCATCCACCTAATGTGCAAGCTTGTAAGAAATTTATCTGGTGCTTCAGCATAAAGAGACCGCTTTGAATTTGTGCATAATTGCAGACACATTAACTGGAACAAAATGTTAGAAAAGACAGCAACTGTGATGCATTTGAGCACTGCTACCTTACTTGATAAAACACAAACAGTACGGTTTAAGTATCCATGTGCTTCAGGCAATTTGTATTGCTCCTTTTCTTTTTTCCAGGATCTAACTGCAATAAAACCAAATCCCTTTGCAATAAAAAGTGTAACTGATCATAATATAAAATACAAAATGTGTTTGGAAGAAAATTTCCTTGAAAAGCCCAAGTGTTACCACTGGGGAAACTGAAGACTTTATCACCACTGAAAATCGTTGCCTTCCCTCCCATGTGTAGCAAGGTCTGTCCAATCACAGTGTTTTATCTTGTGCTAGCTAAGGCAATTATTTCCCAGTAAAGGGGCTTTTAGCACTAAAACAGTGGCTATGACATTTAAAGATATGTGACTTTTCAAGTGTCTCCTTAGTATCTTAGCCCCTGCCCTTAGAAGGGGGGTTGGAACCAGATGATCTTTAAGGTCCCTTCCAACCCAAGCCATTCTTTCTATGGTTCTGTGATTCCACGATCTCTTAACCTGGATTTGGAATTCAAATAGATATTCCTTCTGGGGGTGTCTGCCTGAGATCCCCGTGAAGTGTTGTCAGTGTGTGTACTCTACAGGTGGCCTTCCCTCCTTCCTTATCTCAAGTTTTCTGCCTTGCTTTGGGTTACACTGGAAGCAGAGAGAAGCAGTACAGATGGCCAGACAGTTTGAGAAGGATGAATTCATAGCTGCAAATCCTCACCATGATTATGTATTTATAAATAGTACTAAAAATCAGAAAAATAAGAGCTAATTTAGAATTTAAGGAACAGACTGATAATTTCCCATTTTTCTTCTTTGCAATAACTAAATTAATCTGAACCCCAGATTTTGGCTAGGAAGAGCAATGAGGCATTTCTGTGTTATAGTTATCAATAACCTGTACAACAGGTTATTGAAAACATGCAGAGTGACATTTGTGAGAAGGGTTTTGACAGGTGGTCCATCAATATTTTATATTGCTTTTTCTTCTGTTGCCATTTATCTGCAATATGTTGTTCCCCTAACATACAAACACTCCAGATAAATCCATATGTTTTCAGTACAGGCATTTAGGAAATTCTATCCTTCACTGAATGTGGTAACACTCTAAACTACTGACTTATGAAATTACACTATCATGGGAAAATCCTAAAAATGGTCCTGCATCTGATTTTCCTCTCTTTTTTTTCTTTTTTTTTTCCTTCCTTTTCCTGAAGTACTTGTTCTGCACTTCTTGTGTTTATGTTCTGGTTTATTTTGCAAGTTCTTTGTGCAATAAATGCACTAGTTGTTATCCTTCAGTGCACCACTCTTGAAGATAGCTACTGGTCTGCTGCGGATGATCTTAGGCAATGGGGCAGCATAGTTCCCTCAGCTGAAACGATATTCTTCTCCTTCACTTCTCTCTGCATCAGACCTGGTTCTCTCTAGCTTTCCTCCCTCGAGTAATCCTCAGTATTTTTTCCCCAAAGCACTGGAAAACACAAAGAGAGGATGTCAGTGTTTGAAGCAGGTTTGAAGGAGTCTCTGAAGCTCTCTGATGTGAGGGACAGCCTGGGATGGGGATGAAGGTGTAGTCTAAGACTCCAGGATTGTATGCTGACCTCCTTGCTCTACCTGTAGGTCTGCAAGCTCTGCCCATCCCTTTCAAGCACCAGAGGAAGCCTCCCTGTTGTTACACTCAGCCTCTCCTCCTCTTCCCCTCCAGCACAGCATATGAACCACCATGTTTTTGTAGGCTGAGACTCAAGCCCTGGCTTCTGTCCCCTGCATCATTCGCCAGCTTTGCCCCTTCCCAGAGGTGGCTGAGGCAGCTGGGGTGATCAGGTCTCCTTCCTCCAAGTTCCCTTTAGCCAAATCTGGAGGGGTGAAAGAGGAAGAGAGAGGGAGAGGAGGAGGAGTCCCAGTTCCTAGCCAAGAGCAGGAACAACAGGGAAGAATAACTGCTGAGCGTGAAGCAAGCTAGTGCCTGAAGCCTGCAGGACTAAATCACGCATACCATAAAGTTTCATTTCAGCACAGATCCCTGTGTGGTTGTGAGACTAACCACTGTGCCTTGGCTC
Organism: Anas acuta; assembly: GCF_963932015.1. Lineage (NCBI taxonomy): Eukaryota > Metazoa > Chordata > Aves > Anseriformes > Anatidae > Anas > Anas acuta. The sequence goes on from NC_088985.1 coordinate 20,065,397, forward strand.
CAGCCACCCAACATGGGGTCAGTGCTTGTAAAATTTAATGATCTCCAGAGATGCAAGATGGCTGAGTTCAAGGAATGTTGGGCCCCGGTAATTTTACTCCTCCCCATTTAAAAACAACAGAGTGAAAGCAACAACAAAAAACAAACAAGCAATTGTTCTTTGAACTGTGAAGCTAATGAATTCTGTGTCCTGTATCCTAACGTGTTCTCTCTCCACAATAACCTTAGTGCTGGCCACCTCCTCCTGTGGCATATCCAGGAGCCCCAGTCATTGACTGTGATGTGGAAGGTCACTGGGCACAGGGCAGAGCAAGAACAAGAGTTACCAGCTTTGAGCTTGGAGCTTTTCTTCAGAGAGGGACAAACTTTACATAACCAGTAAGACCAAAGATTTTCTTATGGTTGTTTGAAATTGACCCATGGTCTTTGTTACCAAAACAACCAGAGATTCAGCTTTGGATCGTTAGTGTCTTTCATCACTGCTAGTAATAATCAGCTAATTGTATTATATTAATGCCATAATTTCTCAAGGCAGATTTAAACATTGCTGGTCAAAGTGAAATTGCTGTTTATCTCATTATATTGTTTTTCCACCTTTGCTCTTGTAGTGACACCTGAGAGCTTTCCAGAGGAGATCATGCACTCAAAGATTATTTTTTACTGTTACATTTGTCCCCCGGTGTGTGTATAATCCAAAAGTGATACAGAAACCTGAGTGATGCTAATGAAGATGGCACTAAGGGAATGTGCTTTGAATTAAGTCTACAGAAACATGTTTGAACCTATCTGGAAAAAGCTTGTAGTCAGTGGAGTCCTCTTAGTGCAAAATTGGTTTTAGAAAAGAGCTAGGGACATTTTCCCCAAAACAAAAATTAGATAAATGGGATTGGGATTTCCCAGCTACGGGAATAACCTTTGCAATCTAAACACAACACTAAATTTAGCATCAACAGCAATGGCAGAAACTTCATGAAGTACAATTTCCTCTTACAAGTTTTTCTGTGATTGCTAGATAAACCTCTTGAATTTCCAGACCTATGGACCAAGCAGTCCCCCTTGATTTTTGGCATTGTCTTCAGAGCTGGCTCTGTGGGAAATCAACTTTTCTGTATGTAAAACCACATGCGGGGGGCTTGTTTGTCAGCTAGCCCTGACAGCACAAATGCTGAGCTCAGCCAGCTCTTCAAAGGAGTCTGTTCTCTAAGTCCAGTTTCACCATGGGTGTGGTGGTGTTAGGTTTGAGCTGAGCCCCCGCCAAAGAGAAGGCCTGTTTTCCAGTTGATATGTATGGTTCAAAACCTCACTTGTTGCTGGTCAATTCTTTATCTAAAGTCAGGCTGGTCGCTGCTTTTCTAGCTCTGCTTTCTGGCTACAAATTATATAAACAAAAGTGCAGGAGTAATACTAGAAATGCAACTTATAAACTGCTTCTGGGTTCGAACTAAAATAAATGAAAACACCAAGAGAGAGGCAAAACACAGACCTAAAATATCTTCTATTTCTGGATAACCCACTTCATATTCTTTAGAAAATAGGTTAATTTCTCTCTCTTTCTGTCCTTTGTATTTAAATAATAATGACATTTCTTTGTTCCCACTGGCAAAGTTGTAGAGACCCATAGCTGAATTTAACAGAACCTTAATTGCTGCTATTCTGGTGAAAGGCAAAGGAAATAGACCATCTTCTACAAATATACTAATCTTGCTTGTTTACATCTTATTATGGGCTGAATAAAGTTTAAATTGTAATGTGTAAGTAAAGAAGCAGGGTATTAGATTTTCTTCTCATACCCACAGATAACACTTAAAAAAATAACCTAACTTCAAATGTCTTATGGATGAACTTGACAGAAAGATCATAGGACAAGAAAAATGACAGAACTGAAATCAGTGATTTCTCACCTCGAATTTCAGTAGCTGCTGTGCCATTTGACCATGCTGTCCACTTATTCCTGTGTTTGCCAATTTCCTGCACTTTGCATATATAGTGTCCTTGGTCTGTTTGCTGGAGGCTTAGGATAAGGAATTTGTACAGAGTTCCATGTTTCTCCTTAAGAAGACGAAGTCTTTGCTTGTGGAAATTATGAGTATAATTTCCGTAATACTGGACAGACCCAAACTTAGTCATTTTGATCATCAGATACTCCTGGGTAGGCGATGCAGCAAAGACCCACCGCACAGCCAGCAAATTGTCTGTCTTTCTCTTTTGAGAAATGTGGCAGTAAAGGGTAGCATTGTCTCCCTCGGCGTATCTCACTGTCGGTCCTGGAGAGACTGTCACGTTTAAAGCCTCACAAATATCTGCAAAGGAAAGAAAAGACGGTGAGAATCCTCCCTGCCAGCACAACAGCACCATAATCTGTCCCAGCACACAGATCAACAGCAGGTAAACCAACAGTGTGAGTTCTGTGTGCAGCAACTCAGTGAGCTTCTTGAACCTGACATATTCTGTCCCTCCGTGAAAGTTAAGGACAGCATTCAGTCAATCTGTTCCAGTATTCTTGTGTTCTCTAATAAATAAGATAGGGCTGAGGTAGACACTTTGCTGTCACAGACCCAACATCACATAATCTTTCATCACCCTGAACAAGCCTTGTCTAGAACTGGCTTGGAGTAAGAGCCCAGAATACCTTTTGGAAAGCTATTCCATGACCTGCATCTTCCAGTGACTCGCATCCATCTTACAACTTCCAAGCTAACTTTTTTCAATAACCAGCTTATGCCCATTTGCTCCTGTGCCAACTTTACCCTTTAAATTTAAATGGCATTTACTTCCTGACTCTATATAGAAAGCAATTATCTGGCCTCTCAAATCAGCACTTTGCTGAACTAAAGAAGCCAAGCTTTGTTAGTTTCCACTGGTAAAGTAGTATTTCCACTTCCCTATTCACTTTGGTAATTCTTCTGTGCATTGCTTCCTCCTTACATTTTTGTTTTGATTGTAATGCTGTTGTTATTTTTATTATGGGTGCCTGGAATTATAGACACGCTCTGAGAAGCAGCTCTCCAATGTCCTGTGAAATAGTCAATGTACATTCCAGGTTTGATTAGAAATACTTTGTGTATCCAGAATTCCATTGTCCTTTTTCATCACACTTTCATATGGGATTATATATCAGTTTATATTTAGATACACTTGAGTGTTTTCCCTCCTTTGTCATTTGTGGTTCAGTTCCTAGTTCATCAGAGAAATTCTTACTAATCTCCAAGTGCATGACTTAGCTTTACTAAGTTCTGCTCCGCTTTTGTTACTTGGTCCTCAGTTTTTCTACGTGCTACCACAATCGTATGCTGACTTGCTAAAGTCACGTAATGTCAATGTGTATGCTTCTGTTTCTTTCTTTTGGACATAATCTGTGCAAACCTTACATGCTGCTGTTCCCTAGATGAGTCACTAAAGGGCTACTGACCTCCCTACAAGCCTGTAACTCCTCAGATAAGGGTAACTCCTCGCTTTACCGTTCCCTGTGTCCTCTGTTTTAAGTAATATTCTCCTTGTAATAATCAAATGATCATCTGGATTAAATCTGTCAGATCAGTCCTCCTGACTACAAATTCATTTTAATATGACATTACTTGCATGACAAAGTATGATATGCGGTTATATTGGGGCAAATGGTTATTTCTTTTTTTCCATTCATTTCTGACTCTCTTTTTCCTGTTCTTCATCATGAACCTAGTTTAGACTAGTTGTCTCTCTGCTTTATTTCTAACAATAGTCAGTGTAGGTGAAGGTTGAAAGAAATCCATAGCTGTTCATTAGTGCAAGATTTTTCTTTCCTGACCTTGCTGATTTATGGTTAACAGATTTTCTGAGGCATGGGAATCAACACCCATTTTATTTCTTTCCCAATGTATATTATGTCCTTGGTAGTCATATCACAGACTGATTTATTTTTGACCTGATCTATTTTTTGGTATATTATGGCAACGTGTTTCCTAAGTTACTTGTAGTGTGTAATCTACTGGTCTGATGGCATCCACTAGAGAGAAGAAGCATATTTTAACAGTGAGAAAACACTCCCTGCAAAATGCTGTGCAAAGCATGAAATGTCCTCTAAAATGTGAATATTGAGCTTCCTGTTATGTGAGTATACTGTACTCAGATACTAATGAGAATTACAACTCTGGGAGAAGGATTTTTTTTTCATTTCTGGACACTTTTCTAGCGCATCAGCTAGGAACGTTTTAACAAAAGGGATGAGCATTTTGGCAGACTCTTGTCTGACATCAGCTCCTGAAACACAAACATATATTTATCTCAAAATAAGCAAGTAAAGTATTTCCATCTATTTCTGAGGGAGTACTGAAGGCAGAGATGCTGCTTCTGTGGCCTCATTGAAACTGTGATGAAATGTATCACCTTACTTAAAGTAAATCCCATTGAATTTAAAAAGTTACATAGCAATAGTTTGAGAGAAGAACCCTCTGAAAATAAATAGCGTAATTATTTTGTGTTATTTTAATAGAAAGCTTTACTGATTGGTATGATTTTTTCCAAGTAGACACCATGAAGTAGACATTTTGTACAAGTAGACACTTTGTGAAGGAAAAAATGTAATGAGATGAAAAGATTTATTCATGAAAACACAGTTAAGAATAGTCTAAGCTATTGATATAATTATCTGTGCATTATGTTTGTGTGAGTGTGCACTTCATGTGAGTGCCAAAGCAAGAGATTATTTTGGATCATAGAAAGCACACAAGTAGAACAGGATGTTGAAATTTAAAACTAAGTCTGAATACCACCAAAGATTTCCAGGCATGAAAGTTCATTTAGTACATGCTGGAGTTACAGGGCCTCAGTGCTTTACAGGCAGATGTGAAGACAAAGTGCCTGCCTCTGCCATCAAAAGGAGATTAAAATTTTGAACGCTCAGAAAATAAGAAATAAATTTAGGAATTTCAGCACTTTTGGGAGTTCTCATAATTATTTATGCTATAAAACTTTTAAGAAATTGATTATAAAAATGTGGTTTGGGTAAATGAGAAACATGAGCTTTCTCTACCGATATTATGAACATATCATGAAAAGCTGTAAAGAAAAACAATTATGTCATTTTCCTGACATGTGAACTTCTTGTTTGAAAAAGCTGGCTAGGATTAATTGTGGAATACTATCCCAAAACAAAAAGCAAAAGAATCATTGCTTAATTCAAAACTAGGCAGAACACATTGCCAAAAAGTACCCAAGAGAAAATACTGAGGAATTCAGATATGGTGCTGATGGAAGCCTCTGCGAGAAGATAAAGAGACATTGTATGTGGAGTCTCCGGTTCCCTTCTAGCTGCTTACACTCATACAAAAATCAGTATTTTATACCTAGGGCTTCTACTTTTCCCTGGGGGATGTGTCTTTTTGTAAGGAAATATCAAATTTTGCATCCTTTGTGTAAGAAAGCTCGTTTACTTCAGAGGGCCAGTTGCCTGAAGGTTTGTCTGAGCAGTGGAAATGTCTTACCTTCTGCACCTTGAACCAGGGCAGTTGTACAAGTGCATCAGATGGAAAAGCTTTGGAAATTTTCTGGTGACTGTGACCTCACCTCATCTTATGTTGGGCAGGGTGAGGTGATGCTTTACATGAAACAGGAAAATGGTGTCCATTTGACTTTATCCGCCCACTGCCACTGGAGCAGGAGCAGTGTTGGATGGCTGGAGGAGAGGTCATCTACCTCCCATGTGGGAAGGATGAGCCTCGGTCAGGGCCTCCACATGCTAGTGGAAATGTTTCTCTGGTCTTTAGCGGCCACTGGACCAGCCCCAACACGAGGTTTATCCTTGTAGTGGGCTCTGTGCCAAGACAGGAGACTCCTCCACAATTTGAGATCAGGCTTATGTGCGATTACAGCACTGAGTTTCTAGGCTTCAGATTGCTGCTCCAAGTGAGGAATCACGTTTTATTTTCCTGACTTCCCAGTATAGCACCATGTTGCTGCTCAGGTGGAGCTCACCACAAGAATTTAGTCCTGCTTCTGCTTGAAAAGGGAAACTATTTATAGAAAAAGGGAGGAGAGTGAGTCAAAGGCTTGAGGATTCCTTTGGAGTGTGCTTAATCATCACACGTGTGTCTCTCTCCCATCTGCAACCAGCTGATTTAGTTGCCCTCATCCCTGGCCTTTAGCTGCTTGTTTCTTTGGTCCCTTCCAGCCACATGTCTCACTGGGCTGTTGGGAGTCACAGAAGGGTAGTGCTAAAACTGCACCCCAATATGAAAAATCCTATTCCAAAAATAGTCCACATGTGCCTACACACAGGAGTTCAGTCCCAAGTGTTAGCTATGTTTGGACCTTTTGTCTGCCATATTACATAGCAAAATGCTTTTATGGCACTGTCAGGAGTAAGGCACTACAGTTTCAGTAGGCAGAAACCTGCCCATGCCAGGGCTGGCCCCACAGTCTGTGCTGGAGAAGCAGCAAAAGACTAGCAGTTGCTGCTGGGTCCTTAGGCCTGGGGGGCAGCTCCAGCAGGGCTGTGTTCTTGTGAAGAGCCCCAGCTGCTGCGGTGGAGATCCCACGCCAGTAGGGTTGCTCCTGTAACTGCTGCTCACATCTGGGTTTAGCAGTATTTATAGGTCCCTCTCCCTGCTTCCATGGAGACTGAGGGACAGAGTCTACAAGCCACTTTTCAGGGCTGGGAGAACTTTTTCCCCAGCCCTTGCTGATAGCCAAGGGACTGAAGAGGCACGCCAAGAGCAGTTGCCATTTCAGTAGTTGCCATCTCATCTTGGATTTGTGGGACCAGAAGTGGATGGGGCGGCTTCTATCCATGTTGTAGTTTGTTCTGTGAAACAATGTTACTGTCAAAGCCTGCTTTATTTTGATTTCTCTTCAATTAAGAAGTAAGAAGAGCAGATGAGCCAGGAAGAAGCAAAGCTCTTTGTTTAAATGAAAATAATTAGGAGCTGGCTAGAAAGATCACCAAAAGCAACCAGCTGCTTGCGCTTGAACGGACGTCTGCAACTTTCACAAGTCAGAGGCTCCTTCCCTTGGAAAGCTCCTGCAGTGACTGAAGATGAACCTACACTCAACCTCTGCCGCCTCCTGCCCTGCTGAGGCAGAGGTGCAAATCCCACTCCCGTTACCCTCTAAGGAGCCGGGCTTCCCCACCCTCCCAACCCTCCCCGCGTCTTGAAGTTCAGAGCCGGACTCGTCCTCTGCTGCAGCACCCGGCACAGCGCTGCCCGATGCGCTTTTCATTTCGGAAGAGAAGCGGGCAGGAGCAGGGGCTGCTCTTAGCACCAAGCGACCGGGGGTCCCCGTGCCCACTGGCTGCCTAGGGGATCCAGGCACCTGTGGGACCAAAACTGCCTCTGCCTGCAGCGGCACGGGGCACAGAAGGCGGCGGAGGGAAAGCTTCCAGCGGGGTTTCCTCCCGCACCCACGGCCCCGGGGGTGGCGCAGCGGGACGGGGACCCCCGAACGGGGGCGGCGGCCCCCCCCCCACCCCCCCCGCCGCACAGATCCCCGTGCCCGGGCTCCTGCCTGCCGAGCCCCCCTCTCCCGGCTCCCTACCATCGCTCCCCGGCCCCGGGTGCCTTCGGTGCCGCTTACCTGGGGCCGGGGCCGAGGCCAGCAGGGCGGCCAGAGCCGCGGCCAGCAGCCGCATGGCCCGCGGGGCGCCGGGGCCGTCCCGTCCCGTCCCGTCCCGTCCCGTCCCTCCGTGCCGAGCCGACTGCCTCCTCCCCGCCCCGTCCTCCCTTCTCCCCTCGCCTTTCATCTCCTCCCCTTTCTCCTCCTTTTTTTTCCGCTTTCTCCCTTCCCTCCCCATTTCTCTGCGCTTCCCACCGTCCTGCCCCCGCTTTGACTCCCCTCCTCTTTTTCTCGCCTTCATTCCTTTTCTTTTCTCCTAGGGCACTAGGGCTAGGTAGGGACGGGGGCCGCTCCATCTGCCATCACTGCAGCCCCCTGTGCACACACGCACCCTGCCCAAAAGACAGGGATCTGAGCAGAGGCGGAGCAGGGATTTCCCCTTTCCAAGCACAGAAAGCCTTTCCAGCATGACAGCCCAGCAGCTCAGGGTGGCTGGGCAGGGTGGCGAGACTGGGCAGACTGTTATGCACCCTCTCTGCTCTCCTGGAAGCGTTTGATATTTTGCAGGTCCTCACACCTGTTGCCCACAGCCCACTCTTCAGCTGGAGCAGGAGCAGCATTTCCAGGCGATTCCAGATAACAGCCATCTCCCTTCCGTGGGCTCTGCTGGTGGCACCCTGGGGGTGAGGAGGTCTGGCAGGCGGGAGTGGCCCTCAGGCAGGCATGGGGATGGATGCCTTAGGCTGTGTGGGTGCCTGTGCTGGAACACCACACAGTGCTTTGATGGTGGGAGGGTTTTGCTCTCTGCTGTAGCAGCACAACTACTAACCCTGGACACTCACCTGCTGCCTTAAAAAGTCCTGAATTAATAGATAGACCAGCTTAAGGTGCATCACTCCAAGGATACCATTCTTATTTTGCCCTGATCCATTTGTGAAGTACTCCAAGGGCTCTGACCAAATACACCACTGGGCTCTTTTACACTGCTCTTTTACACATCATCCCCTCCAGTTGTTGGGTGTCTCTGTGCCAGGCAATGTGGCAGTAGTGGTGGAAAGTGATGTGTCCCTGCCTCAGCCTCTTCTGTGTGCAGTCTGATAACCCAGCCTTAGCTTCAGTGAGGATGGCAGTCACAGTGGATGAGGCTTTGGGAATGCCTTAAGCTGGTAAAAATATAGAAACAGTGAGAACAGTGTTTGCTGAAGGTTGCTGATCACCACCTTGACTGGTATCAGAGGGCAGGAGTTAACCAAACTGGTTTTGTTGTGAAGGTCTGTCCAGAATCTGCCCCTTGAGAAGGCAGAAGATGAGGTACCACAGTGCTGCATCCCTTCCATGTCTATTAAAGGCAGGTTTCAGCCTCATAAGATGGACCATAATCATCACTTCATTAATTATCTTAATCCAGCACTTTCATCTTGTGATGGCTTCTGCATTCAATCTCCGTGGCATAAGGTCTTTTGGGGAACATAGTACTCAGCAGTCTACCTCTGCCCTTCCCCTTAGCTTCTTTTGATGATATTTATCATTTTAAAGCCCACAAATCTCCAGAGAGGGGGACTTAATCCTTCTACCAGCAGGTATGATGGATTATGCCCGATTTCAGTATTCATTTTATGTGAAGTGTGTATGATGCAAACACATTGGCATTCCTGCTTTCATGGATAGTGCAATTAGTACCAATATAGCTGCTCCACCCCTCTCCTAGTAATCCCTGAGGCAGGATAATACATGTCTGCTTTTATGCATCACAGAAAAATTAGCATGTGCTTCATCTGATCCTTATGAGGCCGAAGCCTGCCTTTAATAGATGTGGATGGAAGCAGAAGGTGCAGGAACATGACTTGATGGCTGCATGGCTTGTTCGGACCATTGGGCAATTCTTTTACCTCCGGGACAGGCTTTTGTGTCTGTTCAGTAAACACTCCTCCCAAGAGAATGCCAGGTCTGCGTTATGCACAGATCAGCAGACCTGAGGAAACAGAGTTGTTAAAAGATGTACTGCCTGGGGAGCTAATTAAGATCTGTAGATTCAAATCTACTCCTTTAACTCAGGAAAGGAACATCCTATCAAAGAGAGAAGATAATTCATAAAGAAGCAGACAAATTCTCACACACACACAAAAAGGTGCACCAGCAATTATTTAATTTGATGGTCCTGATTGAAGCTCTAGCTCAGGAAATCCTGGGGCTGCTGATTGAAAGGTGAAACAGGGATGACTGATTCTGCATATTCTTTTCCAAAGCATTTGCTGCATGCCATGTCTCGCATAGATTCCTTCAGTCTACTAATCTTTTAAGGGTGCATTCAAAATACTGATGTAAAGCCATCAATCAGGACTGCCTAAGTTTTCATGTGAGTGCCTGGGCCCTGTATAGCTTAACAGTGCACTATGAGAATCGGTATCAATGTTTGTGTCTTTGCAACCACTTCAGTTACTGGTGGCACTAACAGTTCCTTCAATTGCATCAGGAACCCTAATGAGCTCTGGGGCAGAGCTGGATCAATCAGCTAGGGAGAAGGCTTCCTAAGAGGTATTTGCCCATGACAGAAAATAGAAGATGTCAGAGGCCCACCTGGGCTTCTCCAGCCTTGTGTGCCTGCCAGCTTACTGCCACATGTTGTTTCTGTTCTGCAGCTTGTGATCTCTGTGCCTTTGACATTTCCCTGTGTTGTGGGTTTGCTGTTTTGCATAGAATCGTTTAGGTGGTTTCTCCCCCACTGAAATACCTTTGGTAATGTAAGAGCATGAGAAGTGCTCTTTATTCTTACAGGAATGTTTCTTTTAAATTTCAGAAAGTACTTTTAGAAGTGGTTTAGGCTGAAATTCTTTTGTACTTGTCGTGACATAAATGAGCTCAGGTGATGCTGACCTTGTGTGTTCTTTACCAAGGGAGAGCTCTCTGTTGCACAGCTAGGAACAGGGCCCATGAGCTCCTGTGTTTGGGCCTTTCTCTTGCTACTAAGCTTTATCTCCAGCCGCATTTGCTAGGCAATGCAGCATGTAACCTATCTTTACCAGTGTTTTGGGATATACTCATGGGCCAGACAGCACTAGTCAGGCTAGTGAGCAATGGAGAAACACAAACCATTGCCCTTCATCTTCTCAGATGTACTGCTGGCTTCTTGGATGATTTTATGCAAATGGGTCCCAACTCCTGGGCTGCACCTAGCTGACCTGTAAACTCATTTGGCCTGGATTGGGAAGGGAGCTACTGGCAGGACTGGAAATACTTTGGCAACCTGGATGAAAGGTTGCAGTGATAAGGTTTGCATTCTTTCACTCTTAAAACCCTTTACCCCTTCAACCCATTTGTAACAGCTGAGATGCTCTTGCTTTTGTAACATGTTTATTCCAGTTTGTTCATGCCTTCCACCTGGTAGTCACAGTTAGTCCTCGCACCACAAATCCCAGAGGCCCATGAGCGTGCAGGACGATTGCCTTTCTCTCTCTCGCCCGCAGGGCTGTGAGCCGGTGCACCTCCCCTTGCTCTGCTGGACGTGTGCTGACGCAGGCGAGCTGAGCCTCTGCCCCGCAGGATATGGCTTCCTCAGCTTTGGCAGCACCTACGTGTCCTGGTTTCCTGTCAGAACGGGTCTGCTCAGAGCTGGAAAGTGCCTGCTCAGCGCTTCGGTGCAGCTGACACAGCTCAGCTGCCTCTTCCCACAGAGCCTGGAGCCCCTGCTCCCTGGGGCTGTGTTCGAGGAATCACACGCCTCAGGGGACCAGACCAGCTGTGTGTGTGTACTTCAGTGCATACAGGGATGTAGTAACATCAGCCATGACTTGGGGTTGTATCAGCTGTGCTGTAGCACTGGGAGAAATGTCAGTGCAGGTGGACTGGGGTGGGCTGACTGCTGGCTTTCATATGTGATTGCTAAGGGGAGTTGTGCCTCTGCTGAGTGATGGATGAAGTTTGCTAGCGATAAACTGCCTCTCTGAACTTCTCCTCTGTACCTGGACTGATCAGGGCAGCTGCAGCCTCTAACCCTCCCACGCCTCCTGCAAGGATGCTGCCTGCCTGCCTGAACTTTACAGCCGAGATAATTATAGCCAGGTCTGCTAAGGATCCAGCAGCAGGTAGCTCCCATGGCCCATGGAATCTTAATTATAAATGTTCGGTGATTAGAGATGGATAAAATCCAGACTGATTTGGTGTTGCCAAGCATGGATGGAGTTTGGATCTGTATCCAGACTTTCCCTTTAATGGGCAAAATTAACTTTGAATTGTAATAGTCCAGAGCTGCTGAATAACATGGTTTGGGATTAAAAATTCTGCTCCTGTATTTTCCCCTGGCTACTTTGTGGACTGCCATATGGGAAGTACAGTTTTGTGGCTCCAGCTCTGCATCAACAGGACAAGAACTACTGTAAAAACACCTGTGTCTTTTCCTTTTTTTTTTTTTTTTCCAGAGTTAAGATACTGATGTACCTGGGTAGCATCTGATTATTTGGGGAGGGATGTTTCCTGGAGAGGTGAAATCCTATCCTTAAAATTTGATGCTGCAACAAGCATTTTTTTTCCATTCAAATGAGACCACATTATTTAGTCTCCAGGGAACTTCCTTTTGTTACAACTTTTATGATTATGTTTGGGACTGCACAAGAGGAAGGGGGATTTGTTATGTTTTTCTTAGCTCTTGCTTCAAGTTTGGTCATTCCAATTTGCAAGGCACTACTAATCCCCCCAAACATGAGACTTTGGGATATTTCGCAAGTGTTAAGAGCTTCTGTCATGTGAGACATCCCCTGTATTCTCTGCTTCCTTAGATGTGTGCAAGATGTTGAAATCTGATTAAGTCTTATTGTGTCTTACTGTGCATCATCATGCACAAAGGCACAGCCTCAGCTTCATATAACTGTAGATAAGAGCACCATTTAAGGCTCGTTAAAAAGTCTATTACATTTCCATCTCTGCTCTCCAAATATATTAAAATGTTAGCTTTTAGCTGTCCTAATTTCTGGCAGTAGGTGAGCAAATGTCACGCTAAGATGGATTTCAAAGCCTTTCCAGTACAGTAATATCTTCTGGCTCCATATTCTCATTAGGCGCATGTCCCAGCTAAAACATTCCTGACTGCTTTGCCCTGAGCTGCTCACTGGGAGCCTGCTCATCCCAGTCTGCCCAGCATTGAGAGGGTACAGAGCCCAGCACCGCATGACCCATGAGAGCTACCCTGTCACTTCACTGTACTGTCCCATTTCTGCTGATCTGCCTCCCCAGTAAGTGTTGTGACCAAGCCTAGGGCAGCACAACCCCCTCCTGAAGCCTGCAGCAACGTGGCTTATCTGTGAGGTCTCCTGCCTCATGGGATCTGGGGTGTGCTTTCTGCACGGCCCATGCTGGCAGCATATTTAAAGCTTTGTGTTCATAACTTGTCTCTGGATTGTCACTCTGAGACACATCCTGTGACCTCTTTGTCATGTGGAAGAGTGTCAGAATTGCTCTCCTGGGACAGCACAGTGATCCTTCCAGCTCAGTGCCCTCTTTCTGGCTGTGGCTATTAGCAAATGCTTAGAGTAGAGCGGTATGAGCAGGGCAAGCAAACAATACTGTGTTCCCAGGGGACTTTTCCAGCTTCATATGATTTACAGCACTTGCTTTCTCGGCAAGATGTTGTGCTAACATCAACCAAGACAAAGTTTGCCAGCGTACCTCTCCTCCCTGCTCAGGGTGATTCTGGCTGTGGCCCTGACAGGAATAAAGCATTGTGGAGCGAAAGCTTCTTGAGGTGAAGCAGATCATGAAACAGTCACTGAACCCACACGGGGATTCTCAAACTGGTGCTATGTGGCTCGTATGAAAGTCACACTGACAAAAGCAGCGAGCTCATACCAGAAGGTACAATGTACGTGTCTACCGTTTGTCTGGTTATGTTTGGATTTATTGTCTTAAACTTTCAAACTTCTGTGCAACATATTTCCCAAATTAGCAAATTTATCCTGGGTTAGTCTTAAGAAGAAAGGCCTCCACATTAATTCCTTCACCTGCCTGCTTCTACTCTGGCCAGAAGTGTCACAAGAAATGCTCCCCTTGCCTGTGCCTGGTGTTTCTGGTCTGGCACCAGAAACACCATAGCCCACCACATTGAGGAGGTAGTGTCCAGAAGGGCAATGAATGGTTGTGGAATGCAGGTTTTGGATGAAGGGGAATTAAGGTGAAGAATAGTTGTGATATGAACCAAAACTTCTCAAGTATTGCTTCTAACTGATACTTCTTTTTTTTTTTTTTTTTTGAAAATTGTCTGTGAAGCTTTTACTAACTTAAGGAAGGAAGGTCACAGCTCTAGCAAACATGGCCTCTGAGGAAACATTGCAAAGCTGGGATAGCTGAGGATTAGGAGGTATAATAAATCTTCACGTATTTTGGGGCTCTTGCATAAAGAGGGAATAAACAACTATCCATGTCCACTGACAGTAGAATGAGAAACTACAGATCTAAATTGCAGAAAGCAAAATAAGATAACACAAAATGCTTTCTAACCACAAGGTTAATCAAGGGCTGGAACAGCTTAGGGGCCCTCCTTATGGGAGATTTTAGGTATAGATTGCACAAATATCTGCCATAAGTTGTTTAAGAATAGCCAACCAGCTTTTCAGGGGGATGTTGGACTAAATGAGATCTGAGGAGCTCTCCTAGCCTTTTCTTTGTTATAGTTTTGTGCTCTCTGTATTTTTGTCCCATAGTAGAAGTACTAAATCCTTGAACACGCCATAGAAAAGTTATTTAAGCTCTTCACATTCCAAGGAATAACAAAGCTTCTGACCTACTTTGCCCTATTCAGACATAGATAGCATCTTGCTCTCTTATCTTCATTCTCTACCATGTTCCCGAAGACTTTTTTGTGTTTCTGCTTTTATTAAGTTTGTATAATAAATCCTGCATCTTTCTGTTTTGCATGTTTAAAAATATTCCAGGCTGGAAACAAAGTACCCACACACGTACCCACAGCACAGAGCTTGTTGTCAGAAAAGCAGGGAATCTTTCCCTAACCTCAGGAATGTCCCTGGAAGATGTGCTCTCCTTTTGCTCTGTTGTCAGGAATGGTGTTGCTACACTTTGGCAGCCGCTAACTTTAGAATTGATTCTCTACACTTTTAAACAGAAGTAAAAACCTACTGTTTCTTAAATAAATCTCCCAGTGAAGAGTTTTACCAGAGATAGTTCAAGCCACACGTTCCAGCCAAATTTTGCATGGGTTGAGTAGTGGTTGTACATGGACCTCTGAGCTTCAGGAGGTGTTATAGATGAGACAAGATGTTATGTATCCTGCTGAACAGAGAAATAATGAACAAATATCTATCCAAATATCCAGCAGGTCTATGAACTGCTTAAGTAGTTACCTCACTTGTGTTTCTAGGATGATCTCTCTGATGAATTTTTGGCACAGATTTGAATAAACAAAATAACGGACTTTCAAGTCCTTCAAGTATTGAATATTTTAAGATATAGTCTCTTGCGTGTTGTAGATAGGGATGATTACTGCCTGCCTTGAAGAGAAACAAAAGTTGATCCTGTAGCATGTTAAAGGCATCTTCTTCACATAGTTGTCAGTTGCTGAATGTTGTGTGTTCTTCACCCTCTTTTCCTTAAAAATAAAAATAAGCAGCAAAATAATTGCTTTATATGTTCTTTTTCAAAATACAGAAGTTCAGGTGCAATTTGTTAAATGATTCTTTGCAGAGAATATGAGAGAAGCCACATCTTGCATACCGTACATACCGTATGCTTGGATACATCCCTTAACCAAACATAGACGTTTTTCTTAGCAGTGTTGGAGCCACAAGGATAAGATGCGGGGTTGCCATATCACTAAACTAGCTTGTATTTCTGCTGTCTTAAAAGAACCTAATCCTTTTTTTTTTTTTTTTTTTTTTGCATTCTTCTCCATATATGACAAAGTAATAGGCAAAAGTTCCTTGCATACCTTCTGAAGCAGGGAGAGGACAACTGCCTCAGCAGTCGGCCTTAGACAGGCACCACATTACCTGCACCATTTGATGGAAGAGGGGAGATCCTGATCCAGTCGATGTAGTGATTTTGATGTGGTGAAGCAACAGCCAGCTCACTTTTGGCTGTGTCATTCCTGGTCTGTGGGCTCCATGGCTACGTGGAACAATAGTCTGTGCAGGGCAGCAGGAACGTGGGCAGAATTACAAGTGAGCATCCGCGAAATTCCTCTGAACAAGTACAAAAAGGGGCTTCCCTCTGCACTTTCTAAATGACATAAAGCCTATATGAATGATTCTCTACGACTTGGTTAAGAAAGCTCTGAACTCAAGATTGTTCCTTGGAAATGACTTTTTCCACCTATGATTTCACAAATGATTTTTTTTCCACCTATGAAGATTAGAAGTTTATTGTGCTGATTTAAAGTCAGCTGTTGGCAAAGCTCCCTGTTTTTCAAACAGATGACTAATATTTGCTCAGTTCTTTTTAAAGAAGAAGAAAAAAAAAACTCTTGGTGGAGAGCCCATGCATAGAACATTTTTGCTCTGATGGTTAAAGTCTGTTTAAAGTTATTAATAGTAGGAGTTGAGGGTTTTGATGGAGATTGCTGATGGAAAGTACCATAAGCAATGGCTGAGTGCAGTGACAGAGGTGATACAGCTTTAAAATGTGAAATTACAAAAAGTTCAGAAATGAAAAACTTTGGGAAATTGCCAGGAAAGGTTACAACAGCAGTGCTGAGAGCAGCAGCAGAGCTGACATGAGCCAGCTTATCCTGTTAGGCCAGTTATCCATGGCTTCACATCTCTGCTCCCTGTTAGGGGTTGCATCGGGATGATGGCTTTTCTTCATGCTTTGGGAGTTTCAGGACAGCAACTGGGGCAGATGGGTGCCATTTACTGATGTGCCACCACAGTGCTTTACTACATCCTTGAGAAGATGGTCCATGACAATATTCCATCCACTTTTTATTTTGGAGATCTGGCAGGAGAAAATGGAAGCAGAAGGCTGTCAGAGGGTGAAACTGGTGCTGCCCAAGTTCAACATATCACCTTCAGGTGAACCACTTCAGCCTCTCCAAATTAATATTCCCTTGGTCAGGGGAAGGATTACTTGGTGAACACAGCCAATACCTCTCAGTAGCATTCAAAGGGTCTGTGGGATTATATTTCAAAATCAATGCTTTTACTTGGAGCAGCAATTTTATCAGAATGTATGTTGTCTGCAACAGACTCTGAGCAAAGGCCTTCCAGCTGGGAGGGTTATTGCTGGAGGGGGTAAGCTGGGTGTTCCGTGCTTGGGGTTGACTTCACGGAGATAATGGAGGGGCTCAAAAATGTGTGTGTGCCTGTGTGGCCATGCAGACACAAATGGAAACAGGCAGGACTTGGCACCTTTGCAGGGTTTCACAACAGACATCATGCTGGTCTTTTATGGAGGTCAGTATCTGGACTTAGGGAACCTCAAATATTAAAGAGGAAATGTGGGTGAAGGTACCTAAATTCTGCCTGGGTGGTACATGTAGGTTATTAGTACCTGTTGAATGTCTGCCAGTGATTCTGCTCTTGAAGTCCTTTTAATTGTTTTGTTTTATTTTGTTTTGTTTTATTTTATTTTTTATATAGGCTTCTCTCTGACTGTCTGTGCAAAGGCAGCCAACAATTTCAGTGAAAGGAAAAGCTAACCTGACTGTAAAATGACCACCACTAAATAACCATAATGCGGGCCATGGCATATGCAAGTAATTTTCAAAAAGGAGTATATTTGAACATTGCTCTAAAGAAAGAGATTGAAGGGAGAAAAAAAAAAAGGGAAGTGGGATACTATCTTTTAAAAGTCACAGCACACAATGAAGGCTCCAAAATGTTCCATAATTGTATGTGGTATAGCCCCAGGGTAAGGAAATATTATCATTAAGAAGTAATTTTAGTGAAGCTGGAGATCATAACATTACACTTAGCAGTTGCAAACGCGTACCATCAAAACACAGGTTTCCAATAATACACAGAGTCTTTCTCTGGTTTGTTGGTTTTTTTTGATCAGTTAGCATGTAACAACTATACTTTCCTTCTCCAACACTGAGCTTAGGAAAGTAAATGAAATTAAAACCATACTTAAAGCACTGAGTCACTGAAAACATTCTATATAAAAGGCATATGTTCTATTAGTCATTATAATTAAAATAATACCCATATGTTTTACGATGAAATGTGAGTAATGTGCCACTAATTACTAACATCTGTAGTTCTTTCTAGCTATGATATTTCCATTTTTAAATGCTGCACATTCTGTGGATTAATAAAATGTGCAAAAGCACATTTAAAATTTAAATGTAAAAATGATAATACCCTGAGCCATACTGTGATTTCTGTTATATCAGCATGTGTTGTCAGGGGCTTTCTGGCTTTCCAGGAGTTGTGTGTGTGTTTTCCCTCTGCAGCAACCAGACAGATGTTCAGCAACTGGGTTGGTCCTTCTGCCCTGTGTTCCCAGAGAAGCTGGAAGTAGCTTTCCTGGGGGCCTGTGTCTTGAAGCAATTGTGTTCTTTCAGCTCTGCTCAGCACAAAAAGTCTTCCTTAGTTGTTTTGATTACTTCTTTTCTAATGAATGTTCTATCTTGATCACACTTTCCAGGTTAAGATCACCAATAAAATTTTCCTTCTTCACCAAGCATCAGAAAAATCATTGTTCCTAGCTTGTTAACTGTCCATACATCTAATTCATATGGTTCTTTACTGGGGCCTTGCCTTTGACTTATTTTATTGTTACTGTAGTGAAAATACAACCAATACAATCTTGTGCATCAGAGACAAAATTAGTAAGCATCCCACAGTTGGCAGCCAAGTCGCAGTTTGTAGCTGTGCTGTCCAGATTTCCGCAGAAGTAGCGGTGTTGGTGTTGCCATTACTGAACTTGCCAGACTTTGCTTGCAAACTCATCAAGAATGATGGCTTTTGCATCTTTTCCAGCTTTAAGCATAGTTATGGCTTGTGTGCTGAGTCACGTATGGATGGACTCAGAGCTCTGTGGATGGGCCCTGTTCATTTCTTTACTTACAGTGTTTTTAATGTCCTGTCATGGTTGCTGTATCAGAGCAGTCTGCACTCTGTAAACTTCAGTCGAGTCTGGGTGACTTCCTTTGCTTGGCAGATTCCAGACGTTTTGCCAGAATTTATTTTTGGGTCTTTCGTTAGTCTCTCTGACTATGTGTCTGTGTGTCTTACATGCTGATGGAGAACTGCTCTATTATCAGGACCTTGGTTGGTCAACTCCCTTCCTCCCCACTCCAGGAAAAATGTCCAACTTTCAAGTCTTAGACCAGTTGCAAACACTTTTTGCATTTTATCCATGTTGTTCCCCTGCATTAAAAAATCTTGGTTGTATGTTCCATGGACTGCAGTACTCCATAAGTTTCTGCAGTCCATTTCTGTTGTGAGTATCTTGGCTATCTTAATCAAAAACTATTAAAAACCTCGAGCTGAGATCCAATTTTATCAGAAATAAATTGATGTTCTGCCCAGTATCCTTCCGATAGCACGCATTGTTTATAGCTGTAGAGACTGTGAAGGTCTTCTCCAAGGTTGTTTGTTTCACTGGAAGGGAATTTACTCACTCCTTTATGCATTTCTGCAGAATAGTTTTCTAGTTTGATTCTTCCCCAATACTGTACTTTGTCCTGAGATAGTGCCAAGTCTGGCAGTCTGACAGACTGTAAATGTGATGTCCAAACTCGTCAGCACTGCTCTGCATGATCCTCTGTAAAGCCAAACATTTCCTTCTGCACATCTCATACCAGCATAGCTCCACATGTGCTGTGAACACTCCTTTTTCCCCACGGCACTTACCTTTCTACCCCTCTTTCCCATGTCCTACAATGGCACTGATGAGGAGACATGTTAAGGGGACTTAATGCACCCTGCAGGCCAGGGCCCTGCATTCCTCCAGCTGCTTGCAGAGTGTTAATGGACGCTGCCCAGGCCAAAATGGGGCAGAGGGAATCTGTCCCAAGGGTTTTAAAGCTTCACCCCTGCTGCTAACGAGAGTTAATGAAATACTTTTCAGATACAGGTCTGGGTTCTGCTAATGCTCATGAGCGTGAGCATATCAGTAGTATTGCATGCTCCAATGGGAAGTTTATTCAGGCAAAATTCCCACTGAGGTCAACTGGGCTTTCTCCAGAGCAATCATTACCTAATAGATCCCTTAGCGGTAATAATTATTGAGTTTGGGGTTGTAGTTAAATACAGGAATTCTTTAAATTAAAAAATTCATGGGCTGTGCTCTCTTTCTGTCCGCACTGCTTTTTTCCTGCAGTAATTCCATCAAGTTGCTCCCAGTTTTTGTTGGTATAGCTGAGTGCAGAATCATGCCTCCTATTACCACTTGAAATAACACATGAAAAAGCCTTTACACAATTTATTTCAAATACAAATTTATGGCTTTAAACTAGTGAACAGCATGACATCTAATAACTCCTGGAGTATCCTAACCATAAAATAAAATTAAGGAAAGTTTTTATTTTCCCTAAATGATGCTGTGATGGCAGAGTGGTTACAATATCTGGCTCTTTGCTAGAGGTGTACATTCCCTTATGCTAGTGATAAGTGTTTTCCAGACAGGTAGAGAATCAGATCATGCTGCTCTGAGGCTTTTCTTGGTCACCTCAGTTGTAAATGAGTACCAGTCATCCAGCTGGGGATTCAAAAAGGCAGCTGCCTGCGATAAAAAATCTCTTCTTATATGTGGTTTACCACAGAATTGGCATGCATTGGCTAGGCCAGCCTGACAGGCTGAACTGCCTTGTCTTAAATTGTGGCCATTTCCTACTGTGTGTGCTGGGAGATGTGTATGTCAAGGGTATGCGGGGCAGCAGAACCAATGGCTCTGGTTCCCAACAGATTTGTTTATGTGCTTTATTGATGTTTTAGCTAAATAAAGCTATATCTTTTCTTAGGTGTTGAGTAATTTGTAAAGAGTGATCTAAAGAACACACCTGCCTTGGAAAAAGCTTCAAACAGGGTTTTATGTCATCTTAGACACAAGATTCACTCTGTATAGAGGACTAAGAAGAGCTTTTTTTCTCCCTGCTTGACTTCGTGGAAGTTACAGGAATGTTTTGCTAGGAACTGGCCAATCTACTCAAAAGTTGGTGGGAAAAGGCTGCTTTGGCTGGAGCTCCATAATTCTCTGAAAGAACAGACTCTAGAAATCCCAGCTTTTCATAGTGGGTCCTCACTTTCAAACATGAAGTCTGGAAGGATCTACCATGGGCAGATTACCAGTGGACATACTGGGAAATACCCTGAGTTCAGCTGCTCCAGTGCCCAGTTATGGTGCTCCCAATTGACACCAGAGTCAGGCTGCAGCCAGCAATGGGTAAGATGCATCAGCCTTAGCTGAGTCTCGACTTTAAGTTTGCAAAGTCTGTATGACCATGCTGTGATAAAGTAATTAACATGGCTTTAACATTGGGTCTGCTTCTGTTACGTCTTTTAACATCCATGCAACTCAATTGCTTTGATTTGCTAATGATTTCCCCCAGCATGAGTGGAGCCAGGAGTTGGACTCAATGATCCCTGTGGGTCCCTGCCAACTTGGGATATTCTGTGATTCTATGAAAGAGTCTGGTTTTTACCCTCAGTATGAAGTAGCATCAATTTCTTTAATGCCATGACATTAGTATCAACTGGCAGTGTCCAAAAGAACTCACCAGCATAACCCCTTTTTAGGTTTTCCTCCAAACTGAAATGGAAAACCCATTCTCAGCTGACAGGCCACTATCAGCTACTACGACTAGATACTAGGATTTTCGTAGGGAACTGCATAAATCCATGTATAAGGTGAAGTTCTGTAGTATGTAGAAGCTTTGCAAACAAATATGCAAATTTTTCTCTTTCTGACTGAGTTTTTACTCAGTTTTTTTTCTAGCCAGAGAAAACATCCTGAGAGTCCTTAAGAGTCCTTAAGCATGTGCTCAACTCACGGAAGAGGGGATTTTAAGGAGAATTTCTGTAGAGCCCTGTGTACTTCCTATCAGCTGCTTCCGTGTGGGAATAAGGCCATTTATGTATACAGTTCCTGACTCTGGGGCAATTAAAATCTCAGCCATAATGTTATATTAACACAGAATTTGGTGTGCCTAATGACATATTAAATCTTCCTAAATTATAGTTAAATTACAAAAAGGACTAATTTACCAAAACCAGTTAATAAATGTTTAGAAAAGGAAGCTAATTGAATTATCCCTTGTTTGTCAGAGACAGATAATCTCCTTGTGAGAAATCTCATTTTTTCTGAAGCATGATTAATTGGCCTGACGAGTCAGAGATTATGACAAATTACGCAGGAGGAGATAATAAATAAGTCAGTAGGAAGGCTTGGGAGCAGAGAACTAGCAGCTGCTGCTTGGTCTGAGCCTGGTACCGCTTCTGGCTTCTCCCTGACCCATGGGTGGTTTCCTGGGGGCAAACCATACAGCAGCAGCAGCCACCCTTTGTTCCTCTCTGTGCCAGATCCATAGCATCACTTCCCCATGAAAGATGCATGAAAAGCCACATTCCTCCAGGCCAATGACCTTTTTTTACTTCATGAATAATCAAGGCCATGAGATGAGTTTTTTTTTTCCTTAGTCATGGTGGGAGGTCATTTATGGCTCACGCAGAAGGTCTGGTCATCTTGCTCTCAACAAACACTTGAAAAGTTTAAACCAGCTGTAGCTGTGACAAGATCTGAAAGCAAAGCATGTCTAAACCCTTCAGCAAAACCTGCCTAAGGGACTGCTGGTGACTGTACTGTATGAATCTACACTCCTATGGCAGAAGGCTTCACCACTGTTCTGAGACTGCTCAGCCTTTGTGCATGTTGCTGGGCCCTGGAGCTGTTGTAGCTCAGGCTCCAACACTGAGCAGAGAGGGGCCAAGGTGGGATGTGCACTGGTGCACTGAGCTGCAGGCTCGCAGGTTGTCCTGTCTGGGCAGACATTTGGATACTGAAGTCATGAAGTGAGTTCTTCACAAGTATTTTTGTGGTAGGAACAAAGTACTTCTATCCCAGAGGGGATGCATGTTTATTTACGATCCTATAAGCAGATTTTTTTTTAGTGCAAAAAGTTACATTCCTCATTTAGACCTGGATTTAAGGCCTTTCTCCAAAGTTAATGAGTATCTGCAATCTGACAGTCTTTCAGTCTCATTCATGAACAGCATAGGGCAAGAGTGTCAAATGTTGATCTTAATGTTTGATCTCTTTGTACAATGTTGTCTTCTTTTATCATCCTTGAAAAGCCTGGTAAGTGCTAGAACTGAATTAAGGGTTTATTCATTTTGTCAGTATTACATCAAACAGGCTACCATTTGCATCATCTTGCATGTGTAGATCATGCTATTTACCAGGAACTAGATTTGACTTACTGGCTCATTAACATTACTTGGAAAATGTTACAAATTACGAGTTAGATATAAATTATTTAATATGCTGCTTTCATATATGGATGATAGTATTTGGGGAAAATGACTATGGGACTCATTTCTGTGTGGTGGATGCAGGACTGAGGCAGTGATCTTGTTGGGTAAGTTTAGGAGAGGTCTCAACAGTGAGAGGAGAGAGAATGGAGCTGGGAAAACTCATTACTGTTGGGGCTGCCTCATAGATGGACATACAGGTAACATTTACATTTAAACGCAAATGTATACATTTCATTTACTGTACACCTCTAATTCCCAGCACTATGCACTGGGCTTTTCTTTCACCTCATCTTGGGGTAATTTTGAGAGGAGAAGTAGGGGTAGGCTTTTGCCCTTTGTAAGACAGTAACTACTTAGGCTTGGTGTGTGTCACTGGAAAGGGATTGCCTCTCTGATAGCAAGCAGGTGTGGGCCTGCTGCTTACTGAGCTTGTATTTGTAACCCTGAGAATTCAAAAGTTCATAAGCAGGCCCAATATAATCTTGACATTTTTGAAGTTTTGTGTTTTCTTTTGTTTGTTTGTTTTCTTTTATTATTATTATTACTATTGATCTCCTGGTTTCTCTGCATATATGATGCAGCAGTGATCAGAGCTTCCAGCTACTCTCTACAGCCTCAAAAGCAAGGTATATTTTAAGTTAAAATGGGGGTTGCTACAGCCACATGCTTTGAAGACCCAGTGTCTCAAGAAAAATATCAGCCAGTGCAAAACTTTGAGTCAAACAATGACTGTTGGCAGTACTCCCTGTTGTTCCTGAATCTGTTAAAGCATTGTCTTGAGGTGATTGTAAGTTCACGTATCCTGTCTGTTCCTGTGCAGTCACTTTTTCCCCCTTCCCAGCATTAGTCTGGTCTCTTTTCTATTTATTTCTCCTTTCTGTCATCAGTTTGTTTACCAAAATACTCAGTTCCCCTGGCATCCCCAGGCCAAGCCCCTTGGCTGTTGTGCCAACCTGCTCCTATCCCCAGGACAAAGACACCAGCAGTCTCCCACATCTTTGTCCCTGGGTAGGGACAGCGAGGTCCCAGAGGCAGCGAGCTGCTGGAGATGGCTGGTGTATGGGGTAAGGATTCACCAACCAACCTGCCCTGCCTTCACATTGCTTTGCCCATTGCTGGTAGAACTGCTTGTCCTGTGAACAAACAGCAGTCTTTTCTTCTTAGTAGCTCTTTTGTGTTTTATATTCATTTCAAGGTGGCACCTCTTTTGGAGGGGTCCCTGCAGGAGTCCTTGTGTACTCTCCCCAGGTTTCCCTTCGTTCCCTTGTGCTGCTCTAACGACTTTAAATGTGAGGCAGCTTAAAACATACAGAGGGTCCCCCAAAGGGGTAAATAGTCACTGTTTTATAGCCATTGGCACATCTCAGCCAGTTTTAATCACAACAGAATATCTTTGCATCTGGTCCCAGTCCTGTGAGTCTTCCCTCAGTACTGTGGAGTAATTGAAGAATATGATTAAAGGTAATTATTTTAATTGCCTATTGACTCAGAAAGATTTCTGTTAGCAATGAGTGGAATCTGATCTATAAAGTGAAACGCCTTAAGGATTCCCTGCCTGAGGACAGTCTGCCGTTAGCAGCAGTGAAAGGGATGCAAATGAAACATCGCTGGCCTCCAGGGAGCACTGCACAGCTTATAGGAGGGACCGTATTTTCACTATTTTTTTAACTGAACGCAGAAGACAGGTCCTGTGCACTGCTCCAGTTTGCCTGTGAAGCATTCGGGCTTGTTTTTGTTCCACACAGTGTTCAGCCCCAGTGCAATGTCACTGACTTTGCTGTCTGTAATTGATAGAGCTGTGAGTGAAAGCACAGCAAACTTCTAGGGCCTAAAGCCTGAAATATGAGAACCCAGACCATATATATTCAATAAGGTGAAATACTTAACACCTTACCATTCCAAAAGCAGCATTTTTGTTGGAGGCAGCAGGAAAGAAGAATGATGGTCTCATAATAATAATTAGGTCACCCACGTTGGACTTGGAAAAAGTTGTCTGTATGCTCTGTTCTGCTGAGGCTGCATTGGCCTTTGGCACAGCACTTTGGCTCCTCCATGTCTCATTTCCCCTCTCTATGAAGTGTGATCGTTTCTTCTTAGGAGTATGGGAATTGCTTTCATACTCTGGGAATAGGGACCATGCAAATTTATCGATGTAGTGACAGGGAGGGCACTGTGTGTTGTTTGTTTTTTTTTTTAGTATATAAATATACAGTATCTCCAGAATGCACTACTTCTGTCTATGGAAGGAAAGTACATCATCAGACATTTGCTACTAGCCACCATGGCAAATAGGCTGTTGGAGAAGACAAACTTTTAGGTTGCCTGTCCTAATATTCCTTATGTGTACAGAGTGTGATTTTCAAATCTCTGGAGCCTCTATGGGTCCTTTTTGTTTCTTCCATTTTAACAGACACTTGGTATTTCAGACCTGGTCTATGCCATTGTAGAGTGTTATACTTTGCCCTTTCTTTAATTCACATTTCATCTCTATTTCTCTTTGTATGTAGGTAAAAACACCCTTTTTTTTTTTTTTTTTTTTTTTTTTAATCAAGTTTGTTACGTAGGTGCTTTCCTTTGCTTCTATTTTCCTTTTTTATTTTTTGTATGTGTTTGGTTGGTTGGTTGGTTAGTCAAGGCATTTTTAATTATCTTATTCTTTTGTATTTGATTAGGTGAAGTTAAAACAAACTGGAAAAATAATACTCAATGAAAATCATCCGATTTTTCACTTACAGGAGTGAGAGAGACCAAGCAACACTCAGGTTGCAGCTTTTGACTGTTATGAAATTTGCCTTCCCTTCTGTTTGGGAGGACTGAATCAGTCTCTTCTCTTACATTGCCCAGAGCAGATTTATGTGAGGACTCCTCCCATAGGCACATCTTTTCTTCTACTCATGTAGCTCTACGGAGCTCAGTGGAGTATTCCCTGATTTATTACCATGTGAGTGAGCTGCACCAAACTGTGCGACTCCTGCAGTTCGTCCCCATTTGCACTGATGCAGTTGACAGCAGGACTTGACTTGGATGATCCCTCTTGCTGTGGCACATACATTGTAACTAAAGCCAGCACTGCATGGCTGTCTCTCTAGAAATGCATGCTGTGTATGTACCTCTTAGTTCACTTCTTGTGTCTATGACCATCTCCTCTTCTGAATAACTCAATTCAAAAGCATCATTATTCTGCTGCGCATCTGCCATGAGGAGACCACAGGCCCAGCATGACATAACTGGGACATGTGTCCAAACCCTGCCCCTGAAGACCTTCCTGTTGTCACCCATTCAGGAGATGCCAGTGAGCTGTGGGAGAGCTCTGGGTGTTCAGCAGCGCTAGGAGAAGCCTGTGCTGGACAGGCAAGCAGGTGAGAGCAGAGATCCCATGGATGCTGGTTGTGCAGTGCCTGGGCTGTACCCTTGATCAAGCATTAGTGGAGCTAACAATGTCTTTTGTCTTTTGACTGGATGCCTCAAAAATGCTCCCCTTTTATCTAGTTTACCTTCACTGATTATTTCCAAACATGGGAGTGGCAACGTGGGGTGGCAAAACGGTCATGGCAGCATGACCTGTCTGCGCAGAACCTGGCTTCTGGAGCTGTGGGGTGGGACAGTCAGGCTTCATGGGGCGTTGATGGCTGTGGCTACTGCAGCCCCTCGCAGCAGGGACAGCTGCTAGAGGCAGCAGTGCTGGGACTCCTTGCTCCAGCTTTCGTCTCTGTGTTGCCCATCCTTTTCCTGTACCCAGGGAGCCAA
The DNA here is from genome assembly GCF_963932015.1 of Anas acuta. NCBI lineage: Eukaryota > Metazoa > Chordata > Aves > Anseriformes > Anatidae > Anas > Anas acuta. The sequence goes on from NC_088985.1 coordinate 20,092,086, forward strand.
GCATACCCCAAAAGGTTTTAGAAACTCTTATTTTCCAGCCCGAGGCCTTTGCCTGATCAAGATTATTAATCATAATTCTCCAGGCCTTTCTCCCATACTGCTTGCAACTTGCTCTTTTTTGTTGTTGTTGTTGTTGTTTTGTTGTTGCTCTTTTGTTTATTTTCCTCTTTATTTCCTGTAGTGCACTGAAATGATGCAAAAGAAACATTTATTCACACAAATAAGGGAAGGTAATAGCTTCCCTCCCTGACCACATACTCTCTTCTGTTCCAAGTCTTAATTAAAATGGTACTAAAGGAAGCAAATCAATTAACAGATACCTTACAAGATAGTTTATTCACTTACATATATACACATACACAATTACTTCCAAGTATCACATTACTGCTTTAGTTTGTCTGTTCACAAATGCTGCTAATGAACTGAAGTGTTACAGAACTGGGTAACAGACACCTAGGGAATCCAGGGAAATTATTCCAATATATCACTTTTCTACGAAATAAGCCTTACATTTTGTTGTTCAAAATGTGCAAAAAAATTACAATCCAAATAAATAACAAGATTTCCTTTGCACATTTGGGAAATTACCTGGCTTGCTAAGGTCAGAACCAAATTATATTCAAATCCTTTCAGTTACAGTTAGAATTTGGCACAGTAGCTTATTCTTCATAAAAACATAATTCTGATATTTCTGCTCTGACAGTGTGACTCAACCTCTGACTCAGGGCATCAGCTCTAACTTCAAAATGTGAGGCTAATTGTAGCTGTTCTCAGTCTGAAAGTTGATTAATGGAAGGGAGACACTGGTATCCAGGAATCTTTCAAGTCACATTTGTTAATAAGACAGACTTTCCAGGTTGGATTTGGGATTTGAGTCTAATATTTGCCTTCCTTTTTCTTTCTCTTTTCTTTCTTTTTCTTCCTCTTTCTCTCTCTCTCTCTCTCTTTTTTTTTTTTTTTTTACTTTTTCTTACTTCCCACCCCCAGGTTGAATAGCTTCTGCTGTATTACTGTACTGAAAAACTGGAAAGAATTCCATTTATTCTGATCAGAGACTGGCATGGCTGAGAGTAGAAACTGGCTTAAAAGGCTTAAAAGCTAGCAGAGACTGGCTTCAGGAATGGATGTTAGATGAGAGTTTAACAAATCCATATGTCTACAGACTTAGGCCTCATATAAAAGTTTTGCAAGATCCACTTTATTTATTTTGTGGTCTGGTTAGTAATTATTTGTAAGCTGCAATAAAATCAAGTAACATCCTGTTTGAAGTCATCCTGTAATGCTGCGGCGTAACAGCTATGCCAGTGAAATCCCACCACATTACTTAATGCCATGTGTGCCATCTACCTGAGTCTCCCAAGTCTTTAATTCCTGCTGGGTTTCCTGAGAGGAGAGGATGCTCAGCACAGAGTCATTGCCGGCCAAGTGTTTGCAGAGCCCCCATAGCTGACATCTGCTCCCTGTCTTTACAAGCTGAAAGTAAAGCCTGGTTTGAAATACAAATATCTGCCTTTTTGTGCATTTTGCAATGACAATATCTGTTATAATAAAGTATTCTTGCTTTAAAACAAGCAGAATATAAACCAGAGCATTATTTTCTTAACTGAGACAACAGGCTCACAGCTTCTGCAAAAATTGGGATGTTTTTCCAAAATAATTTGGGTTTAAACCATTTATAATTATTTAATTTCTTTAAAAAACATTCTGAGACAAAACTAATTTTTCTTCTTGTCACTTGCACTGTAAGAAGCTTGTAACTGGAACTAGGCAAAGCATTTTTGGTGACTACAAATTCAACAGGATATTCAAGACTAGAACAAGAATGGAGGGATAGGAGACTGAAATTATTCACAGACTCTTATTGAGCTTATTGCATTGCTTTACACTGAAAAAACAGGGTTGAGTGGATTTTGGAAATGACAAATTAGCTTGTAGCAAATTAATATTTCATTTCAGGTGTCCAGAAACTTTTTGTCTTGGGTATACAACACTGTTTTCATTTCAGTGTTCTAAAAATAAAACATGGAAAACAGTAGTTCATAACCGACCACAATTCATTTGAGATGGCTGAAATTAACATTACCACCTAAAGTTAAATAAACGGTATTGATCCTAAAGCTAAAAAAGATTTACCTTTAATGAATGAAATGTTTTCACATTAACACAAAACATGCTTTTCCTGAAAAACTTGAGAAGCCTTGTTGGCTTTAACCTCAAATTAATAATTTTTAAGTTACTTCAACCATTATTTACATAACTTGAATTATGAGTGTGACTATGAATCCTGCTGCTGAAATGTATTGTTAGCTTTTTGAATACCCTGTATTTAATTGATTTCAAAAATCAATCATGTATTTATAACCAACTAAACAAGATCTATTAATGAGCAGAGTTCATCTTTTTTATTTCCTCATGCATTTCCTTCATGCATGCATGCTGTTAGAGACTACAGGAATTTTGGTACAGGTGGTGGAAGCTAGCATGCATTATAAGCTCTTCATGTAATCAGTCAATCAATCATTCTCTCAATTAAAGAGCAAAGAAAGGAATTGTTACTGGTGTGAGATTCCTGCTCATCCACAAGAGACTTCTATTGAGCCTCAGACCATGCAGCTGTCAATTGCAAAAGGATTATTGATTATTTGTACTTGGTTTTCCTAGTACATTGATGTCATCTCTGAAAAGAAAGAAAAGAAAACATTGCAGGTTAACAACAATTTTCTGGCATTTCTTTTATCTAAATAGATCCATAGTATTGTTGTAAAAGCTGAGCTGGGTGCTACGCAGATGAGAATTACAGGCTTCCTGCAAAATTGTTATTGGAGGGACTGTAGTTACATTCATGAAGTTCCTCACATTTAGTTTTTATTTCCTTGATGTTCGTTTCTTTGGAGGTACCCATTTTTCTTCAGTGAGCTAACAGGATGAATGTATGATTCTGGCTGTGGTGGTAACCAGATGTCCCCTTTGCTGCCAGTTCGGATTCCCCTAGCGGGCAGCAATGAGCTGCAGGGCAGCATCTTGCTAAGAGAATTTCTCACTGCATTACAAGCTCTGGGTCATTGTTATTTGGGCTTCTTCCTGGGACCGCCTTCTCACACAGGGAGCAGCTCCTGGACCCCGATAGTGGCTGCAGCTCTAAGAGCTTACTGCTTGCAGGAGCTGCTCGTGCAGGGCAGCTGCATTGCAGCACAGTCACACTGTCACAGCTGGGATGCAGGAGGATGAGGCAGCTAAAAGACTTGCCATAGGCTGTGCAGGGTGGAACAAGGTGGTTGGGGATAGGAAGATAGGGATTCCCCAGACCCATGTGTACCCAGCAATGTACCTGTTCTGACTGGATCCCATATTTGACCTGCAAAGTATAGAGAAATAGTTATTAATGTTGATTTTCAGTGCATTAATCAAAATAATCATGCAAAGCATCACCACATTAGGAGCTGGTGAAACACAGGAACTTTTCCTTCTTTCTCTTTCCTTCACTACTCTTAATCTGTTATTCAGCTTTACTCCATCTAGCGTCAGTGCTTGGAAATAAGATGTCATCTTGCCTTGCATCCCGCAGCTATTTATATTCTTGGATCCCGTGACTCAACTGGGAAATGGTATTCAGGTCCCCCACCTTCAATACTACTTAAGCATTTTCTGATGACTTCGCTAAAGAAAGACCTCACAGGAGATTTGTCAGCCAGGGACAGGCTTCTTGTAATTTGTCTCAGTCTTCTTCCTTCTCTGAGAGAAATTTTTTGCATGTGTTTTTTGGAAAGCTGTGCTGAAATTTTCTGCTAACATGAAATTCACTGCGCTAACAGTTCATGTCCATAAGAAATAGTTAAGAGCTGATTTGTATCTTTCTAGCTTGAACTGGGCATAAAGTCCACTGGAGAGCATGTGGTGGGCATATATAGGCTAAAATCAGAGGAAAATCTGTGTTTTCCTGCTTTGCTCTTTCTTTCCTTGTTTATTTCTCCAGTTTGGGGCTGGGGTGCATCAGGACCATCCTGTAGTGCTTCCATGGCTGAACTCCCTCCTTGCTCCCTGCTTTACCCAGCCCTGGGGGAGCTTCCAGGGCGTCAAGAGAAGAGGTCTGCTGGGGCACAAGGAGAGGAGCCCACGGGCCATATCAGAGGCTGCTAGTGGCTGTCTCAGCCCTCTTTTGCCTCCGCCAGGCTGGCACTTCACAGACAAAGTAATTACATGTAGTGACACTGCTCCTTTGGGTCCAGCAGCAGTATTTTTCAGCTTGCTCCTAACAGTTTGTATCAGCTCTTCCCAGAGAGATGAGGGAATTGAAAACAGAATCAAAAGACCCAATGTGTGCAGTACTGTTGAACTTGTCAACATTTCTTCACACACACAAAAAGGAACTCACAGGTTTAAGCATGTGATCTAAGTGACACAAATTTCTGCCTGTCTGGAACTGTAGCCATTTTAACAAACAAACAAACAAACAAAAAAACAATTTCCCCCTCTTGTTCTGACTATGACAACGGATCAATAATAGATTAATGCAGAATGAGGCCAATGCAGACTGATCTGAGCTAACTGGAGTGAATCAGCAAGTGGTTAGGTCTGGGGACGCTCACCTGATCCCTTCCCCTGCCTGTGTTTGGGAGAGAAAGCGGCAGGGAGCTGCTGGGACAGGCCTTGTCTTCCAGCACCATTCTGAAGAGACTGCCTACCTCACCCTAAGTAACTAATTCACCACGTACAAAAGGAGCAGAGAATAGACTGCCTGGGAGGCTGATGCTCCTGTCCGTGTAGCCCAGTATAGTTGGTAAGTCACTTAAAAAGAATGGCTTTCTTGCTGATGCTCCCAGGCTGCCTTCACACAATCGACAATGCCAGCTGCTGCACAGAAGGATGGTCCAGCCTTCTTCAGCACCTTGGCTATAAAATCCCACCATTTCCCTTCCACTGGATGTCCTTGAACAGGCAGATCTCTCTGAAAATTATGTTTGTTATGCCATGCAGGTTTTCAGCCAGGCCTGTTCTGTGAAAGGCAATATGTGGCTGCCTGACCAGAACATGCAGCTGTACTGGGAGCAAATGGGGAGCAGAGCAGGACTGACCCTGGGAACAGGACTATCCTTTGGGAACAGCTCATGCTTTCTTCTCCTCCAGGGAGCAGTGAAAGCTCACTTAAAGAAACCAGCTCACAAAGACTTGAAAAGCAGTATTGCCACCTAAAGTGTAGCTGTTCCCAGCTCCCACCCTGCTCCTCCACCTCTCCTGTGTCAGTACAAGCAATGCGATGCCTGTGTAGTAAATCAACAAAAATTAACCTGTGGGTCAGGTGTTGTTTTTAATGCACCAAAAATGACCTTATTACTTTTCAGCCAATGTTTTTCTGTCTTTTTCTATTTATAAACCCATACAAATTTTCAGTTGAAGCTGTGGTCCTCTGTGAAATGTATTTAAGCTCAGTTTAAACCTGTATGAAAAGTCTTTAGGTCCTTAAACTTCTGTGAACCCCTCAGAAACAGTCCATGGATACCCAAGCATGTGTAGCCTTTTGTGTTGCATTTAGTGATATTGCTCACTTCTTTCAGCTCTCTGACACCAGGCTGTTAAGTTTTGGTACCTAGCCAGACCCGGTACAGAAATGCACATGGAGAATGAAGGTGGGTGGTTATAAGCAGCAATCAGAAGAAAGACAGATTTAGCTTTGCTGATACCTGGTACTGGTTCTTCAGGGCAGAACTTCATGAGATTAAGAGATCAGGGAATGGAAATAAACTGACCTGACACACTATATACATGATCTTAAAAAAGGACTTATAAATAATATTATTTTTTCATAAGTCACTGAGAAAAGGTTTGTAGGAATCCATCTGAAATTAGAGAGTCCTCTTTTGATGTTCAGTGTGAATTTATCCAGAAATTCAATAGGATACAGTGCCTTCTGTGAGTCAGAATATGCAGGAGCTCTGATTGATGCTGTTCTTTTCTGGTTGAGACCTCTGGCATGCTAAGCCTCCCGCTTCAGAGGTCTTGATTTAGTTTGTTTTTAAATCTCTGTCTAAGCTATGACAGCAGCTTTCATTGCTAGCTAATCCCATGTTGTCACCTCTCTGCCTTGCCCTAGTCAGCACAAAGCTGCTTGCTCTGGGTGGTGGGTGGGCTCTCCCTGGGAGCAGGAGCCCTCTGCCCTGTGGTGTCCAGGGTCTGAGTTACCCCAGGTGCATGTTGGCAGCAGTCAATTTAAGTCTTCCAGAAACACTTCTGAACTTTTATCCAGATTTGCAGCAGCTCCAGGCAAAGGCAGAGTACTCAGTTATTGCTGGAGTCAGTGACACCAGCAAGTTTGACAGCAGAGACCATGATGGCTGTGGAAGGAATTGCCTCTGACAGGTGTCTGAATATTACCAGGAAAGCATTCTCCTGACTCAGCAGGTTTGGGACCAACTCTTACAATCAAATGACTTAGAGCTATTCAAGACTAGCCTCAAACAGTTGTGCAGAGGAGGAGGAAGGAATAAGGATTCCTCCCCATTTGGCAGCTGTGAAAAGGTCAACTGCAAATGCAGCCCCCAGATCTGATGAGAGCACAAGCGTCCTGGGGCAGATGCTCTCCCAGAGAATGTGGAAAGTGGCCAGGAAGGAGCGAAAAATAGCCAGAAGTGTGGCTCTGCCCATCAGGCTCATAGCTGGCATCAGTGCAGTATCCTGGAAAGGGGCTTAATGAATTAATCTCACCCGAACAGTCTGGGCTATATGTATGTGTATATATAACACTGCCTCTCTGTGTATGTGTCTGTATATGAAGTAGTCCTGCCATTCAAAAATGGTGCTGAAAGGAATTGAGGGTCTGAAGATTACCTATAGAATAGCTTAGTGCTGCTTTTTAAAGTCTGGTGTTCTCAGCACAGTGTAAAGCTTAGTGTCCTTGCTTTTGAAGTGTGCAATAATAAAGATTAATTTCATTTTATGGAAAGGGTAACCTGAGCCAAAGTAACTTGCCCAAGGTTGTTCAGAAGAACAAGTTCTGCTAGACAAGACAGTGACAGAATCAGGTAGAAAAGCCAATTTATTATCCTGTTTATTGGTGACCATTGCCTTAACACAGAACAGGTATTTACGGTTTGTTTCTGGAAATATATATTTGCAAGAAAGTTTAGACAGACATTTTTGCTGAGATCACTTTTTGTGTCTTTGTTGGCTCTGTTTTTCCTTATTTGTAAACCTCTAATTATTTATGAAAACCATATATTGACCTGATGATTGGGTTCTATAGAGAATGTAAGAATGGGACAATGAAAGGCTTCTGGAGGAAAAAATGAGTGGTAAGGGAAACAACAGTTCAGGGTATATATTGCTGAGTGATGAGAGAAAACATTCAAACTGGTGACCCCAGAGGTGTCAAAGATTCTACTGAATGACTGATTTTCTCCAGAAAAAGACACTGGGTATCAGAGTTTAAAAGGAATATTCCTGGCAGAAGAAAAGAGAAGCTTGTTTTAGGAAAATAATGATAGATGCAGGCACCTCAGGGACTCTGGGGAAGTTAGGCCTGCCTGGACTACTGACAATTCAGAGAGAATGGGTGGATGAAGGTTATGGCTAATTCTTTTCCCTCTGGTGCCTCACTACTGTTGTTACCAGATGTTTACAAATATGCATGAGAAAGCTACTTTGAAGTGGTCTCAGCTTCTGTAGAGAGGAACTGCAGCACCGATTGGTAACATATACAAAGATGTCTGAATAAATCCTGTAATAACTTCTTAATGGGAGCCTTAGCATGAAGGCCACAGCTTGAATGAAATGCTACAAATGAGCTAGCCTTGTACTAGGTATTTCTAAGCTGAAAAGTGAAATACCTCATGACTGGGAAACATCTCCAAATGTCAGATCAGTGCAAAGAAAATGTCTACTTCCAAGCTGACATATTTCCGCAGGAGAAAATTTCTTCACTGAAAAGTAATTAAAGTTCACTAAAGTTGCTGTAGTGTGGCTTAAAACAACCAATGCCCATCCCTGTTTCATCTTCTCTTTGTAAAAAAATCTTCTCTGGAGAAGACATCGTAGTTACTCTGATTAGTAACTGTATAAAAGAGAGTTGCTTTGCAGATATATTTTTAGCATCTTGCTATTTCATGTACTTTTCCCATGAACTTGCCTATAGTACAGCAGCGGTATGTGTTTGCATCTTAAGCAGATACAATTTCAATGGATAGTAGAGCGACCGAGACAGTATCCCTCCCTGGCTGCAGAGCGAATGTATAGTGTTACATGTGAATAGCTGATGCAGTATCTGAGTTGCTGCGATGCATTTCAGCGCCCGGCATCTTGTGTAGTCTCTGTTCTAGGTCTTAATCCTTTTTCCTTGAGCACTGCTCTTTCAGTGACACATTTGGACAAGGGCAAGGTCTCTTCTAAAATGTGTATTTACTTAACAATTTTGATTTGTGAACTTTGACCCCATTTTCCAAAGGTCTCCTCCTTGTGGCTTTTTCACAGAGGCTTTCTGTACCCTAACATCAGAGCAAGGTCTCCAGCTAGCTTTGTGAGCTCAGACTCCAGTGATTAGCGTATCTTTGATTTGCAGCTAATAGTATCTGTGGTATGACTCATGTCTACTTGATTGGCTTCCTGTCTGGCAAATGATGCATTCCGCAGTTCACAGCATTATAGGCCAATCTGGACTATTTAGATCAAAAGGAAACTAAGAACTGCTCTCCGCTCCTAATAGGAGACTTTTTGTTCTGACTCTCAGCCTGCTTGAAAGCTCTGAAATGTTTAGATCAGCTCTGTTATGTTTGTAGTTTCTGCCTGTCTGTGCAGCTGGTTATAGGTGCAAACATGACAAAATGATAGGAAAAAGGATCTTAACTCAAACATATTGGTGGTGATGGTTCTGCAATCTATACATTTTCTGTAAGAAACTGCACCTCAACATTCACACTTGCACTTAATTGTCCAAACCTAGTTTTTGTCATGCCATCCATCTCTGATATTTATATTTTCCAAGTGGATGGTTTCACCTCCTGTTAATCCATAGCAATATTTTTAGAGTTAGACATTGTGGAGACCAGAGGCTTTCAAGATGAGATGACTGTTTCTCCTTAGTTTCAGAGAGGGAGTTTAAATGGAAGCAATGAGCCATGACTTTGAACTCTGTATCATCAGCCTCAAAGGTTATAATTTCACAGGGGCTTCAAGAGTTACCTCAGCTGAAGGCCCTTTGCAGATTGCCAGCAGCTTGGAGAGTCACACACAGTTTGTATGAAACACTTGTTGCACTCGTCAATTGTTGTTCTCTTGTTAAACAGGAATGTCCAGTGAAGAATGGCAGGCCCGTCACTGTAGGCTCCACTCATTGAACTGAAACTGAGGTTGCTAAAACTAAATATGATGTTCTGTACATTGTCTTCTATAGAACACCTTTGGGCTGGAGATGCAAGTGGTTGTGGGCTGCACACCAGCATCCTGGATTTCCATGGGAATTGTGGATAACCCTCATGCACATGAGGAATACACTGTCATGTGCCATTATGAAATGTACTACTGGTGAAGAAACATCCTGTTTCATGAAGATGTGGGAAGAAAGGAGAATTTTCTTTCATGGAGCTGGTTTTAATTATTGTCTTTAAGTATATTACCATCCAGATCTTGCTCACTGCATGACTCTCAGTTACAAAAATCTGACATAACCAGAAAGGTGCATTGCTTGTGCCTGGAGTGCACAGATATGTCAGGATAAGGAAATAAGAGGGCTTTCCCTGTCAGTAGGCATGGCCTGCTACAACCCATTGGGAGAGCTCCACTAGCTGAGGATAATGCAAGGGCTATAACACTCAGCTGAGTTGTTTTCATTCAAAAAGAACCTTAGAGATGAACCTAGTTTAGTTCCAAGCCCTCTGCCATTTGCTCTGACTTGCAAGATTACCTTGTGTTTCACAGGGCAAGTTCAGCAAAGAAGAGTCAGTCACTTGGAAGAAATCCAGTGGTAAAACTCAAGAGAACATCTAGATATCGCTTCAGATATCAAAAGAAAATCAGCACTATACTTGGCACTGGGCCTGTGCAGCTCCCAAGCTCCTTCTGTCCTCTCATGTGTCAGTACAGTTTGTGCGTTGCGTTTAAAACCTGATCTTATGCTGAATGACTTCCATGGGGGCCTGCAGAACCCAGAGAATTGCATGAGGAGTTTTGGTATGTGTTGTTCCCCAGGATGTATTGAGGAAACAGATTAGTTTTTGATACTACAGCAAGCTTAAAATGCATGCCTTTTCCTTTTTAGTATACATTCTCTGTCTCTCCATCCTTCTCCTTGTCTCTGCATGCCTCTTTCTTTGTCTCCTTCTGTCAAAATAAATCTGGCTGCCATACACTGTAGTTAACTCAAAATATTGCCAGCATTAAATGTGCCCAGACATTTTTATTAATACATTAAACTTGCATGAAATTTTAGGCATTATAATTTACCAAGCTTACACCAAGATGGCATTTGAAACTGACATGAGCTATTAATTAAAAAAAAGGACATTAAATAATAGTCAGTTGACATCTAAATTACTATTTTGTTAGCTGACAGTAGCTTGCCTCAAGGCTCTCTCTCTTCTCAAGTGTTAGTAAATATCCCATTGAGTTTAAGGACATCCCATTATGAATTGATTGTTTAAATCACAATGTTATATACCTGGATAGAGTGGTGAATGTTAATTATTTCACAATGAGCTGACAGTATGATTTGGGTCTAGAAACACTTCTGTTTTAAGGATTTGGGAAAGTGTCAAGGGGGACATATAAGAATGTTTATTTCAGTGGGAAACGTGATTTTGCAATGAGTTGGCTAGGTTCAGTTTCAGCTAATAGGGGCTTTAGCATAAATGGAGATTCGTGTATGTGGCTGTGATACTCCCACTCAGAGTATATCCCAGTTAGAGGGAGAAATTGAATGACTTGAGGCACTTGTGGCAATAACAGTGTGAAAATTAAAACAAAATTTGGCTTATTATGAATTCAGCAAGTGCTCTATCAGGTGGATTAAAGTGGTGGAGTTTGTTTTGTTTTTCCCTGAACAAACACTAATAATCATCAGTGGTGAAGTAGAAAATTAAATTGATTGTGGATGATATGCCAGTTTTCCTTTCCAGTCCTACAGGGGTGATATCCTGATTATCATTGAGGGATTCAGGTTGCCTGTATAGCTGAGGGATTCAGGATGGTTTTATGATTGATTGGAATAAATCTAGGACTAAGTAATTTCTGATAGAGGACTTTGCATTATCAAAAGGGTTTCCGGGATGAACCACTGTCCTAAAAATGCCATGAATTAGAATCTCCAGGGTAGTGAAGCAAGTAGTGAAAATTAGGTTAGATCTAATTATCACATCTCTCCACTGACCTGAATAAATGGGAAGCTATCCCTTTGACCTATGGGGAAAAATAAATCAGATAAAAATGAACATATAGCTTGGATATTCTTGAGGAAACTCCTTAGTATTTGTGACACTGTAGCACTCAATCATGATGAGTACTTATCAGGTAATATTTCAATGCTGTTTTCAGGAAATCGATGTTCAGGTTGGAAAATCAGGTTGGAGGGTTACTTTTGCTTGCTTGTTTGTTTTTGTTAAGAACATCTACCTCCCATACATCTCCTTGCAGAGATATACAAGCAACCTCAACCATTTAAATGATGAATGTTGGAAACTGAAACATGTCATTTCCCACTGTTCTGTGGTTAAAGTTTTGTCCTACAAAGAAGAGATGCCAACATGGATGAGAGTCCTATGGAAAGGTCTTCCTCTAAAGGTTAGGAGGAAAGATGAAATAGGACATTGGATCTTGTATACTGAATTTCCCTTTGATTTCTGCAAGTAGTTTGCTTGGATTTAAAAATGATAATGCAAAGAACAAATAGGTTGGGTTTGCATCATCTGAGATGTGGAAGAGCATGTATTTGTTTATAGAACAAGCCACCATATGAACTTCCTTTCTAAAACTTGATGATATTGCAAGGATATCTGATTTTCATAGGTAATATTGTTAATTTTCTCATCTATAATCTCTCTGTAAATTCTTTAGAGCCTAAATTATGTGTTTGTATTATTTGCAGCATTGTTGTATCAGTCATACTACTCCATCCTTACAGTAGGTAAACAATAATTAATTATGTTTTTGTTAGTTACTGAGGATCACATTAGGTATTAACTATTTTATACTACAAACCAATGGTTTCATTAAGACCAGTAAATGACTATTTTGTTTCCTCAGATTAGCATCTGTATTATAGAATCCCTTAAAAATCCACTAAGCAGTAGTACATAGATGCCTTGAAGTGAACAAGAACAAAGACTTGTTAATAAACTACTAAATGCCACAGTACTGTTGAAAAGTAAAATGGACTAAGAAAAGATGGTGGATTTCTAGTTGTTTTCCACTACACAGGAAAAAAAAGTCATCTTTAGGATACCTAGTTTTGTCCCCAAATACTGTGGAATTACAGCTTTTCTCTAAATTTGTGTCAGTGTTTCTAAGGCAGAATGTGCAGTGTGTACCGCATCACACTTCCAGCCTTAAGATCCCAAGTTTAACATGCAACTAGGAACCTCACAGATAGTGCCATCTGTATTTGATCCAGGCAGTAAATCTCCTGCCTTTCATGTCTCTCCTTGCCTTTGTCCCCTTCCTCCCATTCTCCTGAGTCTGGTCTCTGAGATTTCTGTTTTCTTTCTCCCTCCCCATTTGCTGCTGTGTCTGTACTGTCCTTAACACACCAGAAACACCTTACTGGGTGCTCTATGCTCTGTCTTTTGGTTCTACAGCAGTCCTAATTTACTTTAAGGCTGATACACAGAAAGCGTGAATGAGTGTCTTGTAAGAGAAGAGACTGAACACAGTGTGTGATGAGAAAGGAAACGGGGTTTGTGACAGTTAGCTGTGTTAGGCTGTGGAAGCGTCCCCTTGGGCAAACAACAGATGCTCCGTGCTGGGGCCTTTCTCTGTTAGGCAAAGCATTACAATACTTTCTGCAAAGACTGTCCTTGCCTTGATGTTAAACTGAGTGTTTGCATATGTTGTGTTGACTCTGTGAGGAATGACTGATGAGGACGTGCCTATTAGCACTTCTATCCACCTCTCTGAGAGAGGCCAAAAGGCTTTTCTTAGGTCACTGAGAACAGCTGTTGCCTTCAGTCCGTGAGAATGCTGATTAATTCATGTAATCTCATTTTTTTTACACACATAAAATATCTTAGGGAGAAACAAAACATTGTCTACCCCACTCTACATCTCCACCCTATTGAATGACTTCAGATGAGGAGCAGCCATCCCCTAAGCAGTCTGACACTACCTCTTGTGCCTGTGAGTCCATAAGGTGCTTACAGCCTAAAATGGCCTTACTGGTTATGGGTAGTGGGAGCGAAAGTGGAGGGTAAAAATACATCCCTCACAATGGGAATGGTCACCGCATGACCTTGATTTGAAAGACCTTTGGGTGAAGGGAGTTCTTGGAACTGAGGCCCAGTCACAGTGACTGGGAAACTTTTGATGAAGCCATTTGTTGTGGTTTATATCTTTCTGGCTTTTTTTTTTTCCTCTTGGATCCTCTTTTTTTTTTTTTTTTTTTTTTTCCATCTCTCTCTTTCTTTCTGGAAATCTAAAGGGCTTGTGAAAATATATCGGTATAGTAAAAGCTCTGTTGCAGAGAAAACATGGAAAAATTCTACCAATGTCAAAGAGAATCTAAGTTTAGCACCTCTGAAATGAGACCTTTGGCTTTCATCCAAATCTAAGGCTTTTTAAAAAATTATTTGTATTTTTTTGAGCTTGCTATTAAATATAGTGCAAAATAAAAGGGCAGAATCAAAATCTTTTGAAGTATTTTCTTTTGAAAATGAATCTCAGTCTGCTGGGATTTCTTTCCTAGTTCTTAAATGTCAAACCCCTGTTATGTGGAATTTCCTTTTCCATGCAGCTCCACTAGATGTACTGGGTGTCATGGTCCTCTAGACCATAAATAAATGTATATTATATTATCATTCAAATCACAGTTGTGGGGAAGTATCATACATAAAGAGAAATTTATCATTACAGTTTGCATATCATGCTGCCCCTCACAAAACCCTGGGAGCAATGATTCTTACCTTCTATCCATTTTGCCATCTGACTCTAAAGAGAGAACAGGAAAATGCAGTTAGTTAAGAAACCAGGAAAAGAGTGGTGAAAGGCTTGTTCACATGCAGTGAGAATGCAACCAGGAGAACATAGGTAGAGCTGCTGGAGGAGGTAAAGGTCCAGCCATCCTTTCTGAGGCAAAACTCTTTAATATTAGTAGTGCCATGCAGCCTTCCTAAAGCCCTTCTTAATTCCTCCAGCTGGAATATCTCACAACAACTTTCTCAAAACTATTTTTGCTAACGTTTTGGGTATTTTGAGATATTGTGGTGTTTTTGTTTTGTTTTCTTTTGTTTTGTTTTGTTTTGGTAGTGCATATCCAGAGTGTAATGAGAAACAACTTCAGGAGTAGATGCTTGATGAGAATTAGGAGGAAGCAATTTCCCCTTAGGGAATGTAGTGCCAATAAAGAAAGCATCAGCTCTTTGTCTTTCAGGAAGTAGCATTACGCCATCATTTGTATCCTCACAGGGTACCTGGGGAGTCTGTTTGCAAAACTATCCTTTAAGAGACAAGCATTTACTGTAAACAGCATGAAACACAAGGAGATCTCAATCTTTGGATAAGAAATCGGGAGTATTTTCGCTTACCTCCAAATACATTGTCAAGCATTTGTTTTTTGATCATGCAAATTATGACTGCTATAAAACCAATTGCTAGAAAGGCTCCCAGAGTAACTCCTATAATAAGATATGTGAAATCTGCAAAAATTGAAAACAAGACAGTGAATATACACCAATAAGTAATAAATACAGCTGTTTGTTTCAGATGTGGTAACACAAATCTGCCAAAGTTAAAATACATCTTTTTTTAAAGTCACATCTATTCTTCAGAAGTGGCTGTTGATGCTGAGCCAGACCAGGTAGGTGAGGATATTCACACACCAGACTACCCCTGCACACCATGAAACCTTATGAAACTGTGGCTAAGGGGCTCAATGCAGTTATATGATAATGAACAAGTTTCGCTCTTTGTGTGTGCAGGTCTCAGCTGAGTTTTACAGCTAGGACTCTAACTTTTTTTGCCAAAGATTCTACTACCCCCACTCCCTCTCTGCTCTTTATCCTACCAATCTCCCATTCCTGCTTCCCCTACCTGCATGTGCACAGCTTCATCTCCTCCTCCCAACCCCATCATCCTGCTCTGCCTGACTACTCTGCCTGTAACTCTTTTCAGGGAGGAAGCAGGGGAATTTTAAGTGTAAACTATGAAGCATATTATGATTTTGCATCACTATGTGTACATAGGGTCCACCTTCATCTGTCATGCTGGAGACTACAGGATCTGTGATACTCCTGGCTCTGTTCTCCCTATGCTCATTATATTCAGTTAAAATTCACTTTAAGTCTCCAGTCACATGGTAGAACTCTGCTGTGCTAGGCAAAGTTGAAGCACACAACCAGATAATAATTTTCTACACATAAAAAGTTTTTAAATTCTTCTATGTGTATTCAGTCCCAGACCCTCCCACCCTCCCCCCGGACTTTCTGCCTAGAAGTGAAAATCTCCCCATAAACTGACCTATTTCATCCTCTGAGTTTTCAGAAGCATAGACCTTTGCTCTCCAAAAATCTGAAAAGGAAATATTTTTGTCTGTTAAGACATTAGGAAGAATGTGCTATATGCACCTGAGCTAAAGCTAAGAATGTGTATCAGGCTATTCCCAAAGGAAAGGAACATCCAGGTAAAGGTTAAGAAAGGACCTGAGGCTTGCTGCAGTAGCAAAGTGTTAGCAAAGTTATATATAATTAGTAATTTAATGAGGAAATATTAGACATTTGGAACAAATCACTGAATGCTAATTTTTGGACAGAATGGAAAATACAGTTTTAAAAACTTTTGTTATAGTACTGTTTCCTTTCTAAGATTTCCTCACTGCAAGCCCATGAGCTGTGTGCAAGAGTTGAAACAGAAGTTGCTATAAATCACAAAAAGGACTACAGATACAGTAAAGCTAGTAAGACATGCTAGCAAAAGAGGACACAACACAACCTGTTCCAGAAAACCCCAGCCCTACATATGCTGTAGCCCCAGCCTTCAAAAAGAAATTTAGAGAAGAGTCTTTTCCTCTTGTGGGCAAGAAAACCTTGTGAGCTGGAAGCAACCTTTCCAGAGATTCCTGTGCCAAGCTGTCTGTTCATCAAAAGGCCCTGCTCCTGGCCCTGCTCTCTTCCATAAAGCCACTGAGCTGGGCTGCCTGATGCTTGGAGTGTGCAGGGTCCCTCAAGATAGAGTGGCTTTGAAGAAAACAATTCTTTCCCATGTAGTTTTTGAAGGAGATGGACTCAAAACTTTCCAACAATAAGTAGTTTGTTTGTTTGTTTTTTAAAAAAAAATAAATTATATTTGATGTTGCTTGCTCATTGTAGGAAATTGCTGAAAATGTACAACTGAATGTTTCCCAGTGATGGGCATGCAAGGGTGTTCCCACCAAAATCTTTTCAAGCAGCACCAAATAACCTAACTGTTGCACAGCTGCATGAGTTGCTTGGAGCATGAGAAGGCTTTAAAGGCAGATGTATCCCCTGTGTTTTAAAACAATGTGCTATTAAATTTCTGTCTCTGGTAAATTCCTCAGGTGGAACTCAAAGTCCTCTCCAGCTATTGCTGGGCTGACAACAGACATTATTTGGCTGACAACAGACATTATTGTTTCCAGAACCAAACCTGTGTTGTGGTTGGCAATGGACTGATGCAGATGGAATTAGTACCTCTGCACCAGAGTACTTATCCTGTAAAACATCAAGGCCTTTACAGCATGTGAGATTACTAAACCTACCCTGGAAGACACAGGATGATCTGCTCCTCTGTGGCTGTGCTGGACCTGCATCCCTGAGGGTACCCTCCTTGGCAATCCGCTGCCTGTGTGATGGTACCTCTGGTTGGTCATATGGGACTTGGTAGGAAGACAGCTGTTCTGCACCCCACGTTGTCTTTTCATAGGCATTCCACACTTTAATGGGGATTTCTGACTGAAACTCAAATGGGATTTCAAGGTCTTAAATGCATCCAGCTTTCCTTTGGCTAAAATGCCCACGTGGTAAAACCCAGATTGCCTCTCACCATGGAGAAATAATCTTGTCTTTTTGAGGTTTTGGGGGCTGTGCTTTCATTTCTTTCCCACTAAAATGAATACTTAAAAATGAGCTTGTTTTTAAATTTCAAGCATAATCCTCTCATTCTCCAAAGCCACCAAACCAGCCATTTCTGTCCTGTTAGAGACATCAGTGTTGAGTCTGCTTTTCGGATTGATGAAAATCTCTTGAGCTGAGTCTGGGCTCTGGGGCTTCTGCCATTACATCAGAAAAATCTGATACATTGGGTGACTCTGAACAGATTTGTTTTTATTTCCTGGCCTTAGTCACATTTCTAATCCGAAATTTTCATAAATTACAAACCATGCTTCAAAATCCTGGAGACAAGCTTAAAAAAGTCTTGAGTTTTAAACCATATGTATTTAGTGAGCTGTAATACTGAGCTGAAAGTTCTTTTTTCCCCAAATTTTTCTTCATAATCAAAAAATATCAGGAAACTTCTTTTATACAGGCAGAAGTGTTTTCTTTCAAAAAATCCCATGACACTCAGAGATGGGATTTGGAAGGGGTAGGGAATCCAGTGGCACATATGATCACAAAAGCTGACTTCTCTACATGACCAAAATCAATGTAAAAAAATAAATAAAAAACAAAACAAAAAACAATAATCACAAAAGTCTAAGAATACATAGGTATAGAAAGCAATGTTTCTGATTTTCCAGATTAAAAACCAGTCTCTTTGCTCCTGCCTGTGAATTTATTTCATTATAAATTTAAAAAAAAAAAAAAAAAAAACTTTCTTCCATCCACTTAATTATTCTTTGTGCTCATATGAAGAATGTTTTAAATTCAAACATAATAAAAGTTATATTGTATTACTTTTATTATCCTAATGGTCATAATACATAGACCTTAATGTATGCTTTCTAATGGAATTAAACCAGTGACAGATTATGTGTTTTATGGCAGAAATAATATTTTACATGGAATATTTTATGTAGGTCACTTTAATATATTGAGATTTAATTATTAGTTTCTTTTTAAAAAGGGAGGGAGGGAAATCTCTGAAAACCCACAGGACTGGAGAGAATGTTTTCAATTCATAGTTTCAATATGGTTTTAATTAACGTTTAATATCATTTACTGGATGCTGCTTAAATACCGCTTGCTTTTGAGGACTGTGTGTTAGGTAGCTAGCTTCTGTTTGTTTTCCTTTCTCCTTAGGTGGAAGGAAGGGGATCAACACCGTCAAACACATTTTGCTGTTTGATCTAGGTTCCATCATCAGTTCAGATCTCCTGGGGATATACACAGTCCTCCCGGGACAGGGTGATAGAAATGATTCCTAATGCTCTGCAGCTCCCTAGTCCCAGTTCTAGCTTTCTGTCTGGCCCGTATCTCTGAAGACTGGGCTCAGACTAACTCCCTCTCTTGAATAAACCCTCTGAACTTGGACAGGATTTTCTTCTGGGTCATAGAGCCTTGCAGATGCATTTAATATCTATACCGGAGTGACTTGTGATTGCTTTCGAAGGGTCTTGACATAACTGATGGTGTTTTCCCAGCCTTTATGCAAGCCTGACTCATGCATTTGCACTGTGATGCAGACAGATTGTGTCGCATTGATCATCTACGTTGTGGTTAAATCAGGAGATGTGATTTACCTCTACCAAGGCAGAGCAGCCAGGCAGGCAATGAGCCCATACATATGAACACACCAGGCTCTGAGGGGACGAGGAGCCTCTGTGTGCATGATCTCTGTGAACCTAAGGCATGATTAGCCCTCCAGCCATGAGCAGAACTGGCTGAAGCTGAACACAGCTCCTGAGGCCAGCACCCCATGCTGGGAGCTGCCCCACCAAGGAATGTCCTGTTCTCCATCTGCTACCCATGGGTGCTCAGACAGTGCCTTGCCAATGGGTCAACACAGGGAGAAAAGTGGTGCAGAATGCACTGTTAATATATATATATATATATATATGAAGGTATTTAGTGTAGCAAAATTGTCAGTTACATCTAAATTTTGTAAGATAAGCACTGCTGGCATGCAGGCAAATGGGTCATTTCTCAGTCCTTTTCTGTAGTAATAGATGAGGACAGGAGTCACTCCCACAAGGAGACAGGAATTTGATGAGCTCTAGCCCTTGTCAGGCTCCTCTCCATCTAGGTCCCATGGATGTGGCATTGCCTGCACCTTTCTCTTTCACTTGGAGCCATGTTAATGTATTTTCCTTGTATCTATTGCAAGGTTACCTTTTGCACCTCTTTGCTCCGGGGAAATGCTATTGGATTAATGGGACTTGTGTCATTTGCTTGCTGAGCAATAGCTACTCAGTAACTAGGGAGCAATGGTTGCACTTTCTCTTTAGACCTGTAAAAACAGCTGCTATCCATGCCTTACGTGGCAGACAGTCTCCATCTCTCTGAGCTCCTGGAAGCATCTATAGGAAGGGGCAGAGGTCTTCAAGAGCCAACTAAAGGACAGTAAGAGCAATAAATTTCTATGTATACTCTGAGAAGGATGACAAGAGGATAGAGCACTGCTTTAGACTTATGAATAGTGCTACATTCAAGAGCAGAGGCAGAAACACATATGCAGTGGGCGCAAGCTGGAAGAGCTGAGCTGTATGCTTCAGGTGGGGCAAACTGTCTTGTGGGATTCCCCAAGTTAAATGATGATTTTTGGTAAATTTCTGCTTGAAGTAGGGTGATGTGGGAAGCATCTGTTTGGTGACAATGAGATTTTTGCCAGCAGAGGGTGCCTGCCCCCTTACCTAACCTCTCAGAGATCACAGCATCCACGTACACTTCTGTCTTTTAGCAGATGCCAGCTCCGTCCTGAATTAGTCCACCTTAGTCCCAATGTTATATTATAAATCCTGCTGACACTTCCTATCTGTGTGACTCACTTCTTCCCTGCGCTGACCGGAGGTGAGAAACTGTGAAGTAAAAGGCAAGTTGTGAGGGTGACAAAGCTCTGCTTTGAGCTGACAGGAAGCGTTAGAAGCATCCTGAGTCAGGAGCATCAAAGTCTAAGTAAGAGATGCAGAGAGCAAAAGCGGCTTGCAGGTAACATGCACACAGATCAACTTCTTCCTTACGCTCCACTGAAGTAGTTTCCTACATAGTGCCAGACAGGATGTTCAGCAGCTTTGACATCTATTATGCAAAGATGCATGTACTTAACTTCAGGGAGTCTTCTGGATGACACGTGGCCAATCCCTTAGCACTCAAGGTAGAAAATTTTGTTTAGAAAACCCAGCAACCTATACCCCACTGCCTCAACAAACTTTTCTTCTCCGAGGAAGAGAGTTCTAAACAAAGTTTAAAACAACGTACATGTACATGCAATCAGACTGAGAAATAAATAATCCAAACAAAGACCAAAGTCAGGAAAAAAAAAAAAAGCTCTCTAAAAAGATTGAAAATAAATAAAATAAATATGATCGATCACTTACGTAAGAGAAGAAGAAATGTTGTTGGGACTGATATCCAGCTTGTTAGTGAGATCATAGTGAAGTTTTGACAACAGAGTGATTTCACCCAAATTTTCTGAATTTTGCTCTTCTGCGGTGAGAGGGAAAAAAAAAAAAAAAAAAAAAAAAAGCTAAGCCAGGTCACGTGGTTATATTGTGAAGCAACAGTCACATCCTGAGTAGTTACACTTACAAACAGAAGTTCCCTTTTTTGGGTTTAAGTTCAACATATAAATAAACTACATGCTTGAAAACATTTTGAGAAGAAGATGGACAGCCAACAGTCAGAGCCTAGTTCAGCTATTTTGTTCTCTGAGGGAACTTTAAATACTAATATTTATTTTTACCAAATTGAAAAGGTCCTACCACAGTGATTTGGTCTCTGCTGAAGTCTTCTCAGCCTGAAGTGATGCAAGTGGCTTTTCTTCTTTAGAGAGAAAATCTTCTTAATAATTCCCCCCCAACATCTTTTGGGGGGGAGCAGAGTGGAAGAAACTCACCACAGCTGCAAAAAGATTGCAAGCCAGTTCCTGGAAAAGAAAGCCACCATTGCCAGTTTCTGCCTTAGAAAAATGTCCGGGCACAGTAGGAACTAAAAAGAGTAACTTACTGGCAGATCACAGAATCACAGAGTGGTGAAGGTGAGAAGGGGTCTCTGGAAGTCATCTAATCCAACCTCCCTGCCTAGCAGTGTCACATCCAGATGATGCCTCTGACAAGAGTACAGTTTAGTCATTATACCATGGTAAAAAAAAACAAAAACAACAACAACAACAACAAATATATATATATATACCTGTTTTTCAAGAAAATTTCAATTTTTTCTTCCTTTTCCTTCTCTTGATGAGGGAATATTTCAGCAGAATTGCATATCTTAAGGCTGGACAAAACCTCTTTCTTGCTGAGTAGCTTACAGCTGTAAAGCCCTCCTTCCTTCCAGAAGTCTGTTTTTAATGGGACCACTGTAGACTACAGAGAATGCTGGTGACTGCAGGTCTATGACCACCTTGGCAGGAAAATGGCTGCAGATGAGCAAGATGCGTTCACAAATGTTTAGTTGCTCTGACAAGATGTGAGTGAAGGATCATGTTTATGTCTTCCAGGTGTTTGTGGAGGGATGTGCAGAACATGGTTTTAGACAACAAATAAGACTCTTGAGGCACTGAAAATGTAAATAAAAATGACCTATGAACTCTCTGAGGTGGCCTCAATTCCTGGCTTGTTTTGCTTTATGAATCATAGGCAGAACAGATTGAATGTGGTAGCAATTCATGAACGTATTTGTTAACGCTCTGACCCATTGTGAGTGCGTGGGTATGAACACGTGTAATTCACTGCTGCTCTTTCACTGTTCCTGGGATCAGAGCTGAAAACATCAAAACTAGACAATGTGCTCTGCACCAGATGTAGGGAAAAGATACAAGGATCCTAGTAGGAGACCCTCAAAGTTTTTATACAGCATGTGTTTCATCTGCAAATGATCCCATACTCCAAAGTTGCTGAGAATCTCTAATGGGATGAATAACATGAATGCTAGCACTCTTTTTTTTTTTTTTTTTCTTTCTTTTTTTTTTCCCCTGTCCTCACCACCACCTCTCGACCCCCTCACTGCCTAGCTCACTGTCTCAGGGGCCTCTCCTACTTCAGAGAAACAACTAAGCATTTAAATATCCAAGTGTTTGGCTGAAGTCTCCAAACTGCTTGGTTTATTCTGTTGCTAATTCTCCGCAAAATGCTTCAGCTAGCTCAGCCAGCTGGCAGTGCACTGCTGAGTACATATGCATATTCTCACTCACAGCATACCTCCAGTGAGGATGAGCATCAGAGTAAGCCAGGCTTACTGAACTCCTACTTTGTAGTAGGTTTATTCTGTTTCTTAACCAAACTGGGAATGTGGTTTCAAGCATAGTCATCATTACCAGACTTCTATTACCCACTCTCTGCCATCCAGCCACTGGGCAGGATATATATGTTTAATTAATTCTGCTTTTA
The DNA here is from genome assembly GCF_963932015.1 of Anas acuta. Taxonomy (NCBI): domain Eukaryota; kingdom Metazoa; phylum Chordata; class Aves; order Anseriformes; family Anatidae; genus Anas; species Anas acuta. Next base: position 20,114,713 of record NC_088985.1, read on the forward strand.
CCTTCGACCTGTAAATAGTGGGAGTAGTGTCAGATTTATACGTTATATGAATAACAAGGATTTCTCAGGAGACCCTATCCTGGTGAAAGGGGCTAACTGTAATTTTCAGCTGTGAGTAATTGTATATAATATAATCCTAAATGATTTTTCTTCTGTAATTTCATTAGAGTTTAGAAATTTAATTAGATTTTGAATCACTCTGAAATAAAGTAGCAAAACACCCAGAGACTAAAAGCAGTGGTTATTTTGTCCTCTGAGGCCAGAATTCTTGGTCTCAAATTGGCATGTGTTCATTAGGAGGAAGTTTGCAGAAGTTCTTGATATATTATTGTCTTTCAGAATGGACTCTGAATAGGTCTTTGGAGAGCATTAGAAGAGCACACAATTATTATACAGACTCTTTTTGAGGTTTAAGATCATCTGCCTTGCATATACTTAATAAAAATATGCCTCTGAAGTTGTTTAAGAAACTGTGGAGATAGGAAAGATGCTCCTCCAGTGCCTCAGTGCTCTTCTTGGTTTATTAGCAACTCCAGTACCTGTGTATGATGATACAGAGAGGAGTTGTTTACTTTACTTTAATGATTAGGTAGGTTTATGGTTATTTTTATTGCTACACATATGAACTGTCATGGTGGCTGTAATTAGAGGCACACTGTAATGCTGTTCCTTCTCTTCCACCTGAGGTTCAAAGAAAACTCTGTCCTTCTGGCAGACTTTGATTCTCTGTGGAATATGTCCCAAAGTGAAAAAAAAACAAAAACAGAATCAAACTCCACAAAACAGTGCGCAGTGAAGTCCAGTGCAGTAGCCTGCACTTGCGTGTGGTCCCAGGGAAGTTGTAGTGGGTTCAGAAATGGGATCTTCAAAAAATACTCTGAGGGCCTAGATAGGCAAGTGTTTGTTTCCCTTTTGTTTTAACTGGTGTAACATAATTTGTGTCAGTGGACATGCCCTGATTTATACTGATTAACTGAAAAAGGGATTTGGGTGTTTTGGAGCACTTCTCCAAAACCTTTACCTAAGTGGCAGGGCCTGTTTTCTCACTGGGAGCAGTTGCTTGATCCAGGACTATCCGCATGATTTTGTGAGATTAGGGCAAAGCATGTAGCAAATGGAGGCCTTAGGTAGAGAGAAGGAAATTCAGATTGTCACTTTCAGCATGGCAACAGTATAAGGAACCATAACAGAACCACAGACAGTGTGAATATAAGAGTCTGACTGGAGATGAGCAAGATAGGACAGATGACAAGTATTGTGAAATGAAGAATTTCAGCAAAACAAGTCAAATGGGAAAAAAAAATGCTCTTTAAGTAATGGCAATCCAACCTATTTGAAGAGACATAAAGAACTCTGATGCAGTGGGATGCATGTCAGTCCCAAAGTGAGATGTTGAAAACAAACCTCCAGGCTGAACAAGATGTTCTGTCACCAGCTGATGCATGCCACCATTGACAGCATCCTCTGTACTGGCCACTGCAGGCAGAAACAGGGTGAGGTGGTTCACTGTCCGATTCTTTTGTTCCATTCAAATCCAGTCCTCAGGCTCAAAATCTGCTTTCAGAGTGTGGCCAAGTAAGTCTTACAGTCACTGTAGGAAGAGAAAAATTGAAAGTTTTTATGTACTTGGCTTGATGAATATCAATGGATATTAGGCAACCTCAGGGTGATCTGGTGTGTATGGACGTGCTGCCTTCCACTAAAGTGCCACATCATGGAACAAATTGAGGAAAACATGTTCAGGCTGGTTACTGCCAAAAATCAAGGGTCTTTTGCTATGGGCATCCGGAACAAATTGAAACTATGCTTGAAAACTCACAGCTGCTCTTCCTTTGCTATTTTCTCCATCTCCTCCTCTGTCAGGACTCTGAGCTGCTGGGACAACTGGGAGGGATTCCACATCTCAGCAAGCAACAGAATCACAGATGTCGGGTGTGTTAACAAAGGGAAACACGCCTGCACCAATTATTTAGCGCCTTCTTCCCTTGATGTTAACAAATACTATGGGAAACCATTCAACATTTCAGTGTTCTTTTTTTTTTCCTCCTCCCTTTTTTTCCCCTCATTATGAAGGAATATGCTCGTAAATTTTTAAAATTCTTATTTTTTTTCCTTGATTTTACTTGTGGGACACTATTGCTCAGTGCTATTGCCAACTCAGAGAGGTGCAAGGAGACAAAAAAAAAAAAATAAAGCTTTGGGACATGTCTACTCAGGTCTCTTCCATGCATCATCAGAAAAGAAAATGCCAAAGTAGTCCACAGCTCAGCTGAGTAGACTTTTCAATTTGCAGATCTCCTGTCCCAAATCTTGCTCTATTTTCACAAGGTTTATAAAATCGTGTAGTATCCCTCATGGAATTTATAACTTTTTCTGAACTTAATTTCTTCTGTACCAGGTGAATTTGGATTATTTGTTCATTTGGTCTGTATCAATGTGCAAAGAACATTTTTTACATTTCTAACCCAGACTGATTTTGTGTTATGCTGGCAGCAGGAAAGATGGGTATAGCAGATGGCAGTATCTTCTCTGGTGAAGGAAAGCACTTATGCATCTCTTTGGGAAGCTGTGTATCTTTTGGGTTAACAACTGCCAGCTAGCACTTCAGGAGCTGGGATGAAATGGAGTCACCATCCCTGAGGGTGTTTAAAGAAAGCTTAGATGTGGCACTAAGGGATATGGTTTAGTGTGTGGTATTGGTGGTAGGGGAATGGTTGGACCAGATAGAGGTGGTTTTCCAACCTTTATGATTCTATGATTCTATGAAATGCAGGTAGGCAGACAAAAATTTGGGTTGAAAAATCAACATAGCAAACCACGTGGCTAATGTTTTCATTTTAAAGGTGCATATCTGGTGTGTGAAAACAGTCAAATTTGTTCTAGATGGGGTTTCAGACCAGGTAAAGTTTTGGATCCTGGGACACCTGCTGATTCTGTTTCTGGAATGATGCTTTACACCAAAGGATTTCAATTCCTTTTTAGTTTTGAACAGCTAAAAATTTTCCAGGAAAGCTATCAAGCTCTGAGTAGTGCATTTAGGCCCGCAGATTTGTTCTTAGGATTAGCTATGGTGATTCTGAAACATAGCTCACAGCATAATGTGCATTTGTAGCCCACAGCTCAGAGGAATGATTTTACAGAGACTTGTATTCTTACTTGTCTTTAGACAACCCTAATCTGATCTGGAGCCCATTGTATAACATGTTTATAAACACTGGAGACAAACTGTCCAGTATGAAGTAGTTTATTTAGGTTAGAAGATTAATAAGAAAGAGTCTTTCAGGCTTCTCATAATGCCACCAGCTAGCCTGTCAGTTAGCTGCCGGTGTAGAATGAGAAGGACGTGTTGATGCTTGAGATGACTGGGAAGTGTTTCACTTAGCTAAGGAAATAGGAAAGAGGTCAGGATCCTGCCTTCGACATAGCAGCCCATGAGTCACTGGGAGGAACGTGTGGGAACACACAGAGCACAAGTTTACCAGGTTAAAGGAACTGAGGAGACTACATAAGGCCTGTGTCCCTCCAAAAACAAGGCTGCAAACAGTTGTCACTGGAGACAGCAGCTCTGTTTGTTTTTGTAGTTTGATCTTGTTTTATTTTCAATAGAAGCAGCTCACATTTTATTAGCAGCTTGAGACCATCTGACCTGACTTGCTTTTTCCCCTGAAAGGGATTATTTTTCCATACAGACATCTTTCAGGGGGAAGTTTCTTTTAAAACTACAAAAATTTCACCAACTGGCAAATACCTCAACCCTCAATCAAATTTAGTTGAAATTGTTCAATAAGTCCAGATGACTTGGGAGGGCTGAGGAGCACACACGGGCAACACTGATCATGTCTGCCTTGTTGCAGGAAAACATGCCATAGAGAATCTATGGATCCCACCTCTCACCCACACTGCCCCCTGGAGATATCCTGAAATATTTTTGTCTTGGTTGTCTTAAAAATGTGTATACTCCCACGTGGATAACCTGTTGATTTTTGACTGTATGTCCTCTATTGCATGGATGGATTTCTTGCATTGAGTGGAAAGTATTTATTACAGTATAGAAAGAACCTAATCTGTATTTTCCTTTCTTTATTAAAACAAAAACAAAAATAACAAAACAAAACAAAACAAAAAAATACCTAGAAAACACTACCAAAAATAACAGTAGAAGAACTCTATTGCCCTAAGACAACCTTTTGGAAATGCTATTTTGTGCTACCATGGGAAATATCAGAAATAAGCTCTGCTAAATCAAGCTGCTGCATATTTCCATGGCTGTCTTTAGTAACACAGTTCTATGGTGCTCAGTCTTTCCTGTCCCCTTTTCCCTGTCCTGTTCCCACCTGGCTTCAAGAGCAGATCCTCTCCCCATCTCAAACAGTGAATGAGGCAGAGTGAAGAGGGCAGTTGTTCAGCATATCTGTTTATTCCCATCCTTATGTGGGAGTAGTGGGCCTTATTTATTGTCTAACCCCTGTGCTGAACACAGAACAAACTTGTATAATACCAGGGAAGCTGCTTTGTATGTATAAACAGGTGCTTTGGCAGATGAGGACCAGCAAGCTTGGGCAGCTCCTGCGGGTGGGCATGCAGCAGAGAGCAGCACTTCGGCATTGCTGAGCTCTCTCCCCATCTGTCACAGGCGATGGCTTTTACCACTTGATCCAACTCTACCAGAAAGCTGGGTTAGGCTGGGGAGGGAGGTGTCTGCTTGTTTTTTTTCATCAGGCTTCAGCTAACAGCTCCTCTGTACAGGTCAGCTCCACACTGGAGCTGTGAGTCTGCTCAGGGAGAGACAGGACCCTCTGCCCAGATCCCGTGGATTTCCATACGTGCAGTAGCCCATTGGAAAACCTCTCTATGTTGCATTTGTCTCATTGCTGAGGTCTGTCTGAGCGAGCTGCTGGAGGAGGAGGTTCCTCCACGTACTGCTTGTTCTCTGAAGCACTGTGAATCACAGTGGGGATGCTGTGGAATTTGGGAATGATGCTACAGGAGTTGGGAGGCTGTGGGTGAAGCAACAGTGCCACAAAGCTATGCTGCCCCTACTCATTAAAGATGTCCTTGGGGGTAAGATTGGCTCTCTGCTCTCTGAGCAATGAGTTTAGGCTTGGGCGACCTTAAACAAAAGCTGCAGTACCCGCTGGATGACAGTGTCTGCTCCTCTGCTTATCAAGTGTGTCTTGGTTGCTGGCGAGCGCTGTGTTGATAAAGTTCCTTTAGTGCGGCAACATTGCTGGAATTTTTCCTGTGTAGGTTTTCATACGACATGAGCAAAACATCCAAGGCAGCCCAGCTTTGTCATTGTTGCACATTCTGATACACCCGGCTGTGTCTTAAAATACCTTTGAAGTGTTAGAAAGCTGCTAAGCAGCCTCTGAAAATGGCTGTTTACTCTTTGCAGGTGGCATGCACAGAGCAAAATAGAAGGGCCGGGATAATTCAGAGCAGGAGAATGAAAGGGTAAAAGTATGCCCAATTCCCACCAGTATTCTAGCATCTCCCATCCACCTGTACTCTGTGTAAGCAGAGAAATACAGGTGTGTTGGACTTTGTGGACAGTGAGGACATTGTGAATAAAATGCTTGCAAGAACATTGTGGTTATTGGAAAAAGACTAAACAATAGAGAGTCTGGAAACCTGGCACTGGAGTTAGACTTGAGAGGAAGCTAAACAATCATAAATTTTGAAGGAACTACAAAGGCAAAAGGTTTTGCATTAGTCCGCTTCAAATGCTATGTGATTCTAATGCAGAGGAAAAGTTGTGTGTTTTTTATTTTTATTTTATTTTATTTTATTTTATTTTATTTTATTTTATTTTATTTTATTTTATTTTATTTTATTTTATTTTATTTTATTTTATTTTATTTTATTTTATTTTATTTTTCAAATTCTTGAGAGTTTTGCACCTCATGGGGGTCTAGGACTGGGAAGCAGATCCCAGCCATGCTCAGGCTGTGTCGGGGTACAGAGCAGCAGCATCTTCTGCTCTCCAGAGGTGCTCTGTGCTTCTGAAAATCATCCTGTTCATTTTACTGTTAACTCAGGAAGCAGAGAACAATCTCTAGCCAGTGTTTATAAGAATATAAATGTAAATAGCTGTGTTAATGGTAAACCTCAGGGTACCCAGAAAAGAAATGAGGAAGTCAAATGATATGAAGATAAAGGTACCATTGCCAAAACAGAGTGCCTCTATTGTTTTTCTAAAACACATTTCTATATATGTGTTTATATATATATATACACACCTTATTTAAAAGAATAATAAAAAAGAGCAAGATAGGACACCCAGTGCAGTCAGAGTTCTCAGTGTTTAACTTTGCCTTTCCTTGACATGTTTGACAGCTTCTTAAGTTTTTTTGGATATTAACAGTTTCTAGAGGTACTGAGCATCCTTTTTCTTTAGGGTGTACAATAAGAGGGTGACAAAAGTAAACTGCCCACCTGTAATAACACTTAGTTTTAATGAATTAATTAGGCTTTGAAGGGAAGAGTAAAGGGAGGTAGATGGGAGGAGAAGGTGGCAGAACTGACAGATTTGTTCTTGTTTTCAATTGCTGTAGTGAAGGTGATTTGGTACTTTGCTCTTATGTGTGTGGTCCTGTTTTAACGATGCTGGTGTCAGGAAAGTTAAATAGGTCCTCTGTGTCCTGCACAGGCCAGGATGCAGTGTTGGAGGTGATGGGAGAGCTGGGAAGCAGGAGAGATTTTGTACAACTCGTGGTCACAGTCTCATCAAATGCAATGAGAGCTGTGTTAGATCATGCAGCAGGCCCTTTTTGGCTGACAGCCAGCAGATCAAGCAGCCAAGGAAAAGACAGGCATGTGGGAATTGAAAATGGCACTGTGGGGGGGCAAGAAACAGAGGCTGCTGGGCTGACTATAGCCCTCAGCCCCTTTTTACCCTGGAAAGTCTGCATTTGCCCTATTGAAATGGTATACATGTGCTTATAAACATGTGGCTTACACCTCTGGAGCAAAAGGAAGAGGTTTTATGTATGTCAGGTACTTTTATGCTGATTGAACTGTTTTCACAGTGAATCTTGAAACTATTCAGACAGAAAATTGCCTTTTGTTACATTTTAAAATCAGGCCAAAATACCAATGTCGGTTCAGTTGTGATAAACCCAAACTTAATCTAACCATTTTTGCTAATGCAGCCGGAGAGACCATTTCTTTCCTTGCAACAGCTGCAGCCTAGGGAGGCATTAGAATGAACAGGCTCATTGTTTGTAGAGGAAGGGCAGGGAATGAGGATTTCTCCTCTGATATCTCCCCACGCTGGTCTGAGGGAATCTGCATCTGCTGGCCTCTGCGGGTAGCAAAAAGGTCACTCACTGTGCTGGCTGGTGAATGTGGGGGAAGCAGCATTTTGCTGCATGCTGATTAAGTGGTTTATTAGTATTTCAAGAATAATGGTGTCAAAGGTATGGCATCTAGCTCTGAAGGCAGAGAATTTGGGGAGCAAATATGTCTTTCAATGAGATATTGTTGATCTCTGTCATAAAAATTGTGTTGACTGCAGTTCTCCTTAGCTCTAAGGTACCTCTCAGAAATCACAGCTGTCCTTATGTATCTCCAGTATAACAGGAAAGAAACTGTATAATTTGCCTGCCTAGTTCATCTCAAATCCAGAAATTCATTACGATGAGAACATGTGTAAGTGGCCGTGGCTGACATCACCGCTTGTCAGACTAAAACCAATGATCTAGGAAATTTTGGGACAGACTTAAATACAAATGTGACAAATGCATTGAGTATTATGCATCTTCAGGAATTAGTAAAGTATCATAATGCCCTGCTTATGGCTACTACCTGCTGCCACAGGTACAATGATGCTATTCCAAAAGTCAATCTGCAGTTTTAGTGGCTAGGCAATGTATGGAGTCGTAAGGGTCATTGCAGCTTTTGGCCTCAGAAGGAGAAGTCAATTTCTCTATGGCCAAATGTCTGCAGCTTGGTTCTTCCAAATGACCACGTAAGGAATGTGGTGTTCACCTGGATGAAACATTTTGGTCTCTTCTGTTCCTAGGTGTCAAATACGGTTTCCAACAGAATAAGCTTTTCTATAAAACGTGACAAGGTTGAGCTTCTATCAGAAATGAAGAATCAATTGTTCCTCTTTGAGAATGAAGATGCTGTGCCCAATATGAGTTGTAATTCAGGTAGTTCATATCCCTCTTATCCTCTCTTGGCTGGTTCATCAGCTGAATTGCATTCTCATGATGTGCTGTAACGAGAGGACAGAATGATGCATTGCACTGGCACAGCAAAGATTTGATGCATCTTGGGATGTTTTTTGACTAGTGAATTCAGCCATCAAAAAGGGTGCATAATGTGTGATATAGTGCTTCCACAAGAAAGCATGGCAAGTTTCTGAGTAGTGATGTTTAGCTTGGATTATTATTATTTTTTTAATGATAAAAAGGCTTAAGAAATCCTGACCAGCTCTGGTTATGTACCAAATGATAAGGGAATCATCTGATGTCACATCACTAGTCAAGAGCAGCGATGACTAGTGAATAGCAAACTGGGTCCCACAAAACAGCCAGCATTCTTATATCTTTCCTCAAATGTACAACCATGTTGCACTATACTCTTGAAATCCTGTTGCTGGAGGCAAATTTTGAATGCTCATGAAGGAGAGCTTCTTGAACAAACAACCCAGTTCTGCCTCAAAGTAACTGTCACTTATTTTGTCTGTAATTTGAGCAATGCAGGTGACATGGCATTAGACTTTGCTGCATACCATTTTGGTGCTAATATTTGCCCTAACACTAGGCATAAATAAACTGGGACTTCTCTTGAGACAAAGTAGATAGACAAAGTAGATACAGCATCTTTAATGGAATATAACAGATATAAACAAGCCAATTGCCCTGCTTTGGGATTAGAATTATGAGATTTTTCTTCTTTTCCATTTAACAAACACTGAAAAGCACTAGAAGTCACTAGGCAATCTTCATAAACACTAAGTTTAAATCAAACAACCATTCATCATTCATTTCCAAGCAGATCCGTTTCAAATACATTGTCTGCCTGTGAAAACAGACATTTTGCTTCTCTGCTTGGTGTTGTGGAAAGCTGAAAAATTTCAGAGGCTCCCCAAAAATCTGTTTCTTTGCATGGTGGGGCTTTTACTGTCTCATGCTAACATAACAAGCAGAATGAGTGGAGAGCTGTTAATGGACAAATGAGGAAGAAGGGCACCAAAGTCCAAATTTGAATGCCCCAAATGAGATATATGTGTGCTTCTAGTTGCTTCCCAGTTTTCTTTAAGCACTTATATATAGTTTTAAGTAAGTGAAGATCTGGTTTAGCTTCTTCAGTGGGAATTTATACACCTACATTAAGGTTTAAATACTTCAATGAGGTTAGAAAATGTAACCAGTGTTGTCTTTCTGACTTATTAGGCCTTACATCTTTCCCGTGGAGGCAGTGTTAATGATGGGCAATAAGCAGAAACAGCATTTCAGTGCTGTCACTTTGCTAGTAAACACACTACAGTCACTTTGCTAGTAAAATCATCAGTATGCATGACCAAGTGACAGCCAAAGCATTCAACTTTGAGTACATTACTAACTTCTGCCTGCATCACAACACTAATTGATCTTATGGGAGGGATCTGAACAAGACTGCCTTTCCCACTAAATCCTTGAAGCACCACAAATTCAGGCAAATACCATTCCTCTACAAATACCATTCATGAGTAGCTATCCCGCAGTCGCCCACTGCCCCTCTTCCCCTCAATATAGAGCACCCTGTGAAACAGATTTATTTGAAGAAGTCTTTAAAAGCCCTTATGTGATATACAAAAAAATAAGAGGGGACCACTGATGACAGTTTATGTCAAGTAATGTGTTCTCTGGTTTTCTTTTCTCTGTGGAAATCAAGCTTGTGGCCATAATACCTTTCTTGTTTTCCTTCCCCCTTATTTGTCACTGTCCTTTTCATTCAAGAGTGTATCAGACACACCAGTTCAGGGGCAATATGGGGTTGTTTTAAGGTGTTGATGTCTGGGAAAGAAGAAGCAGATCCACTATGTGAAGTATTTGAGGGCTGACTTTGAACTATGTGAATTCGTACTATGCAGGCTGCACCAGAAAAGGGAATGTGAGGTTACTGCAGTCACTCAAGCCTGGGCAGATATTAGTCATCCCAAAGTTATGTTGTTGAGGACTTTGGTGGAGGGGTAGCATCAGAGACAGGAAAATAGAAAGTGGAATGTAGGTTCTCAGGATTGCAATCCACTGAGGCAGAAATGCAGTCATCACAAACTCACCTATTTCTCACTGAGGGAAGAAGTGCAAACAGTATAGACAACATTTCCTCAGGTGTCTAGGAGTGACTGTTGTATGTTTCTGGGTCAGTGTGCATGCATGCATCTAAATATAGGTCATGACTTCTATGTTCAAGGGCAACATGAAGTGCATTCTTGCTTAATTTGGGCTCTTATTCTCTCTGTGGGCTTGATGTAACCTGAGTCTGTCTATAGACAGCAAATATCTCCATGGGCTCAGGAAAGCAAAGGTTTGCAGGGCTGGCTAAGGACAGAATCACCTCTGCAAATGCAGTTGTTGGCCACAGAAAATGCTAAAATCATTTTAGGATACTCATCACTTTGGTGATGCTGCCATCCACCTCTGGGTGGCCAGGGGTAGAAGTCTTCACAGAGGAGCCATTCCTCCAGCTTCTGGGGCTATTTTATGCCTATTATTCACAGCTCTGAGTTCTGCCTGGAAGCCTCTCTGAAATGCATTTCAGCTTGTTTCATTACACACTGCTAAACAGACAGCAAGTGTCTGTCACCTCCTCGGGGCCTGCTCAGAAGTTGCTGCTCCCTGTGGCTGCTGGTACTGACTGGGGTGTGCAACAGGTTTGACTCTGCAAGGTGATGCCATACTTGAAAATGAGCTTTGTGTTTCCAGTGTTTCCTCTTTCCTTATTATTTTTGTATTCCTTGGCTACCTAAGGAAGTTATGCCTTGCTAGCACCTGCCTGGGAATACAGGCTAGGCTGGATATGATACCTTGCAGACTTGCTTGGGTCACACTGAAACTAAAAAGTCATGGCAACAGGGGCATAGAGGGAGCAATAATATATATAAGATATAAGTAGGTATATTTTGTAAAGCAGATTTTGGGGCTCTTTGGCTAAAGAAATTTTAGGAAAAGCCATGAGTTTCATGTGTCAGTTCAGAAAAGGGGACAAAGAGGTAACAACCCATGGCCAAAGTTGAAGGAGAAAGCTGAGAGTGCACTGACTTTAGACTGAGCAGTGCAGAGACCCAGTAGAAGAGCTTGCCTCAGCTTACAGAGCTACAAAAGTCATGCAGGGTTTTCCAAGGAAGGTCTGTAGCAGTCAGACTCCTCTTGTAGTTGCAGCCCCTGGACTGGGCATCCGTATCCCCTTGGTGCCTCAGACTATCCCCTGTCTGCTCAGTGAACTCTTGCTATCCCACTTGGTGTGATAAAAGAAACTGCTAAAATGGGAGGCTGCTGAGTGCTGCCTCTATTCAAATCTCTAATGAGCTCCTCCTTGTAGTTCTAGGTTTAATTAGTTTTCATTGCAATATTAATGATCCAAACAAACCATTTTAACTTTCCTGTTGCACAGCTGGAATCTTCTTATTTAGCATTCTGCTCTATAAGGGAATCGCACCAACTTCCTTTCCCCTCCCCCATTTGTCCCATTAATATGCATTAAAATCACAATCTCATTGGCAAAGAGTTTCAGACCTGCTATAAAACTCTAATAATTTCTAAGAATGGCAGGGTTGAACGAATCACAAAGTCTCATCTAAATAATACAAAGATAGATTTCTCCCAGAGTTTGATGGCAGTGATGATTAATACTTCATTTATTTATTTACAGTGTATCAGCATTTACAAAAATGTGCTCGCTCCTCTGAGCACACATACAATCTCTCTTGAACTGCATGGTATTACAGCAGAAATGTATAATCTGTTAGACTTCAACAGCATCTTTCTCTCTCTCTCTTTTTTTCCCCTATGAGGACAGTTTATCCTGCCCTTTCAAGCATAGATCCAAAGACTGCCTATCTCAGTCTTCTACCACAACATAATAGGTTCATCTCACATTTCCCTCAGAAATGCACGATAGGGAAGACTTAGAGGAGAATCTTTTCATCACTTTCTGGTGTGTTTCAGCTTCTGGACTCAGTGTGATTTGCAAAGACTGAAATAAATCAGGTTGTGTATAATTTGGGGATCTTCATGATGAAGGATGCTAGAGAGGAGTTGGCTCTCCTGCTCTGAAGGATGGACACAGAGTCATTGCCAGCACCTTCTTCCTGAGCTGTAGAAATCCTGGGAACATTGTTAGCAAGGAACCTCTGGAGTCTCTTGACCAACTTTCTGCTCAGAGCCAGTCTATGGCTGACATGAGATCTGGTCCATTTTGGCTTTATGTTATTTAGAGCTGGAGGATTTCTAGGAGCTTGAGGAGTTGTGCTCTGCAGATAGACTTTCAGTGACTGGATAAAAGGGTTTTCCTGGCCATACTGTACAAGCAGAGGTCACAATACAGCTCTGAAGGTGCCAAAGAAATTTAGCACCACTTTCAGAGATTCATTTTCATTGGGACTTACACTCCTAAGTGTTCACATTGTTTTTGAAAATAAGACTTTAGAGTGTGAGCATTAAGATTAATGGATGAGGTCTGATAGTGTGTTTGGGCACTGCCTGCAAGGTCTAAGTTCAAGAGAGCAATGAGTGACTTGATTGCAGAGTGCCAGCCCCATGACCCAGGCACTGGAGAGCTGGAAGTGCCTTCTGAAGAGGTCTGGCTCTGGGAGCCTGACGTAGGCAGCCTTTCCTCGTGCATCATCCCCAACTCACCCTTTCTCAAAGGGCATGTTCTTACAAAGCTTTTTCCCTTATGTTGTCAGCCAGCCAGATGCGAGCTAAATATATATTGCTATGCCTAAATCAAACATTTATGTTACCACAGACCAAAGCAGTTCAGTAAGTGCAGGAATGGAGCTGCATCAGCAAGCTCTCTCCCAGCTGCTGTTGGTGTTGGGAGAATCACCTGGGGGATAGATTGGATACCAAGGCTTGTGACTTCACTCAGTTTTCCCATGGCTCTCTCCAGGTATGTAGAATTGTAAAAATGAAAATCTCTTCCTCCATCTATCCATATTTAGTTGGTTTCTTTTGTTTCTTTGTTTTTTTACTATTTACCTAGCAGGATGAATAGAGTGGGTAGGTATCTTGTCTGATGGGATTCATGAGCCATTTGATGGGATTCATGAGCCATTTTTTTTAGCTTTTGAGATTTCACAAGGGAAAGACCTCAATCTGTGGAGTTTGTTTGTTTGTTTGTTTGTTTGTTTGTTTTTTCCAGAAAACTTCTTTGCAGCAGAAGTTCCTTGAAGGTTTGTATTGGTGAGATGACTTTGGTAGTGCTTTTGTGCTGGTTTCATGGCCGTGAGTTTGTCATTCATTTGTTGTGCTGGATTATAGCTGTGAGCAGTAACCTACCAAAGCATGCTGTCAATAGGATGAAATGTATTTGTTCAAAATACTCCTGCTGGGCAGTTATAGGTCACTAGCTTGTTTGCTCCCACGTGGGGAAAAGCAAGAGCACATGGTACCCCTTCAGAAATTTTGGAAGAGTAGAAGAGGAAGAGAAGGGGACGAGGGAAGGAAGGATGCTGTCTTCTTGCTTTGCTGCTAAAAGTGGAGATAAGACTCGCATGAAGTGAGACACAGTGTGTCACAGTGTGACAGGGCTTAGATCTCCCTACAAGCGGTAGCAGGGTTATGCAGCTTTCACCACAGGTACGTGTGCTGTGATGGAGGCCTCTTTCCCCGGTCTGGAAGTACAGCTCATTACCAGGCCACATCCCAGTGGTTTTCCTGAGCTGGGAACAGGCACCATCAAGAAATGAAAATAATAGCAATAGGAATATAACTACCCCGAGGTTTCATGCAGCCAGAGTTCCCTATAATGTCTTGCCAGAGCTGACAAGACCAGTATCACACCATGGAAATGAGCAGTTTAGACATTTGCTACTGCAAATGAAACCATTGTTTAATATTAAAAATCTTACTATGTTCTCTTAGCACTTCCAGATGGCCACAGCTTACCAGATATATATCTGCTTTACTCAGCTTTCTTTCCCTATCAGTAAATATCTGTCTCCACCTCTGGAAACTGACTGGTGCCTCCCTACATCTCAAGTTAAATGGTTCACCAAAGCCAACATGTGCAGTGAATGTGCCCCTTAGCTAAAACTGAACCCAGAGCAGTTTAGCTTCCACTGGAATTCATGGTTAAGCATGCCAGGAAGGTTTTGAATGATAAGAATATGTCCATTCAGGTCAGTGTGGCTTATCTTAAGTGAATTTAACATCACTCATTTCACAGGAATTTAAGCTAACACATTTTACACCATATTTGTTGTGAACTACAGCAATCAGCCATGCCATGGCTAGTTAGCAATGTCCAGCTGATGGCTGGTGGTGGTCATAAACTTGTAACGCAGTCTGTCAGAGGAGGACATCTGACTGGAGGCTTAGTGTGGTATACAACGGTTCGTGGTGGACAACTGAACTAAATCAAACAATATGCGAAGTTTTAGGCAGTATAACTTACAGCTGAGGGCTGAGATCCTACAACATATAGGTTACCACATATTACTGCTTATTTACTCAGAGTTCTCTTAGGTCTGCCAACATAATTATATGTGGTTTCTTCCTAGCCCAGTTCCATCAGAAAGACGCAGTTTAGTTTAAGCTCTTACTAGGAAGACTTTCATTCTGTGCTGTTTCTACAGAGTCAGGCTGGGAAATCCAAAGATCCAGAGTGGGAAGATGGGGCAGGAAGATTAAGCCAGAAAACTGCTGGGCACTAACCTCCTGACTGGCTTGGCAGCAATCGTCACAGCATGTGTAATTGCAGCTTCAGAGTGACCTGCTTTGCTCTTGCTTTGTCAGTCCCCTAGCCAAAATTGTGCTGTCAAGCTAAAATCAAAGTAACTATACCAAGGGATGGATCTGAATTAACAAAATTGTTTTCTAAATTGATTTAAATTGGTGTTCAAACTGTGTGCGCAGCTTCCTTCAGTGACAGAAGTATGATTTTACCTCTTCCTATTCCTGGTGGCTCTTCAGAGCTGAACCACCTGAGAGGGAACAAGCTTGTATCTCCTCATAGCTGGGCATTTACACTAAAACTGAGCCAACTTTTCATAACAAAAGCCTAATTGTCAGTGATGTTTCAATTAAGAGCCTTGGGTGACTTTCTGCTCCCAGACTAAATCACATGGCACGTAGAGAAACATCATTTTATCTCATAACAGAGCACATCTTTCTTTGCTGGCTCAGGGCATTTGGCACTGGCAGTGTCTCTTTAAAACACAAGATTTTAGGAAAAGCAGATGCATCCTTATATTTCTATTTGCTTGGCATTTTGAACTTTTGTAATGTAGCCAACTTCATTTTTTTCTTCTGCAGCTGTGAACATCAACTACTTACATATTTTGGGGGAGTGTGGTGTGACTGCCTTGTGCTGAAACCATTCAACTTCACTGTCCTCTCTTTAAATGAAAGAATCATTTCTTGTGCTAAAAGAAATGTGAAAAATTTTGTGTTGTGGGGATAAAACAATGCATCTGCATTAAACACTGAACCTTATGTCTCTCAATAGAAGCACTAGGACCAGCAAGCTTGCCATAGATTTGAATACACTGAAAAATAAAAACCCAAATACTTACCTGTGATTTCAGCAAGTCCAATTTCCAGTGATGAATGGCACTGCAAGTACAAGGTGCATTTATAGTTTGTAAATAATAATTATACTAAAGGCATAAGGTTGATTGACTTTTTTTTCTGGTATTGAAATCTTGTCTCAAAACCTTTAGCCATTTGACTTGTGATTGAAAGCTGGGTGGTGCAGTGTTTCCACATTGAAACTCAGTGCAGGGAAAGGCTGGGAGCTGTCAATTATTTGAGCTAATTATTAAGAGCTAATGGAGGCATTAAAAATGTAGCAGCTTACTGGGGAGAAAGCAGGGTGGGTGGGGAACGCATGTTACTAGCATCCGCTGCAACTGGACTGTAAGTGGTCTCCACACATTCATGAATGATGGCTGACCTCCACTCTGCTAGGGCACATGTGTGCATGTCCATCATGACAACACACTCTGAACTTACTGCATGAGAGGCTCTTGGGAACATAACCCCTGTATCTGTCTCCAAATATAGCTCTGCTGGTCTGCAATATAAGGCAGTAGGGAGAGCTGCTGGATTGAGGAGCCATTTGGAAACTGCACTGCAGTGATATCCACCAAGATCTCTGCCTGGTTGGTGACCTTCTTTGCTAAGAGGCAAATGTCTGCAGCTTGTAAAAGAAAAAGATGCCTCTGAATGCCTTTCCACTTTTAAAGGCTCCCCAGTGCCGGCTCAGCAGAGCAAGTGAAACCCATGGCAGTGCTTACTGTACTTGTACTGTATGAATGTATGCAGCCATACATCTGGACAGAGAAGCATGCCCTGAGCAGGGGGCTGGGAATTATTCCTGGAACTGCCTCTGACTTAGAGTTAGAGCCTTGACCTGAGCCAAACCACTAACTAGGAACTGTTTCAAAGCCAATTCCTATGAAAAACAAGGCCAGTAACCCCTCTCTGTCTTGGTGTCCACCCTTGTGTAACTGCTTTGTAAAAAAGGACTACATAACAACCCACAAGGGATTGGGAAAGACTCATTTATTTGTATTTAAAGCACATCAGGATCCTTGGAGGAAAGTTCCTTATTAGAGCAATAATGAATTACAATAATAGCAACAATTCAATTATCATTGTGAAATTGCAGGGATTTGGTCAATATCACTTGACTACAGTTTTGTTTGTCCTGCAGATTACAACAAAGAACAAATCATCCTAAGTATTTTTTGAACATGGAGGATGAAAATGATATATTGCTATCTTTTAAAAGGAAATTAAAACTTTAACTCTAAGGTGTGTGTAATAAAATGGCACTTTAATTCTCTAGCGTGCCATGAAGGCTTCTTCTGTTAATTTATTCTTTTCTTTTCTTTTTTTTGTGCTTCATGTAATATTCTGAAGTTATTAATGTGGCAATATATTTGACCACAAAAACCTGCCTTCTGGTGTTGTTAAGACTGTGAATTAACTCCACAAATGGAAGGCATTTCTGAGTGCAGGGCAAACAGATCACGCTTTGAAAAAAAATGATTAGCAACATGACAGACGTGCAAGGACTTCTAGGGAAACGTTTTCCCAGGTGTCTTGCTGTGATGTGTAGGCTTAGGTCCCATGAGCGCATGGAAGTCCAGAGGTCAGGAGCATGTCTCCACAGTGATGTGTGGTGCACGCACCTGTGAAAATCCCCACCTGAGCTGCTGCAGCCCCTGGGACATAGCCACTCAGCAGAGCTGGTGTCCTGTGAACAGCACTGCCACTGGCATGCTTGGATGCTGTCCTGTGCCACAGCAAGTGTGCCAGGCACCAGATGAAGGTCCCTGCTGCATACTCCATAGCACACCACACACCAACAGAACTCATTTGGTAAGATGTCATCTCAGCCCTTAAATGACTTGGATGATACCTGTCTTAGCTGGATAACCCAAAATCCAACAGCAAGGCATTCAGTGAGATTGGATTCAGTTCAGTGCAAATACCCTAACTCTACGCATACCTCCAGTACTAAGATGTAGATCTAGAAATGCCCCATCAAATTCATCTTGTACCTATGAGTTAAGTCATCAAAGACTGACTGATTGATGCTCTTTGCAGTGCTTGTAGCATCAAGCCCTGAACTCACCAATGCTACCCTAGGTTGCAGGTACCTAAAAATAACTTTCCTCATCTGTGCTTAAGCACTTGTAGGCCACATCCTGCACCAATGGTACTGTTTCCACCGAATGCAAATTAATGGGCACAGGTTCAGTCTTTATCTGTGCGTCTTTGGCAGCGCATAGCTAATTCGTTGGAAAAAGACACTGTTTTTTATTTATTAGTGCTAGTTGCCAGGATTAATATCAGGCACTGGGAATGTGTGCAGTTAAGGAGATCATGGACAAGCTAAAGTGGGTGGGAATATACATTCCGCACATGGTGTCAGGAGTTACTGAGGCCTTGACTTTGCTGTGGCTGCAGCACAGGCTCCTCGGGTAGCCTGGAGACACTGTCTTGGCAGAGAGCTAAGAGCAGCAGGGGTTTCAAAGATGCTTTGCTGAAGTGCACTGCTGGTGTATTGCTGTGTTAGCTTTGATATCAGTCTCTCTGTGTTGGTAGGCTAGACTCGTGCCTCCAAAACGTCTGCCTCATGCTCAGCAGTCAGAAAGGCAAACAGAAGACTGGGAAAATGATCAAGAATCATATTGTGTCGCCACATAAATCCATGATGAATCCATGTCTGTGATAATTGCTGTCATCTCAATAAGGATGTAAGAGGAGATGAGACAAGGTACAGAGAGCAGAAGTGGAGAAGTACAGAATATCTTTTTTCATGAGAAGAAATTAAGTAAGTAGGACTTGGCAGCCTAGAAGAAAGACAACTGACAGGGTGAATTTTTACTGTTTCTCATGATCTAGGAACTACAAGCCATGCAGTGAATACCAGTGGAAAGATAATTCTTTATCTTCGGCTAACCTGCTGAGGCACGTCCTGATAGATGACAGACTCCTTTGAGAAAGGTTGGGCTGAACCACTGCACCTGCACCCACCCCGTTTGGTGACTGCAAAATATATCTGGCTCTTTGGTAGTGTCTGCATACATGGTTTCCCTCCTGGCATTTCCACTAAGCAGCAGATGTCTAGCTCTGGGTGGGCCGGATTCCTGTCCTTAGTAGTATTAATCAAAGATCTCCTATCTAGTAACGTTTCCCAGAAGCCAAACTGCTAATGGCCATGTCTCATGGCTATTGATTTCTCCCCGTTTCCAGGCCTTGTTGGTCAGACTGTTGGCTCCTGGTTGCTGTGTGAGCCTCTGCCTGACCTCTTTGCTCCCTGGTGCTTGGCACAAGCAGGAGAGGTTGGCT
This sequence comes from Anas acuta, assembly GCF_963932015.1. NCBI lineage: Eukaryota > Metazoa > Chordata > Aves > Anseriformes > Anatidae > Anas > Anas acuta. The sequence goes on from NC_088985.1 coordinate 20,133,735, forward strand.
GGCGCTGCCTGTGGCTGGGCAGCGGCAGATTGTACAGCCCCAGCCCTTTGTTAAATTTCCTCTGGAGAAGAATGAGGTGCAATTAAGGCCAATTCTTCATTAGGAGGAATGAAGAGCTGAACCGTAACCACTCAGCCCCCTCACAGCATCCAAACAGAGCTTGGAAAGTGGGGCCAGGCCTCTGCCACCCTTGCCTCCGTCCTCCAGCCCCTGTGCTCAGCAGACTGAGAGCCAAGGACATGTACCCTCTCCAGGGCTGTCAACCGACCAGTGACAGGAAGCAGGTCTAAAGGCTCATTTAACTGCAAAACAGCACCTGTCTTTTTAGGCGAGAGCAGGCTTTGCTTGTCAACCCTGTCAGCAGCACGGGCCTTGCCTGGAGGCACCCGATTGTGTCAGAGGGGTCACACTGAGCACTGCGACACGCAGCACTGGCTGGCATGGGGGCAGGAGGCTGTCGGCACGTTTTCTCTGCAAGGACAGCGGGGTACGTATCTCTTCTGCTCATCTTTCTGGGTAAAACACTGCTTCCTGCCTGATTCTGAAGTGAGATATCACGTCCTTTGGTTGTGTGAAGTTACTGCTAACTAGAGGTAGCGATCTGTCTTGTCCACCTTCTCTATTCCTTTTTTTTAGCTTAGCTCCAAACTAACTGCACTGCAGTGGTCAGGATCAACACTTCTGTGTGAAAGCAAAAGTTGATGGCAAAGGCAGACGGAGGTACAATGCTTGCCCTGCGCTCGCAGGTGTCCGGGCAGGTGAAGGCTCACTGTGGCTCGCTGAGGAGGCTGAAATGAAGGAACCTAGAAGAGAATGCCTAATTGATTAATTTACTATCCTTCTTCCAAGCCTGTATAATCTTAATATGTTCATATTTCCTGGCAGAGAGAATTTGCTAGGAGCCAACAGAAACAGGATCAGACCTGCAAAGTTTAGAAGCCAAAAAAACAATGCCTGTTGCTCTTTTGTTGCTCTTAGTTTTTCCCTTTCCTTGTTTTTGTAACACTTTCCCAGTATCCCCTCTCCCTTTATATCTTCTCTCCTCTTGTGCACCTTTCATTTGTATTTCTTTGCTCTGGAGAGTGCTGGGTCGCAGTTCCCTTGCTGGGGGCCCAAGGCCCTGCCACCTCTCTTTAGGAGTCTCAGTTCCAGGTTTGAGGAGGACCTGGCGCCTTGAGACTGTGATTCCTCCTGCAGGAAGAAAGACATTTCAGACCTCCTAGAGGTGTCTGCCAGCCTCCACTGTTGAGAAAGAAAGCCTAAATGGGCAGTGTAAAAGTGTGAAAGGCCAGGGCTGAACATGATGAATTTCATATGCTGAATTTCTTCTTGCTTTTACAGGATGTTTTGTGCTAGAGCATTTTCTCTCCTTCATATCACCAATTGTGAACCATCCACACATTCAAAAGCTGAAACAAGTGTTCTTGAGCGTCTCTGTCCCCTAGGGGTGAAATGCTGCAGTCCTGCCCCTCTTCCAGTAATAATAATACTAATATATTCTATTTATAGAGCTTCAAAGTTTCCCAAAGAGCCACCTTTGGGAAGGAATGTACCACCAGTTAGATAGTGCACAGCAACCCTAGACAACATCTTAAGACAGATGAATGTATCCAGTTGAAGCTGAACATGAGATTTCATTTGGCAGAAGATAATTGCAAAAGTTATTAATTATTATTGTTGTTGTTTATGCAACTCTAGACTCAAGAGCAATAGGCACTTTCTAAATACTACCAGTAGGTAGACAAAAGCACAAAGGCATTATGATCATACCATAGTAATTTGCAGAAGGCAGAATGTGCTAATAAAAATCCTCCCCTGGAGGTTTTCCCATCTAAGACTCAGCATAATCTGATGAATAGTCCATAATGCTGGAAGAGGAGAGAGCTGGCTTTTCTATAGGTTCCCAGTGTAACCTCGAGCATATAGTTTAGTTGTTCTGAATCTAAAAACAGGTCTATACAAACATGTCATAGCTGTTAAACTAAAGATGAGAAAATCATTCTGATACAAGCATGTGATATGAATCTCTATGTGTTTTGCAGAGTGGTTTAATTAAAATTAACAGTTGTTGGGTTTGGTATTTTTGTTTTGTTTTGTCTTAAGCTACAGGGCCAGGCAGGTGTACACAGAACCTGGATTTAAAGATCATCTACACTAAGTGCAAAATTAGGCACTTGCTTACTCTGAAGACCCCTGAGACACTTGATGTCTATTGTTAAAATCTCATGAATGAAGAAGAGATTTTACAAACCAATGTGACTCACACAGAGAACATAAGAACTGCATGGTTACAGCTAAAATATCTTGTGGAAACAGCTGAAGCATCTTGTGAGTCTGCAGATGTTTTTATATAGGCAACTATGATAATTTAGTGACTATCATGTTTGGTATTGATGCCAACATAAATGGCAGAGGAGTGAAAGGCACAAAGACATATGTGAATCAGGACACTGGAATTAGCCAAAATATCTAAAATTAAAGAATGTAAAAATGTTGTTCTGTAAATAATACTTATTTTTCACTCAGTTCTATCTACACAACCATTTTATTGCTTTCTTCTTGTCTTCTGGTTTTAAATTACCAACGTGGAACTTTTGTATTTGTTTGTTGAACTGTTTTCCTTTAAGTTTGCACGCTTTTTGAATTTGGCTGGAGAAAGACTAGCCCAAGGTCTTATTAGCATCCCTTCTGTGAGAACAGCACAAGCTCCATCTTTAAAGCAATAAGAATATAGGGCCTGTTCCAGCTCCCACCCAGGTCTCTAGAAGGGTTTCTCTTCATTGGAGCTGGCTCAGCTGTATACACCAGGCTGCTTCTGTACTCAATATCAATTTCCAAAATATTCAGGTTCAGCATGTCAAATAAGCTGAAATGTCTGGGGAGCTGTTCTCCTTCAGCAGGGTCAGAATATTGAAATCAATGGGTTTGTGATCCCAAATGGCATGGACACTTGAAAATGTCATCAATGGAGACATCAAACTTTACCTCTTCACTCTGGCCTGCCTGCATACACAGCCATTCTGCTAATGGCTTGCAGATACACCCTGGATCTGAAAATTACTGGCGTATTTCGAAACAGCAATACTTTCTTGCAATAAAAATGCACTTTGAGCTTGCAGTGCTTAAATGCTTCAGTCTGTGCTTCACTTTGTGTGTAAACATTTCTGCTGAAATCAATGAGGATATCTGTATGAGTGAAGATATGGATTTGCTTACAGCCCTGGTTCTGCAAACATGTTTAGTTTTGTTCCTAAGAACAGGGCCCCTGGTCTCTGCAGGAAGATAATTAATCACATACATGTTTGCAGGATTAGAACTTTCACCAGTAACCATTTTATTAATCTTTTTGCTGAAATTACCTTCGTAAAATTTAAAGGAAACCATTTGTGACTTTTTTTTTTTTTTAAGGCAGTATTTAACTCTTTATTCCCATTATATTTTATTCAAATATTTGATAGCATAAATTTTCTAATGAGTTTTGCAGACTACAACCCTTTAAAAAGTGCCTGAAGTCAGTGGTTTATATGATCATAATTCAAACCACATGCCCTTTCCTTAATGGAAGGAGATTAAAGAAGTGTTCTTTTATTTGCATTTGTCAGTTTATTAATACCAGCCATTTTAGTTCATTTGGTACAGTGAGTTTCAGTCCCAGGAATCACTTTAATGTTAACAGCAGTCTCTGATTACCTGGGACTCATCTGGATAATCCTCATTAGGGGGTTGTGACATAATATTTGGGACTGGTGATTAGGGTTTTCTTCTGTGATGCTGTCTACCTATCTACTCCACGTACCCCACCGGCCCCACTCTCCAGGTTCAGCTACAGGGACGGGATGATGACCCGTCCCCAGTTTTCCAGTCTACCCAAATTCTCAGACAGAGAGTGCCAAGGATGTTACAGCCAGGTCCGGGGCTGTGGCAGATGACCCAGGTGAGCAGCAGGCAGAGGAGCTGGTGTCTAAAGTGAGTCTCCACAACCGAGTTCTGCTTCTGATGGCTGCATTTCTGATTTCTCGCTTTCCTGCAGCCGTTGCTTTCTGTTCCTTGTTTGGCTCCTTTCTTCTCAGTATTATTTAGCGCTGTTCTGCAGAGAAAACATGTTTGCCATCTTTCAGAGCACGTTTTTAGCTGTTCTTGGCCATTCTGTGTTTGCGTGAATTCCTCTCGCTAACCCTGATAATCTCATCATCACCATCTGTCAGTTTGTTAATCTTCCATTCAGGACATGAAGTGAAACCCTGAACAATTACACATTGGCTTTTTCTAAAAGGCTGGCTATGAAGTTCTAGTTCCCTCTCTCATATTTCCTGTATTACTGCAAGCCAAATTTAGATTGCTTGCTCTCCTTTAGCAGAACTTGAAGTCAAACCATTTCATAAATACTGTATTCTAACTCCTTGGATTACTGGAATGGGAAAAAGGCAAAAAGCTGTGCAGCTTTTCCAAGTTAGCTTGTGCACTCTAAGCTGCTAATGGGCTGGAAACAGGATGGGCAATTGTGCCTGCTGTGGGTTGCATGCTAGCACGGCCCCTTGTGCTGCCTCTGCAGCAACCTGTCCTGGCAGCGAGGATGGCAGCAGTCCCAGGAATACAGGGAAGGGATGTAGGGAAGGCAGGGCACCCCATCTTTTTTCAGGCCCAGTGGTTTTTAAAAAAGCTGTGGGCATTGATGACATTGGCATGTGGGGACTGTAATCCTGCCATTAGGCAGCCCAAATACTTCTAATGCAATGAAATGTTACCAGGACATGCAAAACTGAAATATTTTTCAAAACTTTTTGTGGTTTCCAGTACTCCTTTTCTGGGGAGGGCTTTGGGCTTGGAACAGAGTTGGTTTGGGAAGGAGGCAGTACAAACTGAAATTCCTTCCCTGTCCAATTCACACGTGGCTGAAATCTCTCTCCTATGCCAAGCTGGCCATTCCGTCACCGGTGCTCGAGCACAGAGCCACACAGACAGGCTGTTTGCACCCTAATGTTTTCTGAGCACATTCTGCAGTGCTCTGAGTTTTAGAGACCATGCAGATATGCTTTGAAACTTCAGTGACTGCCAAGGAAGAAAATTCTCATATTTTCTTCTGCTGTGTTTCGCTGTTTCCGCTTTCTGGTCCCCAGCAAGTGTATTCTGCAAACCACAAAATGAAAACCCCTGTAATTCAGGCAAACTCATGAGCCTGAAACAAGTAGTTCTGTTTTATCTTTCGTCTCGACTCCTCCCCACCCAGAGGTAAGCCTGCATCTGAACCGCAGCTGCACCGAGGCGTAACACGGCTCCTTCTCATAAAACATGGGCACTCCCCACAATTGGAGCTCAGGGGGTGTGGGGTGGTCAGCCCTGCAAGCCCCAAACCCAGCTCTCCATTGCAAAGGAGCCTAGCAGAGTATAGTCAGTGGTCCTGTGGAAAATGCCCAAAATCATCCAAGCTGTTGTGTGAAATGCAAAGTACTTTGTGATATCTGGGAGAGGGGCTGGAAAAAAATCCCACTGGCTTGTCCACCTTGCCTGCAGGGGGTGAGGCAGTGCAAAGGGCTCTGAGAGCAACCGTGTGACTCCTCCAAGTTGACCAGACTTCTAGCTGGTTGGGCTCTCATATGATTCCCTAAAAATAGCAGCTCATGTTTCCCATCATTGCCATCCAGCTATTTTAATTAGCCTGTGGTCTCTGGTTTTTGCTTTGTGATGTGTAAATAGGAAATATTTACGCTAGGCCAGTAACTCCACATTCCTCCCACCTCTTTTCTTAACTCAGAGGGATTAGAGCTATGTTTATAAAATGCCTAATGCATTTGTCTGAACATCTCTAAATATCACTGACTTTTCCGTAATGTTTTTTTCAGAGGACTGATTTTTAGATCACTCACGCTATTGACAGGTATTTTTTCCTTCATCTGACAAGTGTGTTTATTCCTCAACCTTCAACTGAAAATCTGCTCTGGTGCCCATCCTGGGACAGGCTGAAACTCTTCCAAACTGCAAAGGGCTCAGTTCCTGCTGATTTCACTGACAATTCCCAGTGGCTCAGAAAAGCAAGATTTCCAAGTGACATTGGTGCCCAGAGAGTAGATAGGTACCTGATGTGTCTTTTGGCTATTTTAGATTGGCCCATGTAGTACAGTACTTTGGTGCGACCTGTATTTGCAGGTTAATTTAACCATCTTCTGATGTTTAGCATTTCCTGTAGTAGGTTTCTGTTCTGCTACATGTCTCCTGCTCTTGGCAGAGCGTTTAATATGAAACAGCTGCACAAAAACATCTTTTTGGGGTTCTACAGATATGATCAATGTGTGTGACACCGCTGTCTCTTACTGCCAAGAGCAAAACTTTGCTCCTGACTGCAGAGTCAGTTTAATTTGGGGGAAATAGATAGGATGTGGTTGTGACTGACATCCTTGCCAAAATTGTCACTGTGGCTCATTCTGTTAGGGTCCTTCAGGTGCAAGTTCTGTCCCTGAAAGCCATATGAAGGTTGCTGAGCCCCAGAAGAGCCATCTCTGAGTCAGCTGAGGCTGGGTGATACTGGCAGCAGCAGAGAGAGCAGATGTAGTAAGCTTTGTTGGTTTCAGGAGAAGTCTGATTTGAGGGAAAGATCATAGCTTTTTGTTTGTGGGAAAATAATCTCCCAGTAATTTTAAAGGTAGGCTAAAAATGATTTTGATACTGTATTATATTAAAAAAATGTATTGTAAAATTATGAATAGTAAAATCAAGGAAATACTTCTTTTTCTTGATTCATGCTGAAACTTCCTCCAGAGCTTACTTTTGCAGAGAATTTTTAGTTTGTCAGGCTTTGTTCCAAGCTGCAGTAAGGGCAGATAGAGAAAGCTCCAAGTACTTCATAAATCTGAATTTCTCTCCTTGTCAGAGCTCTAGGAGTCCCCAAAGCTAAGACTGATAAAACCCAGCTGCTGGCAAGGTTTGAACACGGTGGAGTAGTCCTGAAGAATGGCTGTGGAAGAGTCCCACACCTGCCTCGTTGCCCAAATTCTGCACAGTGAGGATAAACAGCCTCTCTAGCAACGTGGAGAAATGGCTACGATGGAAGAGGCTGCAGGATGGGTCACTTCTGTCCTCACCTCCACGGGCTCTGCTGGGTTTGTCAGGACAGAAGGTGGTTTGAACCTCAATGTGGATTGAGGCTGGATGCAGCAGAGAAAACCACAATGAGATTTTTTTGTCGTTTCCCATGATATCAGGTGCAGCACAACCTGTGTTGGCTAACAGGAGGTGCTGAGCAGAACATGTTTCTTTAATCTAGTTTCTTTCTGGGTGAGAAAATACCTATAGTGAGGCACCTTCTTCCCTCAAGACCCTCAGGCCTTTGCTGCCTCCTGCAGTCAGGGAAGGGGGGTGGTGCTGGTCTGACCAGAGCTTTTGCACAAAATCCAGCTGCTGAAGGAAGCAGTGGTGCTTTTCTGTATAGGAGAAAATGTGCAGATGCTCAGGCAAGTCCAATGCCTCCTACATGAGAGTGCAAAACTGATGACTTCAACTTCCTGGGCACGTCCAAAGCAGACATGCAGGTGCTAGCAGCAACCCTGGAGAAATGTAGGCCTTGCAAGTCTTCAGGCAGAGCACAGCAATACCTGCCTGCAACTCTGGGGGTCAACCTGTGGAGCAGGTGCCAGTGTTGTCCTGCAGCGGGACGTGTTCTAGTGATCAGTTCACCACTTCTGTCAAGTGTGTTCAGCTGATTTGCCCCTGGGGCTGCTTGGGTCAGCCCATGCCCTGCTCTTGTCTGTCCAGTGCCCCCACACCAAGTTATTGCACTGACTGTGGTAGCCCTCAACAAATCATTCAGTCTGTGGCTGAGAGGTAAGGACTGAACCTGTATTGCTCTGCTGGGCAAAAAGGGCTGTAAACAAAAAACTGAAATCTCAATTTAGTGCCATTGCTCGGGTGGATTACTAAGTAGGCCCCTTGCTTGTTAATACCAAGAGAAATACAAACCGTTTACTTTCTACAACCAAAGCAGTCTGATGCTTGTATTTTCCTAGTCTAGGGTGGCATGCTTTTATTTCCGTTTATAATCAGTTCCACTTTCTGGTTTCTGTGTACCAGGGACTTTTTGCATGTGGTTGGTCCCTTGACCCCTCAGGGTCTGTGTACTGCTTCTCTGGGACTTGCAGCTAAGGTAACAAAGTAGAAACCTGGCTCTCTGAGTATGGCAGAACTCCCTTTATTTCCCTGGAAAAAGTGTTCATGGGTGGGACATAACTCAGAAAATCCTGAAAAATGCTTCTCTTGCATAAGGCATTCATGTCTGTATTCTCAGCCTTGCCAAGTATACCAAGTCTCAAATCTGTGTGTCTGTGTGTGAAAGATGGAGTTCATTATAGTTACATACATTCATTTTCCATTGACATATTTGTGTTAATTGCATATTCTTTTCATATAAATTTAGAATTTCAGTCCAAATAGCTGTCTACGAAAGTTCATTGCGATATGTTATTGCTCTACACTCACTGAGAGGAAGCAGCAGGAATTTTTGCTTTTTAACTTTCCTGGGAGCAGGGTAACAACATCTATGTGCCACTGGGTTGTGTTTGCTGTGTGCTATTCAGTAATTTTCCCCAGAAGTGGTTTTATTTTAATGGCAGGCCATCTGATCCCAGAGTCTCATCTGAGCACTGAATTTGCAAATAAATGTATTTATTATCATCATATTTGAACAAGTATAACGCCTGTCCCAAGATTCAAGCCCATTCAAAGCTGGAGTCTGAAAAGCACATTCATCATTCTGGGTAGCACTCACTCCAGCTGCTTTCCTGTGAGAGGCCTCTTTTGGCTTTTCCAAGCAACCAGCCACCCTCCTGTACAAGCAGCTCCAATTGATTTCCATGGGGGTTTTTTAGTTGTGCCTCAGCCTCTAAGCAGTTCACAAGTTCATGGGCTTACAGAAACCCGGGCTATACCTGCCTCTCTTCATAGACAGCAAGGATGGGTTTATTTTTAGCACAAGTATTCCAGAAATACATTCCACCCCTCTTCAGAAATGTGTGGGAGAGACAGGCACACGTATGCAGATGGTTTTGCCTACATTCGTGTCAGTGAGCACCCGAAAACTGCTTTTCCACTGCCTGTTGTCATCCCAAACCCCATGTTTCTGCAGTTCTCTCAGAAAGCTCAGCTCATAGGTGCTGTGATGCACACATTCAGCAGATCTCATCATGTAAGTGTTGGCACAGTGCAGGGCATAAGGAGCTGTTGGAGCATGCAGTTTGGGACCAGAATGTAACAGAAGCGCCTTGATGTTTGGCAATGCATGTGTTTGGTTTAGGATGAATTAGGGGAAGCAGTGAGGCACCAAAAGCATAGACCAAGAGTCCAGGAGAGCAGGCTTTGCAACATTTTCCTGCTGGGATACATGGGGAGAGCAATACACCTCTCCCAGGTGAGGAAATCAAAGCTGAAGGCTGCTTTGGGGAAGGCAGGCCATTGCCCCTCCAAGGGCAGCTGGGCTCATGCTGCTCCTGGGTCGCAGGGAGCTTCTGGCCATCCCAAGCCTGCCAGAGCCTAGAGAATCTCAGGCAGCAGATTCGGCATACATGTAGTTGTCGCCTTGCCCATGCTGTAGCAATGTAATTAGCAGCTCTTTTTAAAATGCAAATGAGCACTGAGCTCACATGGAGCCCTGTTCTGCCATAGAAGCAGGAGCCGGGCCATAATCACAGGAGGTTCTTCATTTTGCTGCAGGCTGTGGCTCAAGTCCAGGGTGATGCTGAGCCCCAGGAGAGCCCCACAACTTCAGTAAGGAGCTCTGTGCCCTCAGCAGGGCACGGGGGGCAATCCATTGTTTATATCTGCAGTACAAAAGCTTAGCTCGCCGACTTCACGGCATATTTCCCCTATTATTCAATATCCTACTGCAGTTTGCCAGATGAAACCCAATGCTGGCATGTGCCTCCCAGGAGGGCTGCTGGTGTTGTTTGCTTTGGAAGGAGGGTGGAATGGGGTCCTTACTCTAAGAACAGTGGACACATTTGTCCAGCCCTGATGATGAAATGAGCTATTTATGAGAAGGCACTGGTAGGACAGTAATGTGTTACTCACGTCCATGCTTCTTGTACGGTATTTTTAATGGTGACCTTCATAAACATTTTGACTCCCACCTGGAGACACAAAAATGCGGTGCTTTCAAGCTTGAATCACTGGCAGCAGCAAGCCAATCGCACACCATTACTTTCTGTATTAGTTATCTCTGAAGCATTACCACTGGCGAATCTGAATGTAAAAATAGCTGATGACTGTTTGTTTCATCTGTCTGTTACTTGACACCGCATGGTTATTCCAATACGTATGTTTGCCTCTTCCCCACCATGATCTCCGTTTGGCTTCCCCTTGCCTGATAACTATTTAAATACATTTTACTAACTTTGGATTCCTTGCTCACTCCACTTCACCTGGCTGGCAGGTCTGTGAGGGCTCAAGGGTTAGCTCCTCCACTTTTATTTTTTACTTATTTATTTTTCAGTGACTGTTCCTATTAAAATAACCATGTTCAGAAGAAGAGTCTGAAACTCGTAAATAATGGGAAGTGCTAATAGTAAGCAGACTGCTGTAAAATGTGCTGGGGCTTTGACTTAAAGGAAGAAAGCACAGCACTGTACTGCCCCTGATCAGGAAGCTGGAGCACCAAAGGTAAGGGGGAGGCATATGGGCACTTTTTAAAACCTGGAAATGGTGACGAATGATGGTGTCTGAGTGTGTGAATGTGTAACTGATCAGATGAGAAAAATAAAACAGCATTTTTATATTTTTCTTCAGGGATGAGAGGTGGAAAGTCCTTTCATTTTGTCCAGCTCTTTTCTGCTCTCAGAAATGCAGGATTGCCTCTAAAAGTCTGTGTATGGAAAGAGCCATACATATAGATTTGTATGCAGTGATTTGTATGTTTATGACACATAACTGTTTGGTAAAGGGGATGATTTTTGTTTTAAAAGACCACTAAATTGCTATGAAGCTCCATTTAATTGTCCCGCACATTGTGCTGTAAGCAACTTTAAGCAAATATACATTGATTTTATTTTCCAGATGATTACTGCCTAGAGATAAGATACTCCTACAAACTTTAGTGATTTGTGTAGGAGTGTGAAGGCATTTTTTCTTTCTCTTTTTTTTTTTTTTTTTGAAAAAATAGGAAGAGAACAGTTTAAATATTTTATAGACAGCAATTAGTACGCTATAGAGCCTGAAAAAGTAAAATACTTCAAATACCTAGGCAGTGCTAAGAGGTCACTATAAATGACTGTGACTATGACTTGTATCCAATTTTAATCACTGGAAAATTTCTTAAATGGTATAAGCTTTTCTGAGTCCAGTTGTTACAGAACTTCTTAGTCTGCCATCCAAAGGAACTACATGTTGTTAGCCTAGCGCAGAACTCGGCAGCAAAATTACAGAAATAATTGAAATAGAGTTTGAGAATCCAAATCCTTATGCTTTTTTTTTTTTTTTTTTTTTTAATGGTCTGTGAACAGGCAGTCCAATTAGCTCTGAACAGGGACAGGCATTCTAGCACCAGGCCAAAGCAGCCTACTGAGGCTGACTTTATAACAGCTCTCATTTAGAGGGTCCCTTGCTGGTGTTCTGCAGTTGCTGGGGGGAAAGCTGGAGGGAAGGAGAAGTGAGAAGAGATAAGAAGGAGAAATAAGCTTTCTGGTCAGGATCAAAGCCCATGGCTCTTTTCCTCCAGTTCTGCAGAGAACTGACCATGTAAAAAGCAAATGCCCTCAGTTAATTGCTTAGAGGTTAAGACTTGTGGAAAATACTAACAAATTAAATATTCATATTATCTAGGAGACCCAAAACACCTAAATCTCTGTCCTTCTGTGCATGTCACTGGACGGGTTTTTAAATTACATGCATATTCCCAACTTACTTTGCAAAACAGCTGTAACAGGCAATCACCTGTGTACTTGAAGGCCTCAGCCATGTGGAGGCATGCAGGTGTAACTGTGTCCCTGCAATGCAAAGCAAAAGCACATGGAAATTTCACTCTGTAGCTTCTTAATCCTATCTGCTTCTCTGAAATGTTTGTCTCGTCTGTGCTTGCATTACTAGAGCTGTGCAAAAGGCAAAGGAAAATGGAAATCCCTCCAAGACCAGGAAAAAAGCCAACTAACCTTATGACCCAGGCTGGGAGAAATACCACTCCTCTGCATCAGCCTTTCATTTCTTTAGTCAAGCTGATTTTACACACACACACACAAAGTTGCTGGCAGAGGGAAATTCTGCAAGTGATTTTTTTAGCTGTAGGCTTGGCTGTGCTACCTTACATGCAGCTGGGGAGCCGGGGCACACACAGCCTTGTCCACCTTAAGCAAGTGGGGGAGTTCATTTCTTTCAGAGCTAGCATGCATCACTTGAGGTAGGGTCTTGTTTTGGGACCAGCCGAGTCTGAGCCAGCTGACAGGTGTGTGGTGAAGGGGAGCGTAGTGCGGGCACATGTATACACTGGTGCGGGAGCTTCACCGTGGAGAGAATGTTGTGCCTCTTTGATAAAGCCTGCATAAGGTTTTGGGTGAGTCAGTGGCTGCCGATACATATCAGTAGGTATATGCGTGTGTGTGCACATACTGAGCTTGGTGATTTGTGATTATGTTGCTGCTTGCCAGGCTTTTATGGCTTTCAAGTGTGTATGGTCAGAGAGTGCTGCTGAGACTCCTGTCTCTTGGCAGCCCCAGGGAAACTGAGGCAGTACTGAATCTATGAGCACAACCCTTCTCTAGGAGCAGGGTCTCCCTCTCCCTGGCCAAATGATCCTCTTTGGACAGGCATAGAAAACAGATATTTAATTATAGTCTTGGGTTTCCTTATCATCCATCTTCCATGCTTGCAAATAATGATATACGTGAAGGCATTAGCTACTAATGATTAATCTAAATCATCTAGTAACAGTCAGACCAACCTTCCTATGAGCCACGCAGGTCAAATAGTGATGCATATTTATTTTCAGTTTCTCACCTAGATACATCGCAATAGTTTCAGGGGTTCTTTCCCTGTTGCTTACACACACTGTCTGAAGCTGTTTTGGGAACTGTGACAGGGCTATGACAGAGCCAGGTACCGAAAGGCCACCTAACTCATACTTTCCACTTGAAAAAGGTAGAGATGAAAATCCCTGCAAGTTTGGGGAGTGTCTCTAAAAGAGGTGCTTGCGGTTAACATTTGAATACACCTTACCATGCAGTCAGCAGTATCTGGCAGCTGACAGCTACTGCAGATCCTGAGTCTCAGATATGCCTCTGTCACCGTTAGCTGGGTCAGACATAAGCTGCTGCACCTGAACATCAGCTTGGTTTGCCTTTCAGCTTCATTACAGACCTTCGTACAATTCTGCACCCTTCTGATGGCTTCTGTTCTGTTGTGGTATACTTCAGGTGTGAGGACAATATCACTGAGCTTGCTGAGGGAGTGAGGGGACTACCCTGGGCTACCCTGTATCAAGACAGCCATTGCCCTCTCTCTTAGGGAACAAGGGTGGATTCTGCTTCAAACTCTTGTTGTGTTCTTTTCTTTTTCTCTCTTTTATGTATCCATTTACAGGATAATAACAAGAAACATCTTAGTATATGCATTAACTGTAAAATAATGAGGAAGTACCTTAGGGACACACCATTAAACTATAGCAATGAATCAATGCCTGAATAGGAATTGGGAGTCTTCATTTCCCAGGAAAATAAATGAACGCCTGTTTCACACTGAAGAGGGAACTGGAAGGAGCTTCCATCTTATTCAGGAGGAGACCATTGGTTGGCTTTTGCTGCTCAAAAGAAGGAAAATAGTGTTGCCTTCAGAGATATTACCTGGGGCACAGGTGGGTGGGCTCCCCTATGCCCTCTCAAAATATTCACATATGTGAATAGCTGTCTGATAGCCAGCTTCCAGGTGGCACACACAGGTAAGACAGGCCACAGCTTTTATCCTTCATCTGGAATGCCTCTGATGCCATCACAAATAGTTGAGGTGCAGTTTGTCATTGCAGGAAAAACGTTAAGCATATGGATGGCTCTGTGTTGAAGTCACACACTCTGGCCTGTCTAGAAGCATGTATGTTCCCACTTGCCATGTGTCTTGCTCAAGTACTGGGCTTTCTTGACTGCATTTGAAAGCTGCAGCAAGGTGTAAGTAAGAAATCTTTCTTTTCCTGCAGCCTGAGCTGGAAAACCTTGAAAACAAAAGCTTCCACTTTCTCTTCCCTACCCTGGTGCAAATCCATATCTGCTGGCCTGATGTTCACCATCTGAGCTCTTGGGGTCTGATTCTGTCTGTAGGGATGTTACTGGGGCAGAGCTCAGACAGCCTGGAAATTCAGTGTCTTTCCCAAAATCTCTTTCTCTAGATTCGTTTTGCATCATGCTGGATATTGTTAACAGGTTGTATTAATGAAGTCCTGGCCCTGCCTTAATTTTCTGTAAATCTAGCAAAGGGTCACTGGAGCTGGTGAATTCATTCTGGTGCAAATCTGGAGTAAAGAAAATTTAATTTGGATTTGGCTTTAGTGTCCTTAGGCAGCTCACAGGGTATGAATATCATCCTTAGCTTCATGGCTGTGTGAAGATTAATGAAAAGGGGTATGTGAATTCTTGCTATCCAGTTATGGATAGTTTATTCAGTGACTTGCACCCTTTCATCCAAAAGGACTGCCTTAGCTGCATGTCAAGGGAGACCGGCCATGGGTACCAAGGCTCAGAGTGCAACAGGCAAGCACTGTGCCTGCCACGGGCTGCCACATGCTGCCATGCTCCTCGATGCATCATTGTGTCCCCTCTGATCTCCTGTTGTATGTTTAGGTGTGTCTTCCAGAATGTGTGTTTCTCTGGGATACTACTAGTTGCACTGGACTCTGGGGACAACGTGTTGCATATTGTTTTAGATTAACTCTTGAAACTGTTTTGGATTAACTCTTAAAACTAGTTAGGCTGTAAATCCTGATGTCTGCTTTGGATTAGAAGTTTTATTTTGTAAAAGTTTGTGAAGTTCTGTGTTTCACAAGATCTTTAGAAAGTTCTGCATCTTTCCAAAGTCAAGATTGATGTATCTGGAAGGTTTCTTTGGTAACACAGGCTAGGTATTTCAGGATATTGCATGTGCCTAAATACTGTGGAATTCAGTGGGTCATAAAACCACTTAGAACTTGAAACAATTTTGAACCTACAAATGGCTTGATTTTTTTTAATAGAAAATAGATTCAGCAAACTCCCTGTTCAGCAAACCCTGCAAATAACCAGAATATATATATTAAAGGAGTAGGTGAGACCACCAGTAAAAGAATAATAACTTGTTTTCTGCAAGAATTATATTTCCTGAGTGAGTATCCTGAGTGAGTGGGTGTGGGTCAGACTCTCCTTGTCAAGAGGCTTAAATGGTCTAAGTGTAAACTTGTGAGTGTAGATGGTATCAGTGTGCTGGGGCTGAGGGGAGGGCCAGAATAAGTGGGGGGTGGTTTCAGGTTCCCCAGCCCGGAGAGAGAAGTGCAGCATGGCTGGATGCAAGCTGCGGATTTCTTTGTGTAGGTCACCTGGTTCCCTCTTGTGTCTAGCACACTTCCTGGTATCATTAGAATTTTCTCATGGGTAGGGCTGGGACTGTCCAGCACACTCCTTTACAAGATAACCAGGCCATTGCATTTGTTCTCTTGTCCATGTTTCTAATTCCCTTCCTCTCTGTCATCTCCTGTCTCTAGCCATTGCAATGCTGCAGCACTCAAACTCTCCCTCTGATATGGGAAAATCTCCTTTCCTACACTCAGAAAGTAAAAACAAGCTTTCATCCTCTAAGACGCACTTGAGAGTAAATGAAAGGAGGTGAATACCTATCTCATTAGCCAGAATCCCGTCAGTGCTCTGTGGAGGGGCTGTACCAATGCAATGTCAGTCATCACTTAAAACTGGTGAGGAAGGTTTGAGTTTTCATGATCTCAGAAAGAGATAGATGTGTCAGGAGCCTGAGGAGAAGCTGAGGGCTTTACAGTAAGTCTGTCACCTGCAAATCTTCATGGATTCCACCATATAATATAATACCAAACTACATCACTGTATTCAGCTGAAGAGTTTTATAGCATAAAGCTTCCTCCCTGCTCTTGAAGAGTCTTATGGTAAAGTACCACACTCCACAAAGGGCAGTATGAAGACATTTTTTACCTTAACTGCTGAAGGGTAAGCTACTCTTGTGGGATTCAGAAAACATACATTAGGTTCCCTGGCCAACCACAGATGCTTTAATTGAACTTGGACAAATCAGTAGGTTTTAGGCAGGGTCTTTGCTACTGATGTGTAAATGAGACATAAATCCTGCTTGCAGCAGGAGAATTTGTACGGATAAATAGCCATGAGGTGTACATGTACCATATTACTGAGGAGCTGTATAAATATCTCAGTGTATAATGACTGACCTAGTTACAGACAGTGGCCTTTTCCAGTCAGACATTTAATGCCAACAAATGCACTGTTTGGGTTCAGTTGCTTAAATGTCACTTGTCTGTGCTCACTTCAAGTCATGGGAGAAGCATCATGCCTTTGCCTTGTGATTCTTGCAGAGTTGTGCTGTTCTCAAAATGCTGCACCTGCTCGTTGCCTCTGTTAGTCATGTACTACGTGCCTTTGACTTCCCCCATCCTTTCTGTGTGTTACTGACTCTACAAAGGCAGTGGGTAGGGATCAGGCAATGGAAGAAGTAAGCAGGAGTGGCAAGGAAGCCTCAGTCCAAACACGACCCTTTCTGAGAGACATCTCCTTCTTCCAGACTTGACAGAACTCTTGGCAGGATGGGGCATTTGGAGGACATTGGGAAAGGCAGTCCGGAGAGCAGCTGGAAATAACTGTTGGGTCTTTGCCATTGAACCAGAAAGGGAAAGGTAGAGAGACTGGCCATGATTCTCCATGGCTGTTGCAAGGAGTCTCTGTTCCCTCCATTTTTCTTCACGAGGTCTTCATCTTCCAGTGGCTGAAGGTTTGCGGTCTGAATGGAAGAGGTAAGCATTCCAGATGGGGCCTGAAAGAGGTTCCCTCTGGAGATAGGACACAGAGCAGGATACATAGCACATGGTCACCAGCTACATATATTTCTTCTTTACATTCATGCTTCTACTAGATTGTAGTGACTATCCATTCTTATACTAGGTTGCAGTTGTGAATCTGATGAGCCTCTAGTTCCAGCTCCCATAATAACAAATGCACCAGCTTGAAAAGAGCTCGCTGGGAGAGAAAAAAATATTTTTCTTCAGAAAAATATGTTTTAATTAAACAAAGAAAATCACAATCATATCCATTTTAACAATATTTCCTCTAGAAAGATAATTGGAATAGATTTTTATGATCATCTGGAATATTTACTTAGGAAAACTTCAAAACAAGATCACACTCTCTATTACAACAGAGTATTGTTGGATGCAGAACTTAAAATGAATAGTTTCAGTTAACGTGAAATAACACCTGGCCTCTCTGAGTTAATGACAGTAATAATAGACCATTTTAACTGCTAAGGCATATATTACATGTTACTTTTCATGGCCTGCAAAGTAAAATAATAAAATTATCTGAAATTAAAAGACATTGTAAAAATTTGTGAAATTTGTAATTGAAGTTCTCTTCAGAATCTTATTATGTGAAATTTCTAAGACAATCTAAATGAGAGCATTCTCCCATCACGCACATGCACATGCACACAAACACACAAGCAAACACATTTCCAGATGCTAACATTGTCCACAAGGTAGCAATTCAGATTGCCAGCCATCTCTGCTGGTGCAGTCTGGGATTAAATAATGTCTACCACACCACTCTTAGGTCTAGATAGTCTGGTTATAATTGCAGAAAAGATCGAGATTACTTTGTCACAAATGCACTGCTATTGTCAGTGGTGAGGGAAGCCAGCTAGAAAATCAGCATTGCCCAGAGGACATGATTTGGTGGCCTAGCCATGTGGTGTAACTGTGTAGGTTCCAAATCCCATTCCTTCTCATGTTGGTCTGAATGCCACATGGGGGCGAGGTTTGTCTCTGTAGAGATGTTGGATTTCTCTTTACTGTGGCTACAGTTACTCATGTAGCCTTCTGGACAATGCACCGGTGTGGGCTTAGGAAGTAGATGTATTTTGAGTCACCAATTCTGTTCTCAGTTATTCTACTGACGTCAGTAACATGACTCTAGATTTATACCAGTGTAACTGAGAACAGAAGTTGGCTTAAAGTCAAGAACAGTGTCTCCTCTTCTCTGGCCCAGGACAAGCTGTTCAAGACACAATTGCTGGGCCAAATCCACAAGGGGAATGGACCCCAGTCTACACTGATGTGGTCCAGACACACAGTTCCCTCACCTTGCCGTTCAGTGCAATGATCAGTTGGCACAATACCTGAAGTCACCTTGTTCTGTGCTAGTCATTTCTTTCAGTGTTTGGGGTCTTCAATATAAGCCAGATAGCCCCAGTTCTCCATCCACCATCAGCTGGAGCAGGTGTTTTTATTTCAGTAAAGTGGTTCTTCTTCCATCGAGCAGAACTCTCTGTGGCTGCCCATTATGACCACATGCATAAATGAAAGTGATCTTGCTGAATGAGGGAAACAGAGACTTGTGCTAACAGTTTTCACCTTATGACCATCTTTATGCAGAAACTGCCTTTCCTGATGGTTCAGGGAAATGTGGATGGAATATCACTGTCTCTCTTGCCAGGCAGCTAGCTCCTTGGTGAGGGCGTTGTAATCTTCCTCCCAGACCATGTGCCCTGAGTACTGCTCAGAAGAGGCAGTGTTTGTGGAGATGCCCATGCATTAGGGCAGGTCTGAGGGAGCACTTGGTTCTGATGCAGCACAGTATGACCAACCCACACACTCTTGGCAGTCCAAGCAGCTAGCAGTCACTGCAGGGCTCTGGGTTTTGAGCTTCCTTGTGGATGGATGCCATACAGAGAACACCACATGAAGAAACCAGCTCGCAAAGATGAAAATACAACCAAACTTCCTTCCCTGTCCCTTCCCTTCCCATCCTCAAGGGGAATGCAGTGCTGCGGACTTCAGACTGCTATGTAACTTGCAAAGGCACTGCCAAAATGCCACCGCGATGTGTCACGGCAAAATATTTCAGCCAAATACCAGCCCAAGGGGGGTGGAGGAACCAACCATCCCTTTCTGTATTGCAGCAGCACTGATGTCACACACTGCAGCCAGCTTTGCTGGTTCACCCAGCTCCTGCCTAGTGAAAACAGTTGACATTCAGTTTGTGCCAGGCCAGGAATAGTCTCTGTAACTTAACCTCCTCATCACAACTTGCTAGGCATGTAAGAGATCCCCTGAAAAAAGCTTCTTTTTTAAAAGGGAAGGGAGTTTGATTTCTGATTAAGCTCCTTGAAATCTGTACATTCATCAAAGCTTTTCCAGTAGCTTGTATTGGGTGGTGCCTACTGCAAACACCTGAGATGTTTCTCAGCATTTCCCAAGCTGTTTCAAACGTTCAGATTTGCTTTCTTCTATATTGAAAATAACTAGACTAAAATCACATATCCCAAATTTTAGAACTAGCCGAATCCTGAGCTAAATTCAGACATTGTACCTTGCTTGCAGGCTTCCACACTTGTCCAAATAGATAGGGAAATGTGATTTTACCGGGTTACTAAGCCAGCTATAAACAGCTTTCTTTGCCCAGCAGTTCGGAAAGTGATGTTACACAAATATAAGGAATAGTTAGACCAGTACAGTCCTGCTATTTCAATTCAGTCCTTTGCAATGATCTGCATCTTGAACACTTGGTGTAGGTACATCTTTTCCAGCTTGAAACATTACACTGCCCAAGTGTTAATGTTATGTCCAGGCAAGACAAGGATCTTCACAAGGGTTTCAGAGACAGTGACAGTCACTATTCTACTTTAATCAGTGGCGTTGAGTTGTTTTTGTAACAGTGACTCCATCTAGGAAAATAATTGCTGAGATTACATCACAATCCCCATGTTTATTGTTACCCTACTCACTTTTCAGCAAATGTTCTCAGTTTACAAGGGACAAGATGTTTCTTCAGACCTCTGTCCATGATATCTGAAAGCCAAGCTTCCTCCTAGTTCAGGCATCACCACCAATAAATAGTGATAAGCATTGTGCCACTGGAATTTAGTCAACAGCTCCGTTGATGAGTGTGCCAGAACATAATCACATGCTCCCATGGCTGTGTTGGCTTCGCACAGTTAAGAGTACCACAGAAGCAGTAAAATTGTAATTTAATCTCTGGGCAAAGAGATAACCAAGTACACATCTCTGCAGCGAGGATGCCCTTTTACACTTTTACATCTGTCTACAACCAAATGTAGCATTTTTCGGTATTTCTTTGCTTCTACTTTTTTTTTTTTTTTTTTTTTTTTTTTTTTTTTCCAGAAATCTTAAAAAGGCTGTGAAAAGTTCCAGTTGATACAAGCTTGTCCTTAGACTAACAGAGATAGCTTTCCTTCCTCAGGTAAGGTGTAGGAGACCATCCCAGCAGGCAAGCTTTTGTTGCCCCTTTGGCCAGTGTGTTTTGACTGCTGCAGACTGACACAGACGTTTCCTTAGAGCAGGCTCTTCCTTCAGGAAAATCTACACTACCTACTTCTATGTCCCATTTGCACTACCTTAGTGCCAGAAAGTTCTCCCTGTAGGAAATAACTATTGTCTTGCAAGTATTAGACACACTAGCCTGAAATCCCTGGGGGTCTCCCCAGCAAATGGGCAGCAGCAATGTGTGTCTGCCATAGCTGAACTTTCCTTTAGCGTCTCCTGATTCTGACTCAAGTGCAGAAGCAAAAAGATGCTTTGTTTACTGCCCCTCACCATCCCAGCTGTCCACCTTTGGTCTTCTTTACAACAGAGGCAGTAAAAACAATGGGTTTTCAGGACTCAGCTGCTTCAGTTCCCAGCCCAGCAGATGGACATCTGTCTGTCCTTGCTGGCAGTAGGAAGTCAGATGCAGCTGGAATGGAGGCACTCATTTTCCTCTGTAGTCCCTCTGGAAGGGTAGCACAGCTGGGAGGTAGAGAACAGCAGGAAAGAAGTCATCTGGTGGCCCAATCCCTCTTTTTAACCTGGAGAAATCACCCACCCTCTGGAGTGGGAAGACAGCAATGGTTATTGCTCACTCGGTAGCTGGTCTCTGGTGGGGCTACTGGGGTGTTGAAGGTTGTTTGACTGTTGTCTGTTAGGAACCTGACTGCCTTCCACAAGGTACCAAACCCTCAAATTATCAGTGTGGGATGGATACCTGTCTCTTTTGGTAAGAAATTTTGTAAATCACTCCTGAAATCATTGTAAAATGTAAATGAACATATGAATGAATGAGTACAGCATGTGAGAAAATCTTCAGCTCGTGCAAACAAATGTCTTTGTTTTTGAATTGTAGAACTCAAGATCAAAAATGCTGAAGATTGGAAACGTCCCAATATACTCCTTCTGTCACATCTACGTTGTTGGACTGTTTTTACCTCCTCACTAAAGATGGTCAGAGATGAAGCCAAATACAAGCATGAGAGGAAGTTCTAGAGTTGAGAAGCAAAATTACATGGCAGGTATGCACCTGAATTTCCCTCTCATGTAAGAGTTAAGCATCTCAGCCAAGAGCAGGATGGCCTTTCTCTGGTCTTTTTTTTTTTTTTTCCTTGCTGCATTATACACAAAAATGTATGTATGGTAGGGAAAATGAAGCTCTGTTTTGAAAAATCTTTGTAAAACGTAAAATCGAGAAGCTCTACTAAGCTCGTTTTATTCTGGTGTATATCTACTGTAGTTCTGCATAAGTCATTGGAATTGTATGGCTGGGAGGACAGAATCAAGATTCACTATGATAATTTAAATTTATAAATAGGTTGCCCTATTTATTTTTTTTTTTAATAATAAAGGAAGGTGAGGAGTGTTTTCATTTCAAGAAAGAACTGTCTGAGTTATGTCAGCTGAGTAAGCCTGGTTTCTCTGACTTTTCATACTTGGACTAGCACTGAGTCATTACCAAGAAAAGATGTCTTTTCCAAGAGTCGCATGGAGACATGACAAAGTGGAATTGTGGACCTGGACAGCTGGAGGGTCTGAAATCTGGATTTCGTTACTCAGTTCGATAGTAGATTCAAACTGTAGATGGGGATAACCTCCACCTGTATAGAAGCTGGATGCTACTGTAGACGTGAACTTCGCTGTTTCAGATCATCACAAGTTAATGAGGCAATTCTACTGGGAAATGGAAATACAGATCAGACTTTCTTTAGGGAGTGGGTTTTACATTGTTCTTGGAAATGCTCCTAAAGTGGGTTTCACTGCAGCGTATAGTCAATAGCCTGTTCAAGCCCTTGAGTGTGGGAATAAGTATCTAAAGAGTTTAGAGAGAAAACTCTAAAGGGTTTTAGAGTATACATTTCAAGTATAGCTGAAGGGTCTATTTTGCTTATATTCTTTCCATCCAATGATTCCCCTACCCTGTCTTCAGGCTGATGTGGATATAGATATTGCTGTGGGCTCTGCCTTCACATTGTATCCAGGGATTAATGGAAGGCTGTGTTATTTTATAATTATGTGGAGTGGGTTACTATTTGCTCTCAGCTGTTTGGAACTGAAACCAAATGTTCTCTGTGCTCCTTTACTGGGACTGCTAGAGTCCCCTAGGCACTCCTGCCTTCTGCTGGCTAAGTTGATATTAGCAGGCTCTTCAGTTTCAATATTCCAACCCAACCATATCTGGATATGGGTGGCTAAAGCACTTTACCTCAGCAATATTTGCTTGGAACATGCTAATGAACAGTAAAATATTTTTTATTATTCTTTATGCTTTAGCTGCAGTGCCATTCTGCTTTTTCAAGCAAGGGCTGTGCTCAGGGTACAAGTCACAGTAAAGCTCCAGCCTGACATGTGGAAGTTCTTTTCTCAAGCCATAGTGTGCAATGATGTACTGTGACATTCTTTGTTGAAATAGGTTTTCTTTTCTTTCATTACTGTTTTACTTTTTTTTTTTCCATCAAAAAAAAAAAAAGGCCAACCTCTTTATCCAAACACTTGCACAGCACTTGGAAGTGTTAGTGGCTAGAGGTATGCAAGGGAAAGTACTTGAAATTTGGCTCTTAAGCCTTTGTTTAAGAACCAGAGTAAATAATCTAATGTGAAATAATTTTTAGTGACACTTTCCAGTAACTAAACTATCTACTGTGAGCTACCTGAATTGACTGAAATAATTATTGGTTTTCATGTTGTTTAATGCACTCCTAGCATTTTTTTAGAACACATGTAGGAGCAAATTAGTCAGTGACTGGTACATCTGGAAAATGCTATTTGTCTAATAGTGTTGCTGTATAAAAATGATAATTCATATTTTTTGGCTTTGCAGAGGAGAAAGCTTCCTTCACCTGTTCTGTAAGATGAATCAATGTGCAGCAGCCCTGTCTGGAGGAATTCCCTTATGCTTGTAAATCGCAAACGACTGGAGCTACCCAACACAGTCATCTGCCTGCTTGATACCTGAAATTAATCATTTGGATAATTCATTCATGACTCCCATGAACAATGCAGGGAAATAAGAAACATACAGAAGGACACAGTGACTCCTCAAGTATTGGGAGTCTTCTGGATGATGCAGACCGAGAGGTGAGCAGCCTCACAGACCGGGCTTTCAGAAGTCTGTGTGTGGCAGAACTTGAAGACTCTTACAATGAACCAAATCTTGCCATTTCCCCTGACCTTGCCCACCAGTTCTCTGCTAAATTTCATCCAGGGACATTAAACCATGCCATCAAGCTAACAGCAAGCTGTAACAAGCTAACAGCAAGAAACAATGAACATACAATATGGGCTTCAACATTCCAGCAGTTACCAAAGTATGCTCTGGAGGAGAAAAAGATTGCTAAAAATAATACCCTTGGCACAGAAAGGAAAAAGCTCAATTTGCCAGTCCCTGGTCCAAGGAACAATAAACATGTTTCAAAAGTGTCCTCATTGATTAAGACATTTGATAAGACTGCAAACCAAGGGTCAGGAGGTTCCCTGATAGCCATTAAGCAGCCCATTAAAAATAGCTTTCAAAAAAGTAAATTAAATCATGGAAACAATATGGCTTGCGGGGATGACACAGCTATTTTGAGCATCCACAAGGAACTTTCTGAATTTTCTGAGGACAGTCAAGACAGCCACTACCTTACTGGTAAACACGAGCCACAGAAAAGACCTAATAAAATAGATCTGAGTTATTGTGGTTCTGATGGTTATTATCCTGTGCTGATTGAGATGTCAAAAATAGCCAAGTCAAATTTTTCCCGTTCTTCTAAAAAGGCTTTGAAAAACAAAAATATGAAAGTTAATGAGCCAGCAAAAAAAGGCAATTTTCTTCACAGTGAGAATAGTGCTTTTGAATCATGGAAAGTCCACCATAAAAAATTGACTGAAAAACAGGAATTTGTTGATCTAATAACAGAAAAGGAAGGTCTTACATACCTTGAAGAAGTACCGTTTAGTAAAGGATCCCACACAAGTGAACATAAATTGCCACCTGACAAGACCACTGTTGCCAAGAAGCAGGAGAAAGATTTTCAAATGGAGCCACCACCACCAGAAACTGCATTCAGCACTCCCCTCCCAGCTGTATTTGTACCTCAGGGCCCCCTCCAATCAGGAACTGAATTTCATGCTGCTCTTCCTCCTGCACCCCCACCTAGGATCCATGTGCACCACGGTCCTCCTCGGCCACCCCCTGTCCCTCAGGCGCTTCCTCTTGCAGCTCCCACCCAGCAGAGCCATCCCCCAACACCCCCCATCCGCGAAGCTCCTCCTGTACCACTGCCCCCCTTGCCAGTGCAACTTTCCCCCCTTGCCTTGTCCCAGGCCTCCGTCTCACCCCAGTCTGTGTCCTCCAGGATGGTTTCATCCTCACCTGTGTCCCAGGCACCTGTCCCACCTCCACGAGTACACCCACCCACCTTAACTGAAGAGGAAGACATCAGTCCCCAACAGGACACCATCTGTCCACCCTGGAGGAGACCAAGGACTACAAAAGAGGCATATGAGAGGAGACAGACTTCAAAGGAGAAGATCACAGCCAGTGATGAGACATGCTCATTGTCTGAAAAGATGACTGGAGACAAACCTGACCTGGATGTGACTCCTCTGGATAAACAGGCAAACTCCCCTGGATCAGCCAGTCCCACTTTCAACATCACTGAACTCTTAACACCCATCATACCACCAAAGCAGGAGGTGGATCCCATGGAAGGTGAGCTGATCCCGCTGACACCTCCTCCCACTGACAGCGTGGCAGAGAGGGACGATGAGGCGACCGGGTTTGGTGATTACAGGTCTCGGGATAGTTACAAGGCAAAAGCATCAAGTCTGTTATTCAACTTGAAGGATGTGCGTAAGCGTGTTAAAAGCATTTATACCCCTTCTCCTATGTTAAGGGCCCTGGAGAATAAAAATAAGACTAAGGAAAATATACAGGAGAATATAAAAGTGAATACCTCATCATCAACTTTGCAGGAAATAAGTAACAAAAATATTGCAGAGAAAGAAGAGTCGAGTGATATAACTTCTGTATTGTCTGAGTGTGTTCATGAAAATGACAATAAAACTGATTTAACTGGACACTTTACAGACAATTACCTGACTTTGAGTTCACCCCAGACAACAGCAGACCTTTTATTTCACCAAACTGGAGACAATTTACAGCAAGATAATTCAAAATACAAAGAACTGGTTAAAAACACAAGGGAAAATGAAAAGATGTTCAGGCATCAATCAGAAGAACCCTATTTAAGAAAAAGTCTGCCGCATCCAGCACTGAAGGCATACAGTAGAGACACTACAGATACAACAGCTGGGCAACCTGTGCAAAAACCCAGCTTCCAAGCTGAGGAAATTGAGAGACAGGCTGGTCATCAGAATGAAAATTTTGCTTTCAGAACCCTTCCAAGCCAACTCTTACCAGCAGAGGATGTGCCTTACAGTGACATCCAAAGCAATGTGGCGGTCAGTGGCCATGAAGCACAAGGCAAAAGAAGCCCTAGCTCTTCTGAGCAATCTTTTGTCTCCACAGTAGAGCAGCCATTTCAGGAGGAGCCATTTCCACTGGATCCCCTGATACAGAAGTCAAGCCTTCAAGAAAGCCAGAGGACTAAGGGTGAAATGAGTGCAGACAGTAAGAAAAGCCATGAGGGGAGAGTGAAAGCAGCTGGGGAAGATGAACTTCAGTATTATGCTTGTATTAGCTCTGGTACTGGTGCAGCAGAGAGTAAGGAGGGTAGGGTTACTGGGAATAAACAAAGGAGCTTGATGAAAGAAAAAATAAGGCAAGAGAAGAAGGAAGAGGTCAATGGCATGGATTCTGCTTCTGACAGCATAAAGGACACCTCCACCCCAAGGTCTGAGGAGACACAAACACAACCATCTTCAAGCTCATCCAAACCCTGTCTGTTTATGATCAAAGATAACACATTCAGGTCACCTCAGGTAATAAGGACTGTCAAGTTGCCCCTGTTCAGGTCCTTTTCCCTGGACGATACAGTGAGCAGCAGTTATAAGGAAATGGAAGGTAGATTTGCATCCTCAGCAGCACACAGCAAGCAGCCCCGAGACACGTTGCATGCCCAGGAGCGAGGCTGGTCGGCACTGAGGCGCAGAGGGCAGCAGAATGTGAGGGAAGGCGCGACTGACAAAGAGAGAGATGCCAGTGAGTCTGGATCTACTTCAGCAACACTGGACCCCAACCTTCTGGAAGATACAGAGAGCTTTTCTTTAGGGAAGCTGATGGAAGAAGATGAAGAGACGTGTGCTTTGTTAAATAAAGTTGGGAAAATGAATGAGGAAAGTGTCTGCAGCAGTAAAGAGAAGTCCCAGATTAGGAAGGCAAGACACAGCTTAACACAGCCAAATTTGGGTCTGGAAAATGACCAAGCACAAAACAACCCCAGCTATCCCATAGAAAGGAAAACAAATTACTTTAAGAACCATCATTTATCTAAGCGCAAAGGTGGTTCTTGTGCGAAAAAAATAATAACTAGGGAGACAATTTCCCCTGTGACTGGCTCTGTATCAGAGGACCACATATATTCTCCTGTATCCCATGAAGTTTTAGAGGATATCCCACACATGGAAGGTGGGTCAGTTTTATTAGACAGTCTTGAATGCTCTGCTGTTACAAGCCCCAGGTCAGGAAGCACGATGCACTCTCTTGTTGCCAGTTTACCATCAGATAAACCAACAATTTCTAGCCTTGGAGAAACAGAGGATGCTGTAAACCCTGCCTTGCTGAACACGACACTGAAGAGCCAAGCAGATATGTCTGCAGAAGAGATACTTGATTCAATGCAGAGACATCTACTTGATTCTGCAGGGGAAGCTGAGAGATTGGAGCTCAGGGGACTTGGGGAGAGAGGAGCAGGCAAGCCTCCCGCTGTGCCACCAAAAACAGAAAAGGCACTGCGGCGGGCCAAAAAGCTGGCAAGCAGGAGAAAGAAAATGGAAGAGCAGCAGAAAAAACATCAGACAGAACATACGGATGCTGTAGGGAGAAAGCCTTCTCATTCTAGACAGGCACTAGTATCTCCCTCACCCCTAGGATATTCCCCTCTCCATCCTGTCCCTCACTCAGCTTTTCCTCCTACAGAAACCAGTAGAGGAAGACCCACTGGTGCATCAGCAGTAAGCCCTTCACCTTCTTTAACCCAGCGTAAACTCCTCCAAGACCCTGACTCTGGCCAATACTATGTAATTGATTTACCAGCTGAAGTTAATTTGAAGACATTTTATGACCCAGAAACTGGCAAATATGTTCAAGTCTCAGTCCCTTCCTTGGAAGGGAATTTATACCCACCCTCCTCTTCAGAAATTAGGAATTCTCCCTATGCCTCCTACCCTAGAGTGTTGCCTTTACCAGCTTCATCTGTAGCAGTGCTGAAGTCACCTTCTCAGCTCTCTGAACCTATGTGGTTAATGCCAGCTGTGCCAGGAGAACCACCCGAAGATGGTCAACAGAACTACAGAGGCACTGAAGCTGTGGATACTCAGCCGTATATTGAACCTGTCTCTTATTCCTATGGCCAAGATGCTGAAGAAACTCAGGTTCACTTAGGAAAGGACATGAGCCCAACCCCAAATACAGACCTAGTGGCCCTCACTGATTTAGATGATTTTGTTGCTGAAGGGGTATCCTGAAAACCAAAATAACAAAACATGCCAGCTAGTGTTTTTAAGATCCATTCGGACAGACACACGCACACACAAGCACATGCAGATTTTATGTTTGTACAACACTATATTTCTGAACCTCATTGTGGTCTGGGTGGGAAGGAAAATGAAAGCTGACCGTGTTGAAAGATGCGAGGTGATGATCACTCTTAAGAAGTGTGAAACTGAGTAAGCCCCAAATCATCAGTGAGATAAAGGGGCAATGCCAGCTAAACAAATGAATACAACAGTATGAAGCCACTGCTTGCTGCTGCTGCTGCTTTGCCACTATAGTGGCTGGGATTGCCAAAGCAAGAGTCCTTTTGCCCAGATGGGTTGCATGATATATGACAGAAAGTAAAACCTGTGAAACCATCCTGTCCATGCTATGAGACCTAGGAAAGATTCTGCATCTCACAAACTTTCCTCACACCCTGCCTTCGAAGTGTATTGACAGATGGAAAGCCTATGGCTACAAATATGCCATAATAAACCTGAGTCATTTTTTGCACACACACTGATTACCCAGATGTTATTGACAAGAAGATTGTATACTGGATGCACTATACAGCAGTCATATCAAAGAAACATTTAAACAACCAGAATACATTTGCAGCTGCTCTGGACTTCTCATATACCTTTGCAGTATCCACTAACAAGCTGCTGAATTCTTTATATTTGTTGATAATCTCCAAATATGCTCTTCTACAGTCAGGGGTTATTTATAATGCAAATTTAAACTTCAACTTATCTCAATACTTGGCCTGAAATATTTTGGAAAGGTGCAAGGCTGAATGAAATCCCTTAACATTATTTAATTTTTTGTTAGGATGAGAAGACTTTTGCTTATTATAATTGAAATGCTTTTTGGTTTGGTTTGGTTTTAGGCTCCCACTGAAATACAGTGCTAACTTTTAAAACCTGAAAAATATTGTTTCTAATTTTGGTCTCATGCAGTCTGTGATTTAAAGAAAAAAAAAAAAAAAAAAGAAAAAAAAAAGGAAGAAGAAGAAGAAAAAAGATACAACACATCCAAAGTACTAATTTCTAGAAAAGTGCTTCTTTGAATTATCACTATTCTTTGAAAGCTCTATATCAAACTATAACTCATCTTTGTTTAAGATCTTCTTTATCATCATAGATAATAGAAGAACCTTGGTGAAAAATGCAATGTGCCTGCTTATAAATATCTAAATTTGGAGTATTGTTTTCCCTTTTTTTTCCATTTCATTTGAATAGTTTTCTCTAATTAAAATTGAAGTACAGGAGTTCAAAGGAGCAGACATTAATGTCTGCAGACATTAAAATTTTTAAACAATTTTGACTTGGAATTCAGAAAATGCAGTCTCCCCTGTGACGGCTCATTTTGAAAGAAATAAAAAAGAAGAATGAAAATCAGGAGTGTTTCAGGAATAAGGATTGCATATCAGGCTGTTATGTTAAGATAAATGGTACCTATTATGAATATTTTTCTTCTATTTTGGTCACAAATATTTTACTAAACTGACATGGGGCCATTTTTGTTGTACTGTTACCAGCTTTCACTGTTTATTGCCTAATGCCTATCCAGCGTAGGGCAGAATGTCATCATGTTAAAATACTGAGAAATGGATTTATTGAAGTTTTCCATGGTACATTTAGACAGACTATGTAATCTGAAACCCTAGCAGAGTGTGCAAGCCATGGTTTTGATTTGATATTACAAATGTAAATGCCCTTAACAGCCACAAGCCAAGAACCAGGCAGGTGCTCAGAAGACGTAATAAAAGCATGCTGTCCAAGGGGAGACTATGGATACAAAGTATCTGTGCACAGACAAGAAAAAATGGTGATTTGATAAACAAAACATATTACCGCATTAAAGCAAACAAACAAACCAACCTTTTGTTTGATTAACCGTTGTTCATTTTGTAGATGTGCACACTTATCCTTCTGCACCCTTTGCTTTTGAGTTTCTTCTTTTAGAGTGGAAAGTGGGATCCTCCAGTATACTACTTGAAGGTATGTTAGGAAATCAGGGAGCATTTTTCACTTCTTGTAAAGGCAAACTGAAACCTGGGTGTCTGAAGAGGAGCCAATCATGACTCAGATACCAAATACTTTTGGCCAATCTTTTCTGTTAGCTTATGGGAGCTGCATTCACAGCAGAGTGGCTCTCTGAACTTGCACATGTTCCAGAGAGAGTTTTGTCCTAAAGAATTTGTAGCTAAATGAAACAAACACAGAACTGGGAAACTTTGAAAACAAATATGAATAGGTTTCTTATCATATATCCAGAGCTGTCCCCAGAGTGATTTGCCACAGGGAGTGATTGATGTTATACAAGTGTTGCGCCAGGTCCCAACTCAGTAATGATTCTGTTTGAGGATGGACCCATCAGCAAACCTGTCTCTGGCCTAGATCATACTATTGGCCAGCTTTTTGCTAGTCTACAACACACACACACACACACACACATGAATATATGTACTGATAAAGCTGCTGCTATAAGAAGACAGCAGTAATGCCTGTGTTGGTGAACACAAAATGTGCATTAAAAGGTGGCCAAGTTACATCTTTTCAAATAACAAATATTTACCTTTCCATGTCCATTTCTGTTTTTTTTTTTTTTTTTTTTTTTTTTTGTTTGTTTGTTTTGTTTTGTTTGTTTGTGTGTTTGTTTTATTGTTTTTGTTTTTGTTTTAATTTCTGCTTTGGGAAATCTGTGTCAGATGGACAAAATAACAGCTGTGAATTGACCTCTTTGGGAGAGGAAACTATGGGAAATGTGCAACAGCCAGCAAGACAGTTCCATAAGCACTGTTCCATATTCTCCCACATGCCTAGTGACAGGACATGGGGGAATGTGCTAAAGTTGCACCAGGGGTGTTTTAGGTTGGATATTAGGAAGAACTTCTTTACTGAGAGGGTTGTGAGGCATTGGAATGGGTGCCCAGGATAGTGGTGAAGTCACCATCCCTGGAGGTCTTTAAAAGACGTTTAGATGTTGAACTTAGCAATATGGTTTAGTGGAGGACTTGTTAGTGTTAGGTCAGAGATTGGACTTGATGATCTTGAAGTCTTTTCCAACCTAGACAATTCTGTGATTCTGTGATAATGCCAATGACCATGACATTAAATCACACAATAAAGGTGTCTAGGCAAACTAAGCTGGTTTCTGCCTTGCAGGAGCCTGTGGTAGCTCTGTGTGTAAGGAAGCCCAGCAGACTGTAAGGAGCCATTGCTTTCACTGCTCCCTTCTCTTGCAGTAGCCATTTTTGCATGCTGCATTTCTGAGACTTGGTTGCAATGGCTGATCTTCCCTGAAGGCATGACAGAGGCAAACAGGCCCAGGGAGAGTCCCAGGTATCCCTCAGCTTGACCCTGAACCACCTCTCTTTGAACCTTTCTCTTTCTGGGGCAGCCCCAACACCTTTCACTCCCCTTGTCACAAAGCAGATGTGGACTGCTGTCCTGCAGCCATGGCTCTCTCCCAGGAGCTCAGCTTTCATCATGAGAAATGCTGCAGTTGTTTGAGAGAGTGCGGTTTAGTTGAAATGGCCTGCATGTGTGGATTTTAGCATCTCCTTGTGTGTTCAGGGACTTCCTAAACCATTTTTTTTCCAAGAAAACGTGTCATTATTAATTAATAAACAAAATAAATGGGAGTTATTTTACAATACTGGAATGACTTCCAGTCAGCTTTTTCATTGTAATTATATCTCTGTGTAGTTTTATCTCCAGCCATGCCCACAGAAACAGTCGACAATGGAGAAGTGTGTGTGTGTGGTATACAATCAAAGGTCTAGGAGATGACTGTTTGCAGGACTTCCTCCTGCTTTCTAGCCCTCCTACAGAGGGGGAGCCAGAGGCTGGGCAGGAACACCCCACACCAGCACTCCTCCATCTTTCCCACCACCCCGCCACATGAGGGCCGCGGCCTGGCCATCGGCCCTGCGGTGAGGTGCCAGAAGTCGGGCCAGCAGCTCTGGAAGAGGTGGCCTTCCTGCCACCACCCACAGGCAGAAAGGCTTTCACATCTCCCTGTCCTGCAAGTTACCAGGTGTCTAGTTTGGTGTAACTCAAGTTTGTCACTACCAACCACTCCTCCGGACTATATGCGCTCTCCCAAAGTGATGGTTTTGCATTTCTCCTCAATTTCTCTTAGTGTTTGATGCATTATAAAACACAGCTGAGACTCTTCTCAAAGAGGTTTCAGCTCAGTCCTTGTCCAGACTGGCAATTTCATTCAGATCTTTCCTGCCTTGAACCCTGACTAGCCAAGCAGTCCTCACTGACCACGAAAATGTTACTGTGATTTGATTATAACAGAGCATAAACAGAAAAGATTACTATGATTTACCAGAAATATTTTGACAGATTTGCATATCTGTATTTGGGGGTATAATTTGTTTCCTTCCTGAGAAAATAAAGACCTGTAAGTTTGATCTTCAGTCTCACTCAAAGCTGCATCAGAAGCTGGTGATATTGTATGAGATGGGCTACATGGGCTCAAGTGAATGCACACAAATGTGTAATTTGGAGAAACTGATGTGCATCATCAGTCATTTTTATTAAGGAAACGCTGTTTCAGAGCCTTACAGGAGACAGAAAGAACATGGAACACTTGAGTAAATTGAACTTTAATTTTATTTATTTATTTATTTATTTTTGTGAAATGCCCATTATGACAACAGAGGTCAATGATTAATTTATTTTGTCTTTAGGCTGATTATTCTGGTCTTATGATGATCTTATATTCACCATTGTCCCCTGGTATTAAATATAATAATGTAATTATGGGGTTTAAATGGGTAGGGAATGGATGAAAATGACCTGTGGTCTTCCCCTGCTTCTTTTTGATATTCTCAAAGTTTTCATGATGTTGATTTTTTGCATTAGGTAGTCAGGTCTTCGGTACTCTATGGGCAATTAGAGACTTGTTTCTAATATGCTACTCAACATACTTAGAAAGCAGCATTTCAATAGTGCAGAAGAGAAATCATTTATGTCCCAATTGCTTAAAGCTCTGTGTTTTTATTAAAGCAGATTTAACTCAAGTCTTTGGGGAAGCAGCTTGCCTTGCTAAAAATTCCGCACCGTTTCATGTCAAAGTCCACTAGCAAAGATGAATATATTGAGACCTGAAGTACTTTGAAAGGAAAAGAGGAATATGCTCTGAGATGCAGGGTTGAAAATCTTTGAAATCTTTCTGGCAACAGAAAGAAGTTGAACTCTGGCAAAAAGCCAAAAATGTTCAAACCTGGGATACACTTTCAAAAGCCAGGGCTTGTCAAAGTCAGTCTTGCCCTATACAGCCCAAACTCTTCCTTATGCTCACTTAGGCTCCCTTTTTCTGGAATTCCCAGTGTGTACCCACTCCCACTCACTGGCATTCAGTCAGAGCCTCATCGTCTCTCAACTGCCCCTCCAATTTCTTAAAACTGGCACAGGGGATGACAGCATTTAAAGCACCAAAAAAGGGCACCCTGCTTTTTTTGCTATGCTAGTTAACAGCGGGTGTAGTCATCAATGACACAGAGTGCTTCAGGCAAACCTGAGTGGCCTTGTTCAGGATCTTTCTTACATTGGCAGACCACAGATGGCACGGTCAGACTCCCAAATAAGCAGCGATCCTTCCTTCTATTCCAAGCACTGATAAGCTGCAGAGGATATGGAATGAATCTGGGCCAAGGGAGACTCATTCTGTGACTGCACCAAGATTGCTGAAAGTCCATTAGCAGAATCAGTTTCTGCTGGCAAGCACTGCCTGGATCAGGTCTCCTGGGACTGCATCCCTTCCCAAGGAATGTGGATGGAAACATTTCAGAATTATTTGGTGTCAAAGCTGGCTATGGCTTCTCCAACAGGGAAAAGTTGGAAAGAAATTATAGGAGAGTATCATATTGCATTATAAGATAAGACAATCTTATTGTGGAGAATACTTTGATACATGGATGTAGGCTTATATATAGATGTATCTAGGTATGTCTACATGTCTATATATAGTTATAGATATAGTATTTATGTTATAACGAAATGTCTGGACATGATCTAAACAGTGGCCTTGAACTGTCCTTTCCTTCTCCCACCTGCTGATCTGCGTGTCCTGTTACTTGCAGGGTCTGTCCCAAGGGAGCTCCACTTTCCCTGGGGCTTCCCATGTACCCTGGGCATGTTCCCCTGTCCAGGGAGGAATAATATTTATCTCTTTCCATATTCTCATCCAGGAATGGGGGGGGGAAGGGTGTACCTGGGATGCCCCCATCCTTCTGTCTGGCATGGTGGAGGAACAAGCGACTGCCCTTCCCCTCCATGAAGCCACTGCCTTGCCAGCCTGAGACACAAACACCTCTCCTGGCAGTGAGCTCAGCCCCAGCACTCCAACCCTGCAGCGTGACCGGCCCCAGTGCCAGTTCGGCTGACAGGCAAACCTCTCAAATCAGCAGCCACTTGAGCCCTCACATAAACCAAGCAAGATCAAATACCAGCTAAAGTGCTGGCCCTGGAACCTACTGGCACAGCATGCCGGTCCCAACAGTTTCCTAAGAGCAGCAAACTTCCCTGCTTAACTACACAGCTACATGTACCTCGTACTGCTGCCTTGGTACCTGCTCTGTGGGCCGCAAACCTCGGCCTCCTGCCCACATTTGGGTTTGTCCACTGTTCTCTTCTGAGCCGAGAAATTTCTTGACTCATTTTCTACTTGCTTACATATATGTGTAAGTAAACAGTCCTGAACCTTTCTTTTGGCTTGAAATAAAATTTTAAAGAAAGCATTCATTAAGAATTATGCATTTAAAAAAAAAAAAAATGAAACTAGAGGAAAAGCATTCAAGTCTCTTAAAATATTCCCAATAATACAAAATGATTTGTTATTTTGTGGTTTTCTGGACTGAAAATTGTCTTGGCTTCATTAATTTTGTGGTCCAGTTTGACGTGAGGAAGAGCTGTCACCAAAATGTCCATGTGAGGGGGAAACAGCACCCGGCCCAGGCCCAGACAAGGCTCCCAGCGCCGGCTGCCAGTGCTGAGCCCCTGTGGAGCTCCCTCTTGTGCTGGACCGTCCCTGTCTCTGGGTACAGCTGCGTGAGACCAGCTCTGTGAGGACATCTTGTTATTAATGCTGGGGGGCTATTCCTGCTGCTAACTAACCGTGTTTTCAAGTGGTAGAGGAACTCGGTTGTGGTTTTATATCCTTCTGGGCATCCAAGACATGTTTAATGGTGTGCAATATCTGCATCCCTGGAGTATAGTAAGTGAGGTTATCTGATCGTACTCAGCAGGACACTAACCACGTGGTTTAGACTTGTCAATTTTTAAGCTTCTCATCTGAAAAGCCCAAACAACAGCCTGGTCTTTGAAAAGCTTCTGGCCACATCTGTGCTGTGAGAGTGGCGCTGATGTAAGGGCAATCGTGCATTTACACTGCACTTGAAGCATGCCTTCAGGCAGCAGAGCTTCATCGGCTTTGTATCATGGCAGGAAGCCCACCCTCTAAATAAGTGTAACCCAAGGGGTAAAACAAAGGCTTTGCATGTGTGCCTGCATTCATGCTACGGGTGGTGCTGGAACAGCCTCGTAGGCCAAGGCCATGTACCCCGATAGGGCTGAGCAGGAGGAAGCCTGTGACATCACAGACAGAGCAACATGGAACCTGGTGTGTGCTTTTTATTACAGATGATATTAAATCCAGCCCTAATAAAATTAAGCTCTCACTCACTCTTAATTCTCTACCCCAGCTCTCCCCCCTCCCATTGACAGAAATGCTGGGAGCTGAGCTGGGAAAGAGATGGTCACAGACAAGCAGGGGAGGGAGGAGACAGGGACATAAGAGCTGTGCTCTTAGCAGGTGTTGTTATTAATAAAAACAAAAACAAAAACAAAAAATAAAAATAATATAAATATAAATAAAATAAAAATCTGACCAATGCAACTCCTCTGTAGCAGGTTTCTCATGAGCCTTGTTGAGCTGTGGCCCAGATACATCCACCCTGACATGCAGGAGCTATTTCGTCTGGGCATGTACATGTTCCAGACACAAAGACTATGGAACCAAGACCACGATGTTGCCTTCCCACGAGGTGGGGGTAGGAGCAAGGTGTCTCCAAGACCTTGGCTCCTCTTTCCTGGCTCATTAATGAGATTCTAAAATCTAATTAATAATGATGACTCTTGTTTGCTCATCCCTTTCCTGCTTTCACAGTGTGTGGCAAATGATGTATTGTAGAACAGAGGAGAACTGGTGTCACTGAAGTCATTTTTATTTGTATCTAGCTGATTCATACAGCTGGTGCAAAACCATAGCTCTTAACTCACTGGATTATTTTTCAAAAAGCTTGATTTGATCTGAGCTGGATAGAAATTGGAAGGTTTCCAGAGTTTCCCATAAACAAGAAGCTTCCCAGCCTCAGCATCTCTCTAGACACTTGACATTTGTG
Organism: Anas acuta; assembly: GCF_963932015.1. Classification (NCBI taxonomy): domain Eukaryota; kingdom Metazoa; phylum Chordata; class Aves; order Anseriformes; family Anatidae; genus Anas; species Anas acuta. The sequence goes on from NC_088985.1 coordinate 20,170,299, forward strand.
CAGAGCAGCAGACCTAAGACATTTTAACAAAACTTATCGAATCCAACTACCACTACCTCAAAAGATAATTTCTGCACAGATCTCATGATCCATTTCTGTGGGAGACCAGCGTCACCTGTATCTTCAGATGTACTGCTTCTCTTCTCTCGTGACACTGCAATGCAGCCAAGGCAGCGTGGCATGGGGCAGCAGAGTGACACAGGGGTGGTTTGTGAGCCCTCACTGAGGGGACAGCAAGGCTCCCACAGAATGGAGGCGGTTATTAGAGGAGACCTCTTAGCAAGAGATATCCTCATTGGCTGGTCTGTACTGGAAAAAAAATATTTACATGCTGAGTAAGAACTGATCCTCCTTCCCTCCCTTCCAGCCTGGCCACAGGCCGTGAGCTGTGTTGCACAGGCTCAGAGCAGGGCAAGGACAAACACTGTGCACTCCTCTAAAAGCAAGTCCTGAGGCCTCTAGAGGGAAAGCCCACCAAAAAGGGATGAAGCTGAGGTTTGCTAACACCTTGCCCCCACACATACACACAGATGAATGCCTGGCTGCTGCTGGTTGGTCTGAGCAACAAGCTGCAACATGAATTTGGATGACTCCTGGGTTCAACCCCACAGGGGGAGTCCTCAGGTGTTCGGCTTCCTGAGTGGGATTTTAAAACTTTCCTTTCTGACCCCTGTTGGACTGTGACTGTGAAATCCTACCTGGAGAACTCCTGACTCAGTCCCAGTTAGGTTTAGCTGTAAACAGGAGAAATGATTTGGAGGAGAGAGGATCAGCCTCATTCTCCTGTAGATCTTCCTTCCCTGCCAGCAGCCAATTTCTTGCACAGTGCTACAGAAAAATTTCTAATAAAAATGAACAACTCCCAGGGACACTCCTATCCCTTGCTGTGCCAAAGACTGGTGATCACATCAGCATCTTGCATCTCAGTTCTCAAGCATCTGCCAAAGCCTGATGGCTTCAGCCAGCACGACAGAGCAAGGGTGAGCCAGCTGTGATATAACAGGCACAGCTCAGGTTCCTGGGGAGTCTTCTTTGCAGAGATGGGCTTCTTCATTTAATGGCCCTTGGATCTTATTTAACACATCGGCTCATGTACCATGCGGGTGTAAAGAAGCTGTGTGTATATAATAAAAAACCTCAGCTGATTCAATAGCTAGGGGAGGCCTAATAAATTTGCCACTATAGCAAGTGTTAGTCTCTGGGGCTAATACTGAATGCTGGAGTTTAATAAACAAAAATTCTGAAGCAGAAGAACCAAAAGGTAAACCAGTTCACCTGGCAAAGCAAACACAATGCAATCAGAAACAAGTTTACTCCTGGCTTCCAAGGACCAGTGTCTCAGGCTGGCTGTGTCAGGGCTGCCTTCCGATGGCCTTCCTAGCGCTGCTCTCAGGATGCACTTGCTGGCCACACCAGCAGAGATCTTGAAACCATGGTCTCAACCTGAGCTGAAGGGCACGGCCCAGAGTACACATGAACCCGTATACCAGAATAGACCTTGGCAGCTAATGAGCTGTATTTGCCCAGGCCCCAGCTTTCAGCCCCATCAGAAAAGAGCTGGGGGAGAATTAGGGCTGGAAGTGATTCAGCTTGCAGAAAAGAGCTTCATTTTGTTGCTCTGCATGTGAGAGAACTCTTCTGGGCTAAAATGACTCAGGTGGCAGTATTTTTTTTTCCTTCTCTGTTTCATATTATATATATTACAGCAGTATTGCAAAAGCAGTGACTGCAGAAGAAACCATCAGGGTTAAATACTGATAGAGTTGTGCAGGCCAATATTTCAGATTCTGGTGAGTTTTAGCTGTTACTTGTTTACCAAAGGAGACCTGTCACGGTTCCAAAAAATGATGCTCAGACGTCTGAGATAGCAGATCAGCACCTACTTGTCTCATGGCAGAGAGCTCAGGGCAAGCAGTAAGGACATTGTGGTTGGATTATTAAAATATTGTTGACACATCACTCTCAAATAAGACTAGATTTGCTACATGCCAAAGGGATTTTCATTCTCACAGGCCAGATCTATGTAAAAATTTCATTGGTTGGTATCAGGAAAAGATGGTATTTTGCGGTAACACAGTTCCCTGAAGTCAATATTTCACTGCAGTGAAAAGGAAGTTTTTAACTGGAAAGAATAAAGCATTGTTTACTGCAGAGGCTGCTCTTTTATTTATGGTAGGGGTGTCAGAGTCTTCAGCAGAGAGGTCTGAATTATGTACTCAAAGCTCGGGTATAAATTCAAGGCTTCTCACTTCCCTCGGTTCACACGCTGCTCCCACCGCACGGACAATCAGGCGCAACAGGATCTTTATCGAGTGGCAGCTCCTTTAGAGGCAGAATGTGCCACAGAAGCACACCACAAGCATTTCATCTCCATCCTCTGCTCCCTCGTGGTCCGCCCAGCAGCAAATGACTTCCTCCCGCACTGCCCCGGCTGGTTTCTGCTGCAGGGAGGCAGGGAGCATGGTGGTGGAGGAGGAGACATGATCTGAGGCTTTTATTTGCTCTCTGAAGTTTGGGAGAGTAGCTGCCCTGCCTGCACAGGAGGGCTTGACAGCATTCAGCATTGGCTCTCATGTCTTCAGATCCCCATGTTGGTTTTTAGAGCTGTAGGAAAGCCTCACTTCAGCCCTAGTGAATGCAGCTCTCTCTTAAGCAAGCACAAACTGCCTGCAGATACAGACTTTTGTCCTTGGCCCTGAAGTGGGACAGGGTGGCCCCCCAGGAGGTGGGGAGAAAGCCATCCCCAGCTTGCCAGGGGTGGCAGCCTGGAGGGAGCACAGAGGAGATGGCACTGATGGCAAGAGGGAAGAGTTTGATGGTATACCAAGATCTTTTTCTGCGTGCACATGGCCTTCAGCATCATTGTAAATAATACTCTTAATAAAGAGCCAATTAGCCTAACAATCTCATTACTATCCAGCATGCAGCATGGGAAGCACTAGCCTACGGCATAACTGAGCAAAGGTGCATTCACTGCTTCCCATTTCCTGCTATAATGTGGGTTGGCATAAGGAGGTCTAGACAGATGTACAAGGCAGAAAACATGTGGAGGGCTGCAAGGATGGTATGCAGCATCGTAAAGGCTCCAAGGCCCAGCAGGTTGTACCAGGCCCATTAACAAACCCAGAGCAACGCGCTGCAGGGAACAGGCTCTGCAAGCTGTGTGTGGGGCAGAGTTGGAACTGTGGAGCAGAGGCAGCAGAGCTGGGAGCTGGCCCATGTAGGGAAGAGATGAGAGGAAGTCTGATCTCTGTGGGTGTCTGCAACTGCTTGAGGAAAGAAAGAGCCTAGGACTGGAGATGCTTTGCCAAAATCACACAAGTGACACTTGCACAGAGGCTGTTCACGTTGCACCTGGCTTATGCCTGTCTGGAAATGCTGAGAATTACTGCATGGGATCTAGTGATGAATGCAGTGAGACATTACAAAAAAATCTTTGTCTTACATCTGTCTCTCATACCTTGGGCTTCCAATTTTCCATCACAGAACTGAAAAAGTGTCACGCAGGCTGGTGTCGGAATAGTCTGCATGTAAATCATCCCCCTGGGCTAGGGCCTCGCACGCTGGGGTTCAGCCTGAGTGGCTTTTTATAGCTGAGTTATAAACTTTTAAATGCCAGGCTTAATCAGAGTTACCGAGATGGCCATTACAGGAGTGGTTTAAGTGGCACAGCCCTGATATATGACAGCACAGGAAGAGGGCAGGTGGTTCATTCACCCTGTGCACTGTGTCTGGAAAGGAGCAGGGCCTGGTGGCAAGAAGAGGGCATGACTGAGACACATCTCTTGAGTTTTACTCTTGCCCTTGTGCCCCTGCTCTGCAACCAGAGCAGCTAAAAGACCTGTTGAATTGGTCTAGGGTTTAACAGGGTGTCGTGCAGTCTCAAAATGTACAAATCTGAGTGCTTCACTTGTGGCTGACTTTGTGGAACCCACAAAATCATACTGAACAATTGTAATCACAGCTACAGTACAGACTGAAGAGTCCAACAGGCTTTGAGCTCCAGCTTCTGGAGAGGCTACAGCAGCTTTGCTCGTACAAGGAAGCACTGCAAAACTTGGAGCCCCTTTATTTTGCAGATTGTGAGACACTCAGGCTGCAGCTGGGACAACATCTGCAACATTACTCTGCAACATCCCTGTGGTCTAAGCAGAACTGGACAGTCATCAGAGACAACTGGACAGAGGGATTGATCTGAATGAAAACAGGACAGGAACTTTTCAGGGTGTTCTTTCTAAATTTATTCATGTATTAAACAAACAGAAACTACAGCATGCATCAGATACTTTTCTTTATTGTACAACGAAACTATGGACTTGTTTGTAATTGCAGCATTTCCAGCAACATCAGGCAGACTTGTCGATGTTATCCAGTTTTGCACAGTCACTAGAGTGTCGCATCATGAATTATTAAATCAGTGCTTCGTGGTAATACATAATTTCTTATCAATTATTCATGCTAATGTGCGTGTAGTTTACTTAATTGTGTTATTGACGATCAAAAGTAATTTCCTGAAAATCCTCAAGGACAGAAAATTTAATCAGCGTAACTACTTTTCAGATGCAATGCTGTTAAGTATTCTTAATTTGCTCAACAATTCACTTATTTATGTACCTTTCTGGAGGAAATACGAGTTTAATCAAACAATTAGATTGAAGAGTTAGTGTACAGAAGGGCTGAAGTTCAACTGAATGCAAGGTAATTATGTTGAAATGAAGTTGGGCCTGCCTCTTTGGAGTGGAATTATTTTTTCTAATCTTTTTTTGGGGGCCATGGAAATCTCAAAAACAAATTATGACTGGGACAATCACTAAGAAACCAGTCGTTCTCTCTTCTCCAACTGCCCCCTGCAACAAAGCACATAGCAATCTATTTATTTTGGTGGAAGAAAAAGGTTGTTGCTGTCGTTCAAACTAAGCCATAATTTGCAGTCAGGGAAACAGTCTCCATTTACAGTTCAGCAGTGCAGCTCCTGAAGCTAGAACACACCAAACGAACACAGATTGCTGCATGTTCACTTCTGCAATTAGGACAGTTCATGATTGCCAGAAAAAAAAAGCACACAGTGTGACACATGTAAAGCAAATTGACTCCATTTGATGGATGTGGGCCCTCTCTGTGTTTTTGTTGTACTTGGGCCTGAGGACAGATGCAGTGCTGCCCTCCCTGATGGCTCGTGTCCAGAGGAAATGAATCCCACCCTGGGGGGATGCCTGGCACCCTTCACTCCCAGCACAATGAAGGTACTTGGTGCTGTCAAGCCATCCCTTGAAGACCAGGGCTTCCACCCTTTGAATGGGATGTGACACCATGCCCTTCCTGGAGAAAGGTAGGTGTGCACCACCAGAGGCTCCTGTGAACCCTGGAGAAGTCCCAGGTTCTGTGACATTTGTGGGCTGAGATTACTTGGATGGGGGGAAAAATTTTTGCTGCCAACCTTGCTTTGGGCTGTCTTTCCAAGCACATCATCAAGCTCAGACTCTGTGAGAAGCTGAGCGCAACCCAGCACAAAAGGGTGTGCACCATGGATTGCAGGAGGTCCTTGGCACAACCTTTGGGGTCAGCCCTGAATGGGGAGTGGCAAAAAGACCTGAAATGCTAAATGGGAACCTACAGGCTCTGCTAGGAGAGGATATGTGCCAAAATCAACCTCTGGGATAAACACCACCTCTCCTTGGCCTGTAATGGATTCTTGTTAGAAGCAGGACAGACCTGAGCACTGTTCTCACAAAGGACCTGCTCAGAAGACCTTCGGAGCTGACAGGAATATTTTCACTGACCTCCACATTACTTGATCAAGGTTTCATTCTTTTCTCCAGGGACATCTGTGGACAATTCTAAGGAATCTGCAAAAGGCAACTGAGAAAAGCAAGTCCGTATCACCAAGCTTAGATCTGTATCTGTATTACCCATGAAATAAATGTGGGGCACCCCAGATTACAACACCTGCCCTGGAGCATCTGATCTTACTCAACTTTGCTTTGGGAAGTTTTGGGTCAGAGATTAAATAGTATTTCCTGAGGCATCAATTTCTCTTTTGCACTGTGTCCACTGTATAATAATTAAGACTTATGCATATCTAGAGTTATTCCAACCAGCCTTCAGTGAATGAAAGAGTCTGATTTTGGATGGCAAAAAGGAATATCCTTCCAAGCTTTATTTCCTCTTTATTAAAAACACAACATGCAAGGACATATTTGCAGTATTGCAATGCAGGATGATTTTGCTTTCAGGTCTGTCTTTCCAAGAGAATGACACTAAAATACCCCCAGCTTTGTGCAGATCTAGACATAACTGCACTCTCCATTAAAATGCCAGCATTACCATTTGAAGCTCTGAGCGCTGCTCTGGAGTTGTGTGTCTTTTAAGTCTAACCCAGGGAATGGCAAGACTAATGTTCACATAGAGACAAGTGCAAGGATTTTATTCATGGGTAAGCTGATCTCTGCAATTTCCCAGTAATCTACTCCATGGAAAGTTTGACTTTCAGGGAAAGGAAGGGAAAAGGAAAAATTACGAAGAGTTTTGTTCTATTTTTTCTTCTCTTACACCTGGCTTGCCTGGGATAGATTTGGTTGAAGTCAAAAGATGTCAGAAAACATCAGGCCAGGCTGGTGTATACCTGCACATTCATTCATCTGTGTAGGGTGGGGCTAAATGGTGCCTGGAGGCCTCTGCTGCCCCAGAACCTGTATCTGGCAGCGCTGCCCTGCTGCCAGCCCCCATCTCATGCAGCATGGTGGGCTACTGGTGGTGGTGACCCCCTGAGGAGCAGCTCTGCTCCCTAAAAGGGTAATGCTTGATTTTGGGAAGATCAGAACCAGGTGAAGATGGCTCCAAGCCCCCATGGGATACAGCCCCAGAAAGGTCTGGGGTTTGCCCTGCTGCTGAGATACACAGCCCTGGGGAGCGAGATAAGATGTGCAGGAGGAAACCAGGGTCCCGGGCATTTCAGCATTCCTGGGATGTGGAAGAGGAGCTAAAAACAGTTTCAAGAGTATTTCCAAACACAGATAGTGCCGATAAATCAGGAGAACAAACCTACAGCGGCACAAGAGAAGCAGAGGTGCATGAAAGGCAGCCAGAGAGGCCACTCAGACTTGCCAGGTCCCTGTTGGCCCTGTGATGTCCTGCTGGGTCACGGCCACACTGCAGTTCCCCTGATGGCAAAGCCCTGGTGGTGGGTTCCTTGCCTCAGGCCGCAGGGCCGGTGCCGGTCCAGCCTCATACGCTCTTCTCCCCTTCCATGTGCTCCTTGGCCGGAGAGGGCTGCTTGTCCTGGCTGCCCTCCGGGCCGGGTTTGGCAGGAGGCGCGGGGCTGCCGGCAGCGGGCAGGAGGTTGGCAGACTGCAGCACGGCCTCCGAGTGCTCCCGGGCCTTCATGCGCAGCGCGGCCACACTGGCGGTGCGGTTGCTTTGGCAGCCATAGGTGGGCAGGAAGGAGAGGCCCATGGGGTCCGGAACGCAGCACGAGCACAGCGGGCTCCCTGGGGAGGAAGGAGACAAGGCAGTGTCATTGCTGGGGGAGAGATGGTCCCACCGGCAGGGAGTCCTCGTGGGGGTGGTTCTCTGACCTAGATGGGGCGACCCACACCTGCTGGAGTCACACTGTGTGGTGCCTTTCCCTCAATGGTCAACCTAGAGAGGACAGAGATGGGGTTGGGGTCTCAAATGGCAAAAGCCCCATCTCCATTTGACCTTTGGTGGGTATGTAGATGCCAAATCCTGCTCTGCTGAGGCCCACTGAGAAGGATCCTATGTTGTGAGACATCCAGGGTGACAAATAGAGAAAGTGAGGGCAAGCAGACTCAGAGGTGAGCAGTGAAACTTATATCACATGAGATCTCCCCACAAGGAAGGTTAAACTTGTCCCCAGTTCTCACCCCAAGCTGCTGCTCTGCAGCACGATTAGCCCCATGCTGGAGGTATCTCCTGCCATCCAGCTCCACAAGTCTGATCAATCTGAGTAGCAGCATTCCTTGGGTGAGTATGGGGCTTCCACCACTTATCTACACCTGAAAGATTACTGCACAGAAAAATGTGAAACTATCCCAGTTATTACACAGGAACTAATGGCTTTCTCCTATCTCACTGTAAGATGAGACAGCTTTTTTCTTGGTGAGGCCCTGCCAGCTACTGGCATCACATCTACCTGCATCAGTCTGTTCTATATTCACCAGCCAAACTCTGTGCTGCTTAGGGATAATGCCTCAAAGAGGAGGGCCTTCAAAAGTGAACCAAGGCCTCCTAAAGCTGCTGCTACTGAGACGGCTTAGAGTCCCATCAGGAAGGATGGGCCGGACCACCTCCAACCTGGCATCTAAGATACACAGGCTGTCTCAAGCAGGCAATAAAGCACTGGAGAGAGTGTGAAATGGGCCTTTTTAAGCCAAAAGGATCACAGGCACCCCACTGCCAGGGGCAGTTCTCCTTCCACCAGCTATCTGCCTGAACTGAACCACTCTGGCTCATCTGTGATAATGCTGAGACTCCTGGTAGTCCAGGGTGAGCCCTAGGCAGGGCATGCAGTCCATCCAAAAAGCCACCCTAGTGCCTTGCTTAGATGCATCTGTTGAACAGAGCAGAATGTGTCAGAGTGGGGACTAGAGGCAGGGCAGGGTGGCTGAGCTACCATTTTGATTTGCTCTCTGGTGAGAAATGTTGGGGGAAACCATTCTCCCCAGGGGGCTCAGCGATGACACAAAGTCTACATCCTCTTCTATGCCCCTGGCAGAAGCTGATATGCAACCCCCCAGCAGGCAACAGCACGGCCACACACAACCTGACACAATGTCTTCCTCTGATCTTTCCAAGCCAAGGACTTCCTTTAATTTCTGCAGTTAATATTTGAGTTAAATGGCTCATGACTAAGTGATGGTTCTAATAGCCTGCAGGGAGCAGGTAGTCTTTCTCTTACACTTCTGCTCTTGATAGCAATGGGTCAGCACCCATTTGCTAGGATGAAGGCTGAGAGTTGTTTGTTTTTAGGATGTTGGCAAGACTTCTCAACAGCAATTGTCAGAAATCAAAAGTCTGCAGGTATGGTTCAGGAGAAAATACTCCTTGTTTTTTGTTTTTTTTTTTTTTTTAAAAAAAAAAATTCTACAAGTTTTTTTTGTTTTTTTTTTTTTAAAAAAAAAAAAGATTCTACAAGGAAGAGAAAAGTTATTAATATAACTGAAAAGTTATACGAAAAGTTATATAGTTACTCTTGTAATACTCCCCTGGTAGAGCATCTGATCAGCAGAACATTTCCACAGGTTTAGACATACGAATGAATCACACAAGCTAATTTTACTACTTGACTGATATTCTTCATTTTTTGCTTTTAGCACTAAGAAGCTCAGTTTTGAATTTTATGGCATGACAACAGGGAGGATGTATAACAAAATCCACTGAGTAACACAATGTATAGTTTTTGCCACCAACAACCATGCTCATTAAGTCATTTTTGCCCTATTGAAAAGCAGCCACTTCAGGGATGCTGGATGGCCACTGTTTTAACAAGAGGGAGGAACAGAGGACTGGCCTTTCAGCTGCAGAAAATCCATCTTTTTCACTGCTATTAAACCCCACTACCATAAGGTCAGGTTCTGTATTGGGGGACATGGAGGCCTCCGTGTGCATCAGCTGTCTTTGCACTGCTGCTCTCTTATACAAACTGAGTGAGGCTCCACCAGAAATGAGAACATTGCGTGCTAAGCAGGTAGTGGGGAGAGGTGGAGAAGAGTCTTCCCCTTTTCTAAAGAGCAGAAATCAACTCCAGGCCCCAAGAATAATTTTCATTCCATCGTTAGAGAGGGATAAAATATTTAACAGTCTTCAGTACCAATCTAAGCTCTTTGCTTAATAATTAGACCTGATAGTACCCTGTGGCTCTGCAACCTGAGGGTGCAGCGTTACCTGTGGTGGAAACCAGGATATCTCTAGCATTAATTCACCCATAAACCATTCCTTGCATTTTCACTGAACAATGGCAAACAACAGCTCCCTCCTGAAAAAAATATAGCGTAACTAGTGTCATTTGCTCCAGGGTCCTGCTAGAGTACAGAAGACTAGGATTTAGTCTTGTTTCCTGTGAATGCAAAAGGAGGGTTGAAACTACTTTGCAATTGCCCATGTCTGCAGGCAGTAAATCCAATGAAATCTATTGGACTTTGCTGACACAAAAGCCAGGACAAACAACGTGAGAATCAGCAGCCCAAGGTCTCCATCTGCCCATCACTCAGCCCACGATGGACAGGGATGTGACCCAGGAAAGATGCATCCACATGTAGCAGACATCAGTGGGGTTTTTTTATATCTTATTGCAGTAGCCCTGACCTCACAGTGGGGAAGGAAGGAATTGTTCCTACTTACTTAGTACCCTCAGAAAAGTTTAGGCACCTAACTCACATCAAGATCAGTGAGGGTTAGACCTTTAGCCTTAGAGCCTAATCCAGCTTCTGCTAACGTCTCACAGCCTGATATCTCTTTAATGGGATTTGGATCAGATTGCTACAGTACAGACAAGGAACTGTTTTCTTTCTTTCAGGAACTTACTGCCTATTGTACACAAAATTAAAATACACAATTAGATTTCCATTAACTTAGAGCAAATTCTGCTGAATTGATCTGAACCTCCTCGTATTCCTATATGAGATCATACTTTAAATGCTCAGCCTGAACATAAATACTTAATGTAATAAATACAGTCTGAAATATTTGATCCACTTGGCAGTTTAATTGATCTACTACAGAGACTGACAGGAAAAATTAAATTAGTTCTGTCTTGTCTCTGCCAACATCACATTTCAATTGTAATGATATTTGATCTACAATTTTGGTTGTGGACCCTTTTGTGCAGTTCCAAGGTTCAGTTTCAGCTTAGAGTAGGGGTATTTAAAATATCTATTTTCTATTTCAACTCAACAGTTTAAAGGATTTAATAGATGGTCTTTCCAAAAGACAAAACCTCAATTTCTTGCCTCTTGCAGTATTTGTGCATATCAGCATTTGATGTGAACAGACAAACAGCAAGCTAAACATGGAGGGAAGTGAAGAAAAATTTGGATTTAAAAATCCTCACCTGCCATTGTATGCTGTTTTCTTTGCAATGGAAATGTTATGCTTGATTTAAATAAAGCTTCCTGTAGTTACAATGGTTTGCTTGAGCTCTAATTCCTCAGAAACTCTGAAGTCATTTTCACAAGGGTTGGAAGGTCAACAAAAAACTTGAGTTCACAGTGCCATTTACCAGGGAGGGCTGATTCCAGCGGGATCTCCCTCTTGCTCCTCATATATGATGCCAACATTTTGTCTACTAAAGCCTGAGGCACAAGCAGGAAAAACAAAGGTGGCTTTATCCAAACCTTTTGAGCTCTGAATCAAGAGGCTCAGAAGAACAAGAGAGGCATGAGCTTAAATACTGAAATGGGGAGGCAGCAGATGCTCCCAGTGTAATTTAGAGTAGCCCCAAGGCTGCTAAAGTTGTGCTAGATGGTTCTTCTTAGTGCTTAAGCTAGATAAGTGTGGAAGGCATCCTGTGCTGCCCAGAGGCTGGAAGAGCACTGCAGAGCTGACAGCAGAGTCCAAATGTCATATCTCCTTGGCTTGTGAACTCTATGTGCCCAATGCAAACAAGGAGCTAGCTCTAGCTGGAGCCTTTTTGTATGAATAACTTGACACTGGAAATGGTGGATTCCATCATCCTTTATTTGTGTCATCAGTACAGTTCCAAAAAAATAAAAATTAAAAAAAAAAAATCAGAAGCCAGAACCTTGCCTGTTTGGACAGGAATAGTGGCAGTATAGTCCGTAAGTGCTGGAAGAACAGAACCAGTTCTTTGAATACTCTTAGCTCTGCAACCATTTACCATTCTTTCCATCCATATCAACAGCCTTTCCCAAACACATGATCTGACCCTAAATGCTGCTTATGCGTCACTCTAAAAGAGGTCAATGGGAAGCCCTGCTCAGCTAAGGTCTGCTCATCTAATCAGGATTTGGACCATATGAACAGCTCAGCACCCATCTTCTTCACATGATTCTCAGATGCTCCCACTATCCACATATTCTCTATCATTTGTGGTAAAGACCAAAAAAAATCTACCTGTGAAGTAGAGCAGTGCCAGAGTTGAGGACTTGTGGTAAAGGAATCAAACCAACTTGCTCAAGGTCTGAGTATGTGCAGTGAACTAATAAGTTTTATATTCCCTAAAGTCACAGAGGCAGGTAAACTAGGGAAAATGCATTGTCCAAAGAGAACATGCTTGCTATACTTGCTATCTTACATGAATTTACCAAGGTTACATGCTGAGAAAAGTCAGGAAGTCCTTAATCAAGTACTACCAAATGACAAAGAAAACAAAGGACCTGCAGAGTTTTGGTGCTTCAGTTCAGTAAACACCAGCTGGAGGGTAAGTTAGGTCCTTGAACACTTCTTTCTCAGTCTTTCTCTAACCCAAAGGTCTTGGGCAAATTCTCTTCATCTTTCCGTAATAGGAATTCAAATGTAATGGATGGACAGTTCTAGCTGTCTTTTCTTGTTTGTTTGTTTTTGCCCTGGATACTGCAATTAAGCCTCCCTAATACGAACAACAGCAACCACAGCAGCAACAAACCAGAAAAGAGCCTAATCAATGGTGCCCTGGAATATCCACTTTGATGGGCATAATGCAGTCCTGCTTTTCTAGCAGCGAGTGGTGTGGAGGTGCCGTGAAAACCAACAGAGCTGTAACTTGCACAGAGCAGAGCTGTGGGTGAATTATGAAAGTAATTCCCTGGCAAGTGTAATTATTTCTCTTCTCATACACTGCACTTTGAATCACAGGGTCTGGGGAAATTTCAGTGGAATGAAACAGATACATTTTTGGCCTCAGCCACCAGAATGGTAGAACACTTCCGCTAAAAACCGGAGATTCTTGTTTACACCCATTAATAACATCTTCTACATTAATGAATTGCATTCATGCTGTCATCCATTAAGAAGGTACTTTGAGGTCTCTCTCTGCACAGAACACTAGCTTCTCCTGATGACTCTATTGTTATATAGCCCATAAATAAAACAAGTATTTTCCCTTCATATTTGAGGTCTGCAATTAAATCTACTAAATGGACTGCAGATGCATGGTTTACAGTAAGTGATTCATCTTGGAAGATCATGGAAATGTCAAAGTCACCACAATGAAGTAGCATAGTTGTCAAATTAGGACAATTTCAAACAGTAATGAACAACAGAAATTTCTTCTGTGTAAGCCAAACTTCTTCCTGACTATGGCTAGTGGTGAAGAAATAAAACCTTGAAGTAAGAAGCCAGGTATCCCACCAAAATTACGATCTTGTGCTAATTTTTCAAGTGAGAAATTGCATTTCCTGAAAAAAATTATATATAGTGAGGTAATATGGTAGTTAAGTGACTCTTGCAACTGAGAGCAGCCTCTGATGAGGCTTCAGAAAGGAAGAGGACACCTAAGGGAAGAAAGAGGTCTGTTGTATTATCGAATAGAGAATCTTGAACAGCAACAGATAAAAACTGCCCAATGGTGATATACCCTTCTCTGAAACAGTCTACGCTCTGAGTTACTGTTCTGATCTCTATTGTATTGATGGCCTGCTTTCTTTACAGAACATCTTATGGTGGTAATACCAGCTGTTTGAAGAAAAAAAAAATCTCAATTTTAGAGACAGCAGGGTTCATGGGACATATTACATAGGGAGAACAGTTTTACGCTCAGTCACCAGAGCAGACCCAGTCTCATGCTCCAGCAGTTACCTACAATTGATGCCCATGGGACTCAGATAAGCACTGCCTGCTGAAGGGTTGCAGAGCCACACCAAAGCACAGGCTGTCCAAAAGCAAACTTGTTGCCCTGTGCTAGGCTGTCCTGAGATTTCTTGTCTTTACTAGACTGACTTCATTTGGGAAACTGTGCTTATCATATCCTTAGATTATGAATTAGATCCAGATAGCATGTGCCCTAGACACTTTATGCAGCCTTGGAAATCTGGGGCTGAAGCCAAGCAATCAAAGTCAGAGAAAGAGAAAGAGAGGTATTAGTTTCTTTACTGAAGACAGAGAATTCTCAGGTGGCAGAATGAAAATTGTTCCTGAGAGCATAAAATAATTGTTAATTAGTTACATCACTATCATCACTTGTTATGCACTGTATTGATTTTAATTGTCTCCTTCTAAAGCATCAGTCAAATATTACTCACTGACACCAACAAAATGTTGGCTCACAAGCCCAACAAAGCACATCTTGTCTCCTCAAAAGAAAACAACCTAAACTTCCCAGTGGTATATGATGTGCTGAGAGTGCCTTTTGTTTGCAGACAGCCTTTACAGTCTTACTGGAGAATGCAGTTCCCTTTACTGGCCAGGATTGTTCTCCCAATGGAGAGAATATGTATCTATTTACAGGATTCACATAGAGGACCTCTTTGTCAGCATTTCATTTGAAATTTGCATAGAAGAAAGCAGGGTCATGCATTCACTGATAGTGAAATGGTGCTTGGATTTCGGAGGAATTATTTGGCTTTCAAAAGCACAAAGAATTCCTGGTAGTTTCAAACCGTGGTCAGCACAAGAGAGATGCCAGGAAGAGCTCTTGGTCACTTAACTCCTCGATAAAATGTGAAAAATCTTGGAAAAATCTTACCACTTGTTGAATTTTAAGCAATCCAAAAACCCAACAGCTTGGAATGTTATATCCTGTGTTGAGTTTGATAGGATTTTGTGTTGTTTAAAGTCCTACACTCTCAGATTCACTGTGGCAGAGCTCTGTCAGCATTTCAGCTGCAAAATGAGAACAGATTCTCAAGGGAGATGCTTAGGAGACTTCATTAAGATACATAAGGACACCAAGTAATGTCTGCCTAAATGTAGAGTTAGTTTTTCTTCGATAGACCTGAAGTTGTACATATCTGACCCTACCTTAAAGGGGGGAATGAGAAGGAAGAATCTAACTGATCTGAGTGAGACAAAGAAGGCCATATAAAGGCTCTGTGAACACTGAGTCTCTCCCTGACCTTTCTTTCCTTCTTTCCCACAACCATTATCTATTCCTTCAGACCTATGTGCGAGCTTGGCTGTGCTCTCAAATGCATAGTTTAGATGGACCATCATTCACTTGGCATTTCCAAACGAAAGAAAATGGTATGTGAATCATGCCTGTCCCCCTTTTGGTCTGCGCAGCACTTTAGAAATAGTCCTGTTTGTCACTGTCAACTAAGGAGATGGAAGCACAGGTCTGCTGTGTACAGCCCCTGTCCCAGCCCAGGTGAATTGATCTTGGAGAAACAGGGAAAGGGGAACTTAGAGAGATAAACCAAGGAAAGAGGAGACCATATTCCACACATAAATACCACAAGAAAGATACCACAGTTATTCCCTGCTTGTATATATCAAACTTGCCACCTTACAGAACAACAGCAAAATTCTTCCCTCTTAACACTAAAGCCAAACTTTGACATTACTGAGACGTAGCTGCAGAAGAAAAGAGCAGCTCAATCCACCAGTTCTGTGCAAGCGTAACAACATGCCGACAGGCATATGCATCTCCACAAAGCTCATGGTAGGTGGATACGCAGATATGCAACTCTGTAACTGGTTTTCTTAAAATCACAATACACACCAATATCCCCATTTCCTTGCACATATCCAGAGATTTCTAGTTTCACACAGGAAATGTAAACCAGGCATCTCAGCAAGAAACTGCAGGTGTTGCTGAGAACATTCATCAAGAGAATATACATGCACCTGATAACTGTCCATCTCTAGTCAAATTATAAAAAATCTGTATTTTCATCTGGGACCAGTTTTTCAGGGAGACTGTCCCTTAGTCTGGGCAACTATCTAATGATCATCTCTGCTTGAGAATCAGGAATAGGATTTTTCCTCACCTTAGCCATAAAACTGCTATCATGCAGAAAGAAGCAAATTATTAATTTCTCAATTTAGTGGCAAAGCAGTACAATCTCAAAAAAATAAAATCTGGAAGTCTTCCAAATAAATAAAACTTAAAAAATACTCATGACAAATTTTTAATTTGTTCATTTTCACTTCATTTCGCTAAGCTTCAAATTATTGGCATTAATTTTCTTAAAGTTTAGCTAAATTAAAACATGAAACGTGACAACAAAATATTGACACATTTAAATTCAAAAAAGCTTAACTGTAAATTGTAAGATAAAAAGCATCCCTTACTTCCACCTGATATTATTCATCAAACACAGTCCTACTTCCACACCTTTCAAGCTTCCCAGGACTATATTTTTAGTGACTAACTTGTTCGCCCCCAGAATTCCATCTGTATCTATTCCCGAGATGCTGTTCCTGTCCAGTGGGAGAAACTGAAAGTCTCTGCCCCAGGAGCTCACAGTCACAGGGCAGAGATCAAGAGGTTTTGTGCAGTCCAACAGCCCCTGCAGGCTTACAGGGTTTAGGTGGACAGTCATCCTTTAAGCTCTAGGTCTCAGGTCCTTTCTTGGTTCAATATCACAGGTCCTACACCTACCTAACTTGCACTTGCTTTATGCTGTGTCTTCCGCTTTTTTTGGAAAGACGTGAAGAAAGGGAAAACGGGGACCAGGATACTGGACTTAATGCAAAACTCAGCAGTTCCAAGCATTTGCTTCAGAAATATTCCTTGACTTTACTGATTTAATTGAAAATACTCACAAGGAGCATGTAGTATGCCAGGGAACGTAGAGAGAGATTTTAGAAGACTTTAATTTTCAGAGCGGGAGGTCCTAAATGAGGAAATTTTCCTCACAAAATATTGCACTGCACTGGGGCATAGAGCAAAGATATGTGCCACTTTGTGCTTGGCAGAGCTATGAGACCTTACATCCTATAAATCTATAAATTGAATTCATCCTGCCTACACCCTTAGTCTAAGAAATTGTTAGACTAGGAACAGCTAATGGATCAGCTGGTAATTTATTTTTAAAAGATGCATACTGCTGCTTTTTGGCAACCTGAAAGGATATGGACACTGGATGCAAGTTTCCTGATGCCTGGGTCCAAGGTAATGTGGAATTGCTTTGTATGCTCCCCTGTCCCCTCACACATTCTGTGTTTGAGATCTCAGAGGGGACCGACTGACTGGTCAAGAAGAGAAAGGTCTAGCGTTGTGCAGAACCATACTGCAAAGGAAACTGCATGCGAAGAGCGGATGAGGCATCAGTAACAGTGCCAGGTAATATATAATGCAAAAGGATGTGTATAACTAATTTATTAGAATAAATTTGACTCTTAAAAAAAGCATATGCAAAGAAAACTCTAAAGGACAAAACCCCACCTGCCTTGCAAATTGAGACAAAACCTGACCTCACTAAAGGTAACTGACTAAAACGACAGAACTTCACCACAAACCACACTACTATCTACCAGAGGAGACTCGCTCCTGTACCTGCAGCATCAGTCAGTGCAATTACTGCGCATCACAACAGAAAGAAGGATCCAACATTTCCCAAAGGCTTCTCCGCTGGCTTAAGTGAGAGAATACCACTCAGCATGAACAAGCTGCTCTTTAAGCTTATGTCTGAAGTTAAACAAAGTGACTTACCTTTTAGAGAGGCGACGTGGGATAAAGCTTGTGCGTAGGTGGCCGTGTTGAGAAGAGTCCCTGGCAGGCAGGAGGGGAAGAAAGGTCCTGTGGGACCGACTGCTCGACTCAGGCTGATGGGGAAGAGAAAACAATTTTCAAAACCAGAACTAGCTGACCCCAAAGGCAGCGCATGTGCATATACACAAACATGCTCAGGGCTGTGCCTGAAAATGATACCGTTTAGGTCAAGGCTTAGCATCAGTCAAGTCTGTATGTATGTACATACATATGATGCATGCTTGCCCCAAAGAGTTGATGACATGTGTTACTCTTACCTCTGCTGGATCTCCAGACTCTCTTTTTTATTCCTGGTTTGATCTGCTGGAGAAGGGGAATTTAAATTCCTGACAGGAGGTGCCACCTCAGCCATTGATTCCTTAGAGCCCTCTTGGTCGGAAGCCCCCCTCTCTGTTTTCCTCCATTTAGCTCTTCGATTTTGGAACCACACCTGGAGCAGGAGAGCAATCCAGGCTGAATACCACATTTAGCCATATGCAAAACAAGTCAACTGCAGCTGAACTGTTACTCTAGTGAGATCAGTCATTTTGAAGTTTGGCTAGAATTTCCTTTGATTTTGTATCTGAGCCTTGATATTACATTTCTATCCGGAATATTTCTGTGTCTGGAAAACAAGCCAGGAGTGTCTAAAAACAGTCAAAAGGCATATTTAAAAACAAAAGCAAAACAAACAAACAAAAAAACCACTCTGATGTTACCGTGTCAGTTAGCAAAATATTTAAACGTGTGCTTGCCTTTACACACATTTCATTCTCACTGAATTCTACGTTTTAACGTGTAAAATCCTTCTGTCTAGGGAAGGACTTAAATATCTATCTAAGCACCCTGGCAAAACTGTATGGAAGTCTTTAGGTGAGCTCCTGCTAGAATCAGGGAGGTCAGAAATGAGAAATACATACTAGGGCATGTCAGCCATCCCATTCCATGGTGAGGCTTGATACTTGCTGTTATTCCTCTGATGTATTTGTCCACTCTGCATTTAGGTGACTCAAAAAGAAGTAGATACTCTTTTAGGAAGATCATCCTGCAGTTTAATACACACCACTTTCCAAACCTTATTTTTCCCTGTTATGCAACAGAAATATTCATGCTCTTGATTTTGTTGCCTGACTTTTAGCCAAAACACTTTTTTCATTTACCTTGGGGCTGATGCTCTGAAAACACCTTATTTGAGGTGGAAAAAGCCAAGCCTCCCTTGAGGTCAAGAAATCCACATTTTAATACATGACTTCAAGTATAGGCAAGATTGTTATTATTATTATTCTCCTCCTACAACTCCATTTTAGTTAGCTGCCTTTTAATTGCATGTATCAGCAAACGTTGAATAATGATTTTATCTATATTCTAAATTTAGAGCAGTTAAATGCAAAGCAAAATGCAGACACTTCCTTGCGTCTTAATTGAATGAAGGTCACAGCTATAACAACATTTAATTGAGCTATTTTTCATTATCATATTTTAATGACTTTGCACTGACAGTTCGCCTGCTTCTGAGGAAAGAGCATGATGAAGTCGTTTATTTCCCTATTTAGTTATTGTTTGACAACATCATCTTCGATTAAGACTCTGCTTTATAGCACATTAATCATATTTGAATGAGCAAGGGGTATAAATGTAAACATATCTCCCATCCTCTGTGTTTCCCCATGTCCCTGCATGAAAGCAGGCTAAACAAATGCTTGCATCTATTGTCTGTTTGCATAATAGCCAACAACAAGGCTAAACACCAGTCCTCAGCAATCTAATTGTCACCACCCCTATCTCACCCTTGCACCTTTCAGGAAGAAGTTATGATCTTCCACTTCTGAATGCTCAATAATTGTCCCATTTATCTCAATTTGCAGTTCAGTCTTTAGGCACCAATAGCCAAAATGGCATTTTTTATTATTTTTTTTAAGCCAGTACCTACAATGCACTGGCAAAAGGAGATTTTCATTTCCAAATAATAATCAGTTTAATTTGCCCGCATATGACCAATGATTCATGTTCAGATTTAATAATCAGGATCGCATAATCTGATTATAGGAGAAATAATTTGTTTACAATCCCCAATTTACTGCGGTGAATTCCATTATCTCTCTTCAGCCATTGGGTTTTAAGAGATACTAACATGACCCTAGGGAACAAAAGGCAAGCTATTATATTTCCTACAATTAGATCTTTGCATAGTCTTAACCCCGAGCACCTAAATAAAAAAAAAAAAAAAATACAGAAACAGCATGCAGAAAAGCCCCATAAATAAAATGAATACATAATTGTGTTCAAAAAATGGCTTGCAAATCAGCGGTGGATGCCTGCAGAGTTATATGAATCCATCTCTTACAACTGCAGGACTGCTGTTCTGAGCAGAGCTTGTAAGCACTTACACAAAGTT